>NC_139332.1:21460000-22055000 GCF_056507025.1 Lutjanus erythropterus
CCATTGTCAGGTACATTAGCTATTCAGTTATTCTCTTTTTTCTCCCTCGCAGAATGCTTGAGTGTCTGCATTTGAATATCGACCAGGACTGTCACACAGCTTTCAGGTGAGCGCAGAAGCAGAAATATACAACCCAATAACAGTCCCTGGCAGCTGCTGTATTTTTCTTTTGTTTTCCAAAGTAGATATGAACACATATTTTCCAGTGTTAACTCTCATACGGTATCATTCCACGTCAAAGGACTTGTATTGCGTTCATTAATCTACCCCTCTTGACAGTTATTTGGTCCAAATTTGATTTGCGGCTGTTGGTTTTGATCGCGGCCGTATTGGGAATGATTTGAAAGCATTACGGCCTCTCTTGAATCCATAATGAATTTATTGCACCTTTATGGAATATTGCAGTGACAGGATTTGTGTGCTTTAATATTCTGTCTACAGGCATATGCTGCGCGGGAGAGTGATGCACATGTCAAAGCGTTGGCTTTCTTTCTTTCTTTTTTCTTTCTTGTTTGTCAAGGGTTCTTAAGGGTTCTCAGTAGATGGATAGGTTCTAGATAAAACCCTTGAAATATAAAAAGATTCCGGGTAGAACCCACTCGATGAGGTCTAGATAAAACCTTCGGAATATAAAAAGGTTCTCGATAGAACTTCCTGTTGGGTTCTTGTTAGCACTCTTAGAATGTAGAGAGGTTCTGGATAGAACCCCAAGGGAGGGCTCTGGGTGGAACCATTACACTGCAGAAGGGTTCCCTGTAGAACCTCTTATAGCGGGCTCTGGGTGAAATACTTGAAGGACCCTTTCAAGGGTTTTTTGTACCATAATGTAAAGAAATATATTATGTAAATATACATATATATAAAACCCTCGAAATTTAAAAAGGTTCTTGGTAGAACCCTCCTTGGTGGGTAGAACTGCTACACCGTAGAAGGATTCTCTCTAGAACCTCATATAGTGGGGTAGGTGAAACTAATCTATCTATCTATCCATCCATCCATCTATCCGTCTATCTATACATCTGTCTGTCTGTCTGTCTGTCTGTCTGTCTCTTAAAGTCTCTGCCCCTTCATCATTGTACTCCTGTAAAACGTCTCTCACTGTTCGGGCGTGTCCTCCTCCCTCTCCCAATTAGACATATGAAATCATCCTCGCCGTATCAATTGGTGACTTTTACACCCATTAATTTGCCATAATTATTTCATTTCAGATTGATCTGACTACGCCATCGCAGATGGTGTGCGCGCAGAAGCCCCGTTCCCTCTGCTGATCAAAGGGAGTCATTTTAATTGGAGCCTTTTCAACGCTAATTGTTCTCTCTGTTGTAAATCAGTGTCTGTTAGTCTCCCCAGGTCTTTGTTAGCAAATTGTCTTGGCAGTTTCCTTGTTTCATCTTGGATTGAGTTTTATTGCGTTGCATAACTGTGCGATTGACTGTGATGATTATGATGTGCAATCAGAGAATTTGAGGATTTAATCCTGCTACCTGTCAGTCATATTAGCAGTTGTTTAAACAGAAATGATGGCATGTTAGAGATATGGACCACCATGTCTATAGTGCTAAACATTCTTGTAATATGTTGTAATGTGCTTATAGCAATTTATACTTACAGTTCAAAGCGCTCATACAAATTTATACTGTTACAACAATAATCATACAGCGTTTTATAATGACTTATAAGATCAAATGTCATAGTACTTAATTAATTGCTGTTTTTGACAAGGATCATAGTGTATTATAATTCTCATAGTTTTAACACCATATAACCATAATGCATCATAATCACTGTTCTATTGCATTATAATGTCAGTATAAGTTGATCTAGGTGACGATTTGGTGGTTTGAGTAAAGTAATGAAATTCCAGGGGTACAAGCAGATATAATGCATCACAAGCTGGTTATAAGTCACTATAAGTGGTCATTGTTTGCTTTAAGTGAGGTGAAAAAATATCTCTATGCAAAACTGACACACAAAACATGGTAAAATTTAACAGAACATAACCGAAAGAACTCCAGTAGTACTCCAATCTGACACAACTCTTTACCCCCAAAACAAAGTTGTAATACATTATAACAATTTATAATACATTCTAAAATGATTATAATGTATTGCATCCATGAATTATAATACTCTACGATCTTGTAAAAAATTCTGAGCAACTAGCAATTTTTAAGTGTTATAAATCATTCATATAAATCATCGTTTTTTTTTTTAACTATAATACTACATTATACTCAGTGTAATAAATTTTAATACATTATAAAGTGTTATAGACTTGATCATCATAGAAAGTGTTGCCAGGTTGATATATTGTGATATTATTGATATTTGCACTGAAAGTTTTTGTGTGATTCATCTAACTAAACAAATAAATCAAGGAGAAAATTTCATAAAATTTTGTCACTTGATGCTCCCCGAGACTCTGCGGTGCTTTCTAAGTACTACAGCTTTAAGTCAGGCAGTAGCACTTTGGCTTTTTGTCCAAAGCTGCGGCCAACAAAAACAGCACCTGCCTTTGCATGTCCATCAGTAGCCCATTAACTCATGTCTGGTGGAGCAGACTCTTTAAAGTGACCAGAATGTGGCTGGCTCAAAACCTCTCCTCTACCAGCCCTGTTGACGTATGGAGATAAATGGACTCTGGCCTGCATTGTCCTGCTGACACGCCCACATTCAGTTTCATTGGTCTTTGTGACAGGCCAAAGGGGGAAGATGCAAATGAGACAGAGCATTCAGCAGAGGGCAACCCCCAAGTATTTTCATTTTTTTTATTCATCAACCATTATCTGTGAAGGTTATTTTATTCTATCCAGTTTTTATGTTAACATTGGGCATCAAGAAAATATTTTTTTTTTCTTTAGTCCAATAGCTGGTTTTTAAGCGGACACAGGCTGTTCTTGTTTGCATGTTGCATGAATGATTCCTGACCTGTGACCTTCCCTAAAAGGAGTGGGTGAAGCTTTTCAGGTTTGGGATTAGGTTGGGGGGTTTGATGGCCACCGGGCCGAAGGCAGGAAGTGTAAGCCGATACACATCAGACCTCATTTAGATCTGAAGCGACGGCTTTTCATGCATGACCACAATAAGAGCTCTACACTTCATATGCACTCGGTAAGGCCACGGCGCAAAGATCATTAAAGCACAAATAATCCGGCAGTCTGACGTCTGAGCCTGTAAAACACAAGGAAAAATTCATCACTTCTGCACAGCTGTTCGAGCTTGCGTTTGTGTGTGTGTCGTCACAGCGAGTTTGCGTGCGCGGGTGTATCCGTGAACAAGCACAGGTGTGTTTGTGCATGTACATGTGTCTGGGAATGTAAAGGACTTCTCAGCTCTAATGTGTTAGCAGGAGAGAGTGAGTTTTGGGAAATCCCAGTTGGCCAGTTGGTATTTCTGTTACTATGAGAGCTCAAATAAGTGAAATCTAATAGGCTTTCTCTCCCACAGGAGTATTGAGCAGGACTCAACAGATTAAGACCTGTTGACTGATGGCAGCTTAAACTACAGTGCCATTACACTCCCGGCTTCTCTGGGTAAGTGTTCCAAAATGACACCAGAGAAAAGGTGGAAGATAAAGACGACAGAAGTAGTTGGCTTGTCCACTTGAATTATCTTACGTGTCTTTAAATATCAGACTTCTCTCGCTGGACGATGCAGCTTGAATCACTGAAATTTTTCTTGTTTCTTCGTGGCTTTTGCCTCTTCATATCTCACTTTCACTTTTTAGCTGGACGTGCAGCGTGACTCTATGGCTCTATTTCAGTCTGTCCCCTTACTCTGGTCCAGACTGAAATATTCATTGAATAGACAATAAAACTGTGGCTATACACTCGTAGTACCCAGAGTTCAAACCTTCATCTTTCGCTTCATCTATTGCACCATCATGAAACTGACATTTTTGTCTTTTAGTGAAATGTCTTGACAGCTTTTTCTATAATTTTCTACACATTTTCTATAACATCGAGTGACACAAAATTTTGTATAGACATCCATGACCCCTAGAGGATGAATCCTAATGACTTTTCCTCTGACGCCACCATAAGGTTTACATTTCTGGCTTTGTGCAAAATGTCGTGAGAACTGTTGTTGAAGTTTACATTGCATCTTGACCTCTTAACTTCATATATTTCTTATGTCACTGGAATACTTTTTATGAATCAGTTCCAATTAATTGAAAACTGATCTACATCTTATGGGAAAAGCAGTAAAATCCAATATGTATTTTAAAGTTCAAAGAGGATGCTTTATTATATAATTCAGATTTTCATGATTTTGTCAATCACTTTGTTCCTAATATCTTCATATCATTGTTTTCTGTTTCTGTTTTAATTAGTGCCTATGCAGTTTTAATAGATGGAACTTTTTATGGAGTTCATGTTTGTCAGTAACTATATTTTTCTTAAAATAATATTGTGTTTTTGTTCAGATGATATTAATTACATGCCTGTAATGTTTAGAGAAGAAAGAAGTTAATATTTTGCTATGATGGTTGTTTCTTACATTTTGTTCTTGGGGTCACCGGGGACCACAGTCACTGGTCCTTGTGTGTTAAATATGTTGGTAGGATGAGGGTCAAACTGTGCCGTACAACAGTAGTGCCATTGAAACCTCCATGTTTAAATATTTATTTCCATGTTCCATAGACCAATCCCATATTCCCAGATCCCATTATCAAAAGCAGACATAATTTTTTATTCATATTTAGACATATTTAGGACGATAAATCAAGTGATATCTGTGGGGATATTTTAGGGTAATTTGTGTCAGTTTCCAGATGCACGTGGGAATTCATGTCCTGGTCATTTACTTTGGATATATGGATGTTTCACAGACTCAAAAAAGTGGAGAAATGCCTTCTAGTAAAGTAGTAGCAGATTCCTGTCATACCCCCTACAGTGGCCTAACTTCCCTCAGGGCTCAGATCCCTATATGGTCGGGCCTCTCTCTTTCTCACATAAGCAGCATTCATCAATCCAGGCCTCCTCTGTTGCTATAGAATGTGTAAGCACTCAGATATCGACCGTCTGAGATGTAGAAACACTGTGTTCTGCCAGTGGAGTGACAGAGGAAAGATGAAGTAGATGTTGTGTGTGTGTGTGTGCATGTGTGTGTGTGGCAGCGTTCATGAGTGTGTGTATGTGCACGTCTGTGCTGGATGGATATTCCCCAGCCCATAGTCATTATCCTAGCACGGTGTGGACTGTATTTTTATCAGGCTGCGTATGCTGCATGTTTCATACAGGCATGAGAACCCCAAGTCAATGATCGTGCCATACATGGAAACCAATTGAGCTTCCTTGACTTGACATCAAAAGGCTGCATTGACTCTTGTAAATTATTCCACATCTGGAAAAGACGTAGATTTTCAACAGTCAGCTGTGAGTAAAGAAAGACGGTGATTTCTTTAAAAAACTGACCATATGAACTCTTCCACTATGTATGGAGCTTAAAAGCCCAAAGTAAATGTGCTGATTTTTAAGAATAAGATATGAAAGCGTGTCTTTAGAAAAACATTCAAAAATATTTCACTTCCCAACTTCATTTTAAACCAGATTTAAAGAGACATTATAGATATACAAAAGCTTCAGGGATTCAGTGGGGAAAGTGCAAGGACAGACTTTTTGTCAGTGTTTTTTTTTTTTTTTTTTTGTGGATGAAAGCTTTGAAAACTCTCTCCTTAAATGGACTGGAGCAGAAACACCATCTTGAGAAGCCGGATTCTGTGTTTTGGCTTCATCAAGTGGCAGCAAATGCCAAGATGTATGGATGAGAGGCCTTGTACAGGTGCCATGCCAATGCCCTAAATGGTTAAGTGCCCCAAGTGCCAGTTTGCCTGGCACCCAGACAACTGGCACAGTGTGGTGGTCCCCTGAATTACATTACTGTCGGCAAGGAAAAGTACAAACGCCTGACACAGAGACCATTTCCATTCAAATGAATGCTTTCATTTTGACAGTGCGGACAGGAGAGCTTGTGTTTTAATGGCCTTGATAAATCTGGCTGGGTCCCATTGTGCCAAACTTAGGCCTGTCAAAATGCAAACAAAAGAGAGAAAATACAAAAATGTGTACAAACTGTTTTATTACCCTTGAACATTTTAGCAGAATTAGCTGTGACGATTTTATTGTTGTGTTCAGGATCATTGTGTTGACTTTACCTGTACAGATCCATCAAGCTTCAGTCTGATATCATGCAGCCACCATGAATAACATATAATAAAATACCATCATTTAAAAATTTAATATAACTCTTAAACATAAAGAAATGAAACAGCTTTTGTTCAAGGAATGGCATGACATACAGTAAGGTAGGATGAGAGTATAATTCAGATTTTCCCTCAGCTTTTACAGTCCCCGCTCTGCAGTAATGTACAGTAATGTAATTCAGGGACCACCTCATCACTCTCTGCACACAACGCCTGCAGAAACTTTAAAAAGATCCAATTTATCTGGTTCAATTTACCAATATGTCCAATTTATCTAGTCTTGTCTTTGAAATCAGGTTACTGAGGAAGTTATGAAATTTCATATGGAGCAACATTACTTTTGGAGCAGCCAAGGTGAACATGCCTTTACAAAGGAGCTAGTCCACTTGTGCAAGAAATTACAATCCCTCGCATTACTCAACAGCAAAATATAACAAGTTCTCTTATCTTAATGACAAAAAAGCATGTTGTCATTGGGATACAATAATACGCGCATCTCTTGTGAACACACAAAAGGCTTTCAATTCAGAGGGTGTGGGAAAAAATGCAGAAAGAAAAATACAAATTTTGCATGAAATGTGTTAAAACATTTAAAGATTTAATTTATTACGAACAGTGAATTAAATATAGATAAGAAACAATGCAACACAAACTTGTTATTTTTAAGCATGAATGTGATTTTTAAGAGTGACATTTTTCTTTTTACAAAATTTGAAAATTATATAATTTAGTTGGACTGGAAATAATTTGTCAAAGACAAAAAGCTAAAGCCCAAATCTCAAAAAAATTCACAAAACATGCCATATTGATTTGTATTTCCATTACCAATTATGATGTGCCGAGCTGCACTGAGTCATTACTGAGATGGACCATCTCTGGTGGGGCCAAAGTATAGCTAACCTACCTCCAAGTCTGACACGTGACAACCCCCCTTTCTCCCCTTGGAGGGGACGTTGTGAGACTCCTGTCTGTTCAGCTCTCACTAATTTTGTAGCTTCTAACAGAATCTCTGTGGTTATCGTCAGGTGAAGCTACTGATGATGAAAATCCAATATTTCCTGATTTTGCTGCT
This sequence comes from Lutjanus erythropterus, assembly GCF_056507025.1. NCBI lineage: Eukaryota > Metazoa > Chordata > Actinopteri > Lutjaniformes > Lutjanidae > Lutjanus > Lutjanus erythropterus. The sequence continues at coordinate 21,467,278 of NC_139332.1, forward strand.
TCATAATAAAACCTTGTAAATAACAAAACAATAGGGGCTTTTCTTCTGATCAGCTTGTAGGAAATTAAATGTGTTTATCCACTGTTTTACAGCCTCTAGACTCAAGATAAGTGTGTATCAGTTAAAGACACACCCTAAAGCAGGGAGGGCTGTTGTAATGCAGATGGAAATCCCTGCTGCGTTGGGCTGACCTGCCCGGTCAAACCGAGTCAAGTCAAGACAGAATATGTGTCTGGAAAAGGGGCTGCGGTGGCATCACGATGGTGGGATGCCTGTGAGGGATCACATCCTTTTCCCTGTACGTGACGGAGGCAGAGTGGGTTGGAATCTAAAACCTCCCCCGTGTGTTTTATCCTCCAGGTGAAGCTCCTCACTGACAGGTGTAAGGAACTGGCGTCTCTATGTGACACATGGCTGTCAACACCTTCCACATGCCAGTGGAAGTTTACAGTGACAAGAACTGCAGTGCCTGGATAACTTACAACAAAGAGGGGAAGGCTGCAAGTTGCACGGACTGTAATCAAGCTAGCAAACAGAGGATGCGCAGGATTTATTGAGTTGTAACAATTATATGACATAAAGTAGCAGTGAATACATATTTTTTGTAAGTCTGAAACTGAATTTATCAAAGAGACGTATGTTTGGCAGGCATGCTGCAGCCCTCATTAGCAGGACTACCTTAAATGAAGTGGAGGAGAGGTTCCCTTCCTGCCATACAGCGGCAGAGGCTCACAGATGGCTAGTTGCACATCATTAAGCCTACGAAGCCTGGACTGCTAGCTTAGCTAAACTGCGAAGTCCACTCCAGCCCACAGCTGGACCCTGGAGTGTGTGTGTTTGTGTGTGTGTGGGTGCGTGTTTGTGTGTGTATAATCCACAGGTGCACAGGCCTGCTCCGGACGGAAAAGAGAGCATTAGCCTGGGGCCATGGAGGCAGGGAGAGAGGCAGAAAAAGGGGCAGGGCACGGCTGTTTCAAATGCAAATGGCCTGCCCTGTTCCTCACAAAAACTTTCTCCAGTGGCACAGCTTGTAAAATATAGCACCCTATGGCTTCATTCAAAATATACACCCACTAACCAGGGACTGTAGGACCACATGGCCCCCTGAAACCACTCAACCATATCATGAAGAAAAGTGAGCTCTTTTTCAACCGCACTAGTCAATGAATATACTGAGGCATATTAGCCAGGCAGTTAAGGTTTATTTAATGTTTTACCCTTTGGACTGTACTTTGTAATGTTTAACTATATAATGCATTGTCTTCCCTCTCACGAAGTAATATTATTAAAAAATTGACAATTCACTAAAAATTCAAAGATGTAAAAACAGCTTCAAAGTGTGAGATTAATAAAGCACACAGTAAAAAATAATACAGGAATTTAGTTGAATCAATAAACTAATCTTTTTCATTAACTTAACATAAATAGTAGTTTTATTTATTCAAGTTAACCAAACTTTAAATTTCTAGTATTTATTTTAAGAACACATCAAAACTTACAGAGTTAAATGAATTTACTGAATCAAGTTTCTAGAAACTGGTCAGTGTGACTGGAGATTTGTTGCTTCAACTTATTTTCTTAAGCATACTGAAATAGTTAATTTAACTATTTGTTTTGAATGATGCAAAAAATAACTCTTTTCAAATTCAGCTTAAAAATGTAAGGCAGCCGGGACACCTACTGTTGCTGATCTTTTATCGTAAGTTAATTTATATTTCTTCCTTAGATAAATTAGAATCTCAAATTTTAAAAAGAAATGTACTTCAAAAATTGGTCACAGTGACCTGTGAACCTGATTTACCATTACTTTGGGGCCTGAAAATTAAATGGTTTTGATTGAAAATATTATTATTGTTCACTTTCCCTTCAATGAGCTTACTCAATAATTTCAAAGAATTTTTGAAATACAATGTTTTAGTTTGTAAAAATCAAAGATTCAAGAAAAGTAAATTCTCAACAAACAATTAGCAGCTGGTAAAACTTTTCCAAAACTTTCGCACTGGGCTCAAAACTGACAAATCTACTGCAGCAAGTTTTCTCAGTTTTTTGGTTTTTACAGTGTACTTTATTTCTACAGTGTATTAAACAACAAGGCAGAAATGATAAAAAAAAAAAAAAAAATGCAGCATCATGTGCAGGCACACCAGAAACTAAACAAGTTTGTTTGCAGAAAGTTTAAAGTACCCTGATGGGACCTATAGTCCGAAGCAAATGGCCGTAATATATCATCTGCTTGCTGTGCCAAGGAGCAAGTGCTGGCAAGATCATTGTTCTACCTCCTTAAAACACCTCCTGATTATTAAAAAGGTAATATAAAAAGATCTTGTCTGTGTTTGACAAAGTGCTTACATACGTTTGAGTTGTAGGTTGAGGAGTTTAAACCAACAGTTACAGGATGAAGAGTTTAAATCGGCAAAAAGAAAAACAGTTATCAAAATCATGACCATGAGATCTCACAAAATGATTTCTGATTCTGCAGGATACACAGACTTTGTTGCAATAACCTCTCCTTTGGCTGACAGCTCATTTTTCATTGTGGATTAAAACATCTCCATACAGATTTGTTAAGTCGTGCTTGCATTCAAATCATGGCCATATTTTAATTGCACCCTTGAGAGAAAAATCACCTTTTTTCTTTCTCTAATCTGTTCCCCACTTTCCAAACTTGCCAAACCAAACTTTGCTTGCAAACTTTGTAGGTTCAGATGTCGTAACATTACTCACGCACTAGTGTGACTTCTCAACATTTAGCACTCAGTGGGAAGTCTGAGGAGTGTTTATACATCTGCTATGGCTATCATAGCAGCCTGATGGCCAACAGGCTTTTTGAAAACTGCCTTTGTTTTTAGGACTCCCTCGACATGCCACTCACTGATACATAAACTAAGGGAAAATGTTATGCTAGGCAAGACTGAGATACACTCAATGGCAGTCACATACACAAACACGCCTTAGCATGCACACACACACACACACACACACACACACACACACACACACACACACACACACACACACACACACACACATATATGCAAACACAGATTTTGATGTGCCCTGTGAGTTTCATCACATGATATGATATCATAAAATATTATTGTTCAAAGGAAATAGCCTAATTTTGATGAGGCTGAATTTCTAAGACTGACTGATACATAAATGTGTGTGTGTGTGTGTGTGTGAGTGTGTGTGTGTGTGTGTGTGTGTGTGTGTGTGTGTGTGTGTGTGTGTGTGTGTGTGTACACGCTATGAATTATGGCCTACACAGCCCACTGCACTACTGAACTATAAATGATACACTCACCCACACACACAAATACACACATGCCACATACAAATTTGTACACACACACACACACACACACACACACACACACACACACACACACACACACACACACACACACACACACACATTCACTCTGGAGCCTTTGACAGCAGTGTTATGACTGCCATGAGACAGAGAGGCCTGAGAGTTGGTTGATTTTCCCAGCATACACTGAGAGAGGAAGAAGACAAGACTCTGATGGAACAAACAGATGCTTCAAAGGCATCTATCTATGTCAAAATCTGACATATCCATTTTATTTGTCCCTCACTGGACTGATGACCATCATAGTAATCAGAGGTGGGAGTTAAGTCACACATGTGCAAGTTACAAGCAAGCCTTAACCTTCAAGTCGTAGCTCAGGTCAAGCAGGTCACGCCATACTCTCATATTCTGATGATCTCGCCCAGTTCTCACATTTAAATAAGTTAAAAGACAGTTGTCATGAAAAGTTGAGTTTCATATTCAACAATAACAGAATCTGTTTTATGAACCTTAGTGATTTTTGACATTTTGTGGTAATCAATAACAAACATCCTAAATGAACAACAATAAAGAGTTGGGCTCTGAGATTATAATATAGTGTTAATGGCACTAAAGTGAAAACTGATGGCAAGTCTAACAAAGTTTAAACTTAAAAATAACTTTCTAGCTAACGTTTGACCAGCCGATAAGTTAGCTAATAGGACACAATGTGTTCCTGTGGATTTTGTAGTGATGGAGGACATTGAATGCTGTGGTAGTTGTGTCACTGATTTGTAAGCTGCAGTGCTGTGCTCACTTTTTGTAATGTCCGTCCATCCATCCATTGTCCGTAACAGCTTATCCTGACGGGTCGCGGGGGAGTCGGAGCCTAACCCAGCTGACACTGGGCAAGAGGCGGGGTACACCTTGGCCAAGTCACCAGTTCATCGCAGCTTTTTGTAATGTGTGGGCTAAATTACTACATTTTTCAAACAACTTGTCCAACACTGGCCTCACTATAAGATGGATCTTCCATGTTGTAGAGCAGAAAGTCAGATTTTCAGATATTTCCAAAGGCTTGGTTGCAGATCGGCGCTCTGTTTGAAACAGAGTAATTTTTGTGCTGGTTTATGGTTTCAACCCCCGTGGGTGTCCCGAACCCCAGCTTGAGAACCACTGGTTGACTGATGGAGACGAAAAAATAAACATGACAGAGCTTTATGCTTCATATGAGAGACATTTATCAAGGCACAAACTGTAAACTAGTCAGCAGTCAGGTTGTTTTAATGATGAATATGTGTATAGCATGCAGATATGCAAAAAGAAACAGATAAAAGAGCGCTGCTGTTGCATGAGCGGGGGGGAAACTTAAGAGCGCAGCAAATTATATGTAGGAGGAGTAGGAAGGCTGGAGGCCGGTGACTGTGAGTTATAGACTGAAGAGATGGCATTTTAGCGCATGACAAATGAAGAGGAGTGACGCTGCAGTCTCGCTGAAGAGCAAGGGTCCTCATTATATTAAGAGTGGCTTTAATGTAGCATGCAGGCAGGTCGGCAACACGTTTCAAGCTCAGTGCTCTTCAAATTCATTCTTGAAAAGCTTTGCCTCCGTATCTCATCCGCATGTACTATGATTTCTGCTCTGTGTGTTTGTTCACTTGAAGCTCCAATGCTGTGTATAAGAGAATATGCTTATTCTAAATAAATAAAGTGAGTAATAGAATAATTAAAATGACTTGGATTCTATTAGCAGCGGCCTCGATCTTGATCACTCCAATTAGACACCTGCAGCAGACAACATACTGTATATTTGTCTTACAACCGGTGTCAACTGTCTTCGTGTTTGACCTTTCCAGTACACCTGTCTTTAATGAGGCTCTAATTAAGAGTCCCATTAGGATCAGAGAGCTTGCAATTAATGGGTCCTTAAATACTAAGATTTAGGTCTCTGGTGTAATGCTAAGACACTCAGCAGTCATCACGGAAGGCAAAATGTCAGCTCATAATAACTGAGGAAAAGGCTCTGCTGCTTAACTGAGAAACAAGAATGAACGCTGCATCAGTATCTTAGAGCAATTTTCCCCAGCAGACACTTTGACCCATCATAATAGGAAAAGCACAGGTGTTACTAATAATGTTAACAATGTCTCTGTTTTAAAAGTGTCTGCTAAGCCATGACAGTGTGACAGCGAGCCAGCGTGAACAATACCAGGACCCTGAACTCGGAACAGCTAAATGGAATTCAGTCCTCATTGATTTTCTCATTTACATCTGTGCTTTCTCTACTGTGACAAGTCAAAATGTCCTCTGTGAAAAGGCTTATTTCAAAAACTGAGTGGCACCCGTGAATTAAAAACATATAGACCAGGGCTATTTAATAGCAAGTGGAAAATCACACAGGGTTCATGGGCCACACAGATAACACAGTCAATTAATGGCTACAAATAACTCTGACAGTATAATTTTAATAGATATAGTTTTCTGAGCCCTCAGGAAAACTGGCAGAAAACTATGATTTGACTTGTACTGCCTCTTCATATTGTATTCTTTCATTGCAACACACCAGTTTATTACTTGTTGCAGCTTGCATAGTAAATAAATACCTGTCACTCCATTCACTCTCAAAATGATGATTTTCACAATCAACTTTATGTCTCTGTCAAAGCTGAAGAGACATAAAGTTGATCATGTTGCTTAGCTAACATGAGTTTCTCCAATCACAGCACACTGGTGCTTTAAAAAGACCTTTGCAAGCAGTCTCTTGCGCACCATAGAAAAATTCAAAAGCTGTGTCTGGCCTGCAGACTGCTAGTTGAATATGGCTGATGTTCACTGCGGATCAATATATAATTTCATCAACTTTCATCTACACGGGCTTGTGTTCAAAATCCAAACTATTTCCAGTGAAATTTAGGCTCAGAACAGATTGTCTAATACTGCAGCTGATTTTGTAGCCACTTGGGGGGAGCGAAAACAAGCTGTGAACACAACACTGACATATGATTGCCTTAAAAGTTGGCATGGAAGCTTATTTACACATCTGGCTGTTAAAAAGCAACAATATGATTCACTTGCACGTTTCTGACCACCAGATGAATGTCCAGTATTCACTCTCTTAGCTAGTTACAGTGAAGCAGTCATTATCCTTCCACTCAGGCTCCCACTAATGATTCTTATACAATATACACAAATGACAATCACACAAAAAAATGAAATGTGCAACAGAGGGAATCTAAGTGAAAGACATAGATAGTGCATAAGTTAAATTATACAAATAAAAAAGAATAAAATATAATATAAATATACTGAAGTAGACTGTTGTACTGCAGTGATGAAATGAATAAAACTGTAGTGTTGACTGATTGAGCAGTAGTAGTACTGTGCAGTGTGTCGGGGAAACTACTTTCAAACTGTAGTTTACTGAACTAATTGCTAATTCACAATAAACAGTTGTTAAACTCTTATCCGCTCAAAAAATGTTATCCTGTCAAACTAAAACTACTTTCAAAAAGTAATGCAACTTAATGCAAACTAAACCATCAGAAATGATCACAATCAACTGATATGACACTGAGTGAAGTTTATGTGTTTGATTTAAGGATCAGTGCAGGACAATCCTTACTAAGGCAGCCCAGGGATGTGATTTAAGGGCCGAATGTGGAGCTGAATCATATAAGAAGTGATTGTCATTGACAACTGTGGCCAATGAGCAGTGGCCTTGTGTCATATTGTATAGTGAAAACCATCGTATGTAGTGTGTAACTAACTGCATGACCCAAAGAAGTTAACTAAAGAAAAAGCAACTGAGATCTGAATGTAGTTAAACGACCACCCAACTGCAAATTGTGGTTAAATTAGTGATTGAACTACATGTAGTAATGAGTACCAGTTATGGACTGGTAAGAACGGGGTGCACAGGTGATGGACATAAATAATCATATTGTAATGGTTTACCAACTCCTGTGGGAAATATTTGGCCTTTGAGCTGCAGTGTAAACAGTTTAAATTGTATTGTACTCTTTTGAATTGTCGATAAGTCGAAACGGGGATGAAGATCAAGTCAGAGATATCCATGAGGGATAAAGAGGAATATGATGGAGTGGTTGGAGTACAAAGCCTCATGTCACCCTGCCGTTCTGTCTGGAGTAGTGATATCATGTGATAACTTGGGTGCAAACATTATGTCGTGCTTTAAATATTCGAGATAGTAAAAGTAGGGGGAGGAAGTGAGACACAATGCGACTGTGTGCTCGGAGGGGTTTGTGTGTGTGTGTGTGTGTGTGTGTGCACAGTTACAGTATGCGTTTGTGTGTGTTGTGTCTGCACTAACATGTTTCCTTAAGCCTGAATGCCTGAATACATCTCCGTATCTGATATTGACTTTTCTTGGGCTCACTGACCTCTGCCTGGATAAGCCACGGTATCCTTCCACCCAAACATCGGGTCAAACATTGACATTTTCTTCTTATGCATGACTGGAAAAAAAAAATCTGCACGGAAAAGTCCTCCTCCCAGCCGCACCAGTCGAAAACAAAATAAGTTTTGTTCTCCCCCCAATCATTAGCAGATAAAGCCCCTCTTTCTTGCCCTTTAATCAAACAGGCAATGGCTTGACATGGCTGGTTAGCTCCTCGATAGAGTGCTCATTGTGCCTGCGCTGAAGAGCTATAGAGAGCTTGTCTGCGAGCAAATCATGGGATCACTGGATGTGCATTCCTCCTTCCCTCCCCCATCCCTGCCTCTCTCTTTCTCTCCATCTCTCATCCCCTTTGAAAATCATCATGTTGAGGAGTTGCACATTTATCACTAATCTGCTCTCAGGAGCAAGTTATGGGGAACAGAGTAAGAACAAACATTGCTAAAAACAGACAAGTTGAAAGAATGAAAAGGTGTTTCCAAAGGTTTATCCATTGACTTTGGGCTTTCTTTTGAGACTAACACAGTCTGCACACCTTTACACGGGTCAACAGGTCTGATTTGCCTCTTTTGAAAGGGATAGTTTGGATTATTTGATGTGGGGTTGTATGAAGTACTCACAGAGTTCGGCACACCCCCAGTTTAGAGAAGCAGGGACATTTACCAGCACAGAAGCTTAGCGATGAACTGCTGTCGACAGAGTCAGCAGCAAAACTGTTTTAACCACTTAAAAAAGATCCACCTAAATAACATCAGTATCAGTTTAAGTGCACACTATATTTAGAATATTTTCAGTGCTTCACTTTGCCATTAGACAGCCTTTTCTGATGGGAAATTGTGGTTATATAAGACAAATATCACTCAGTAATTTTCCCTCACAGAACATGGGAGTTAATGGTCTACTGCTGTTAGATTGTTTAGTTTGTTTGTGTTATTGTGTGACCACTACCTGCTGTAACTAATACACTGACTATCAATAAGAGCCCCATAAAATCCCATTTCAAGTAATCTGAAAAAATACCTTGAAGGTAATATGCCTCCCATAAAGCCTTCCGTCTTTCAGCCTCTGGCTCAGGTACATCTTAAGGCTGCCCTCTTCTCCCCACACAGACACACACACACATACACACACACACACACACACCTTTCCCCCCAAACAGGGCCGAGAACAATAGGTTTCAAGGCGAGGGCCTCTTCGTGCTTGCTGTCTAGTTTGTGATGAACCCTGAGGGGCCACCGCTCATGAGAATTGTACTTTGTCCTTTTTTTCCCTTCTCTTTTTTAAGGCTGCTCCTGAGGCAGATGTGCTCGGCTCAATTCAGACGCAGCTGCAGATGAAGAGGAAGAATATCGGGGGGCAAAGCCCAGTGAGATGGAGGAAGAATGAGGACCTAAGGGGAGGAAAGACAGCTTGTGAAGGAAATAAGAAAAAGCAGATGAGAGGAACAATGAAAACCAAGCCGGCAAGAGACAGAAATAACAAAGATGTGAGATAGAGAACATATAGAGTCAAGTGAGGGAGTGTTTAAAGGTGAGAGAACAAAAGAGGTGGAATGTGTGAGAAGGAAAAAGATAAACAGAGAGGGAGGGACCGAGGCAGACAGAGATAAAAAAGCGCCGTGATGGATCGAACTGCACACTTGTTTCCATGTTGCATGTGAGAGAAAAAGAGACGGTTGAGAAACAAGACATTGTGGTTTCCCTGATCTAAATATAAGTCTGTGGTCGGACCCACTAACTGCTGTGTGTGTCTCTATCAAGTGTGCTTTTTTTCTACTGTGTCTCATAAGTAGCCAAAATTTTTTGCTTACAAACCATCAAAATTTTGTGAAGCCCTTTGTATACCTGCCTATATCTGATCCTGAAGGCACGATTTACCTTGGAATAAAAAACAACAACGTATTTTTCCATTTACCTATAGTGCTATTTATTCATCAAGTTTTGTTGCTGAGTTTTGAAGGTATCTTTGAAGTTATTTTTAGAGATTTCTGCCTTCTCTGATATAATGGAACTAGATGGCACTGATCGGCTTGTGGTATTCAAACCACCAAAAAAATACACATAAATAGCAGTGACTGTTTATAAAAATCATTACCCAGTTACTCAAGATAATCCGCAGATCTTGATGTGAGTTTCATGTAGGAACTATTTTCTTTCTACTGAACTACGCCTGCAAACCGTATCAGTGCACAGAAGGAAGCATCTAATTATGGCTTGTGCACGTGACAGCGAGGGACCTAAACATTAATGGTGTCCTCCTCAGCTGAGCCGTAACATTACCATCACTGAGCTCTTGCTTGGTGGGTGTCATTTGATAAAAAAAAAAAATAGTTCCCACCGATGTTATTATAGTTAACTAAAACTAAACTAAAAAGTAAAACTTTGTGTGAAAAAAACATTTTAGTTAACTGAAATACAAAAGGAAAAAAAACAATACTGTGAATGTAAAAAAAAATCTATTATAAAAATAAAAAATATACAGACGAGGCAAGACAATTTTATTTATATAGCACATACACATGGACGAGTCACAATGCTTTGCAAATTAGCAAAAACAAAAGAAAAGAAAGAAAGAGAATAAGAAATGAATAAGATCAAATAAAAGAACACATTCTTTCAGAGAAAGTAGTAGTATATATTCGATCAGTTAACAAAAGGCATATGAAAACATTTGGGTTTTGAGTCTAGACTTGACTCTGGCTACAGTCAGAGCACCTCTGATACCATCAGGAGGATGGTTCCAGTTCTGAGCATAAAAGGTGATTCACCAGGAAATGTCTTTAAGTATAGTCTTTGTCAGATTGGTCACTGCTGTAAACACAACAAGCATAAGAAGGCATTGGTGTTATGTTTATTGAAACTCAGATTTCCAAATGACAGGGGGTCAACTGCTTTCATAAAGTGGTGTGTTTGTATTGTAATACCTAAACTAAATGTCTGAAATCTTGGCCCTGACAAAAACCTCCCCTATTTAAATTTTTTTTAAAAAGAAAACCCTAAAACTAATACTGAAACTAATAAAATTGAACTAAAACTTAGCATTTTCAAACAATAAAAACTACACTGAAACAAGCAAACCCACTCTGGAAATTACCCGAAACTGAACTGGATTGAAAACAACTACAACGAAAGAAACAATTTTAAAAAAAGATATCTGTTGTTCCTACAGGAAACCGCTCACAACAAAATCCTATGGCCGATATTTCCAAAACTCCAAAATAATCTAGATAGATAAAAAGAAAAAAAAAAAAGAAAAGAAAAACATTACAGATAAGAGGAAAAATATATATTTTTTTGATTTTGGTGCGAACTGTCCCTCTAAATTTTGTCAAACATAATAGCTTAAATCCATGAACCAGCTCAGATGTTTGCTTTAAATTCTTTGTTCATTAAGCTTGGCATAGGCAAAGATGAAACAAAGATTTGTTGTCAAAGAGCAAACAATTATATTCTAAATATAACCGTGCAACAAATTTGAATTCATTATATAAAAATTAAAAAAACTCAAAGGATTTCTAGTGAGGGCAAATCCAAACATTTACATATTCTCATCTCCGGGATATCCTGCTCTGCTTCCTTATTAATCGTCATTTGTGTGTTTTGTTGATTTAATGATCCTCCTCATAAATTCTTCATTGTTGTCTGTAAACAACAGAGTAATAAAGATAATGATGTACTATTTATTTTTGGGCTGATGCTCCGTGAGTGCTCTAAATGTCCTTGATGTCATTTGCAATACTTTTTGTGAAATCTCATTATTTTCTCATAAACATTACAATAAGACACATTTTTTTTGTACAGAGTACGCTCTGACAGTGGATTAAGAAGTCTTCTGTGTTTTTCCCCACAACTTCCTTGGAGGCTTTTTAGCAGTTCGTAGTAAGGCCTCATCAACCCAGCCTGCACTGTGTGCAACAGTACAGCCAGTGTTTCCCCTCGTAAATATCACAAATCTCATACTTACTCGGATACTTTGAAGTCTACTTGTCATAGTTTCTGATTGCTATCTGTCTCTGCAGGACGTGAAAAACAAGTTTTTTGAAGTTGAAGTGGATATCCGGCTCTAACTGTCCCAACCCACATGCCAGACAAAAAAGAAAGTATTTTAGAATATGTGCAGGTTTGTATCACACTGGCAAAAACATGAAGTTTATCATCTATATCTGCCTACCTGTGTCTCTCTTCTTCTGTTACTTCCAGCCTCTCTATCTCTGAGTCACATAGGGGGAAAAGCTGAATGTGTTTGTGTGAGTGTGTTGGTTAAGGGGTTAATTGTTTCTTATCAAAGTACAGTTTCAGTGCAACCGTTGATAACAACATTTCCAGATGGCTCCTCTCTGGATGTAGAGGAAAGAAAATGGTAGGCAGCATTTCTGTAAGGTCATAACAGCAACAACACACATGTACACAATGCCATTCACCTAGAAAGCCACAAGACTCTGTAAGGAAGTTATTAGCTGACATTCCTCATGTGCTTTTTAATAAAATGTGTATCTAAGGAAGGGAAGGAGTGGAAGTGGCAACCCGAGCTTGTTTAAGGGCAACGCTGCTTAACAGAAAACATCTGCCACTGTTTCTGCAAGTCATCTGTGCAGCTTTTAGTCATCAAGTTCGGCAGAACTAAAAAAGAATCATCTCAAACTACAGGAAATTATTCATCAAGACTTTATTTGAATGGATGTGCATAAGACTGACATCACACTGTCATAACCATGTCATGCCACCCATTGTGAACTTAAAGGATTCTTTATGTATGTTTATGACAGTGTATTGTTCTCTGTATGTACTGTATGGCCATTATATCTTGTTTAAGTCACTCTTTTTTGTTGTCATGCATTCTCACTATTTAAAATACAGTCTTTAAAAATGTTTATGACTGTTTTCATTAAGTGGATTTCAGTCTGCTATGTCATTTTAATGTTAGGTTGACATTGTTTGGACATGTGGACATTTCATAAAGATGTCATTAAATGTTATAAGGTCAAGTTGATGACAGAGTACAGTATCAGGGTGATGTACAGAGTTACCTGGTAGACAAATAGCTAGTTTATTTAGTTTAGTTAACATAAAGCTAAGTAGTTTCTTTATGTTTGATAATGATAATAAGTTGTCATAACAAAGACATCTCAAACAAGGTCAGCTCTGCATTAAATATGACATAATTGACCCAATGACACTCAGAGACTCCTTAATGTTATGACAGTGTCATGTCAGTCTTATACAAGTTAGAAGTTTGATAATGTCAAGTTGTCATAACAAGGACATCCCAAACAATGTCAATTTTGTATAAATATGACATAACTGACCAATTAACAACGATTATAAACATTCATAAATTCTCCTTTATGTTATGACAGTGTCACATCAGTCTTATGCACACCTCCTCAAATAAAGTGTTGACAATTATTCTTTCAATTAATTATGACCAAATTTGTTCATTTCCTTTTTTTAAGATTAATAGATTCATTCTTATTAACCACCTGTGAGATTAAGTCAAGTCAACTTTATTCATATAGCACATTTCATACGGTATTTCATACGGATAGTTCTGCAAAACATGTAAGAAATTAACTAAGACCATACATTTTTTTTTGCGTATGAATAAATGGCACAGTTTCTTTCTGCAGGCTATGAGTTGTATGCACTTTGCCCTGACAAGTTGATTGACAGTTCTCACAATGCAAACTGCCCTTCTGTTACTTTTTCCCAATTGAAAAGAAAAAAAAACCTGCTAAAGCACATTCTATAAAATGAGATTTATGAATATGTGAATACATGCTGCGTATACGTAACAGCTGTTGCTGTCAAGCTGTGCTGATTATTTAATTGTTATGTACACTGCGGCAAAGATAACGCAACGACAAGGTAATTGAAATGTTATCCCAATCTTATCTGAGATGATTACTTAAACACTACATTTCTAATGCATGTTGAATTAGGCAATTACATGCGTTTAACGAGAGCTGGTGAGTGAGGGAGAGCGCGAGTGAGGGGGGAGAAGAATTAGCAGACAATGGAATGGGAATATTAAGTGTTTCAGCCAGTGAGTGTGGGGTCAAAGATCACCGAGCGCTTATAGGCATATTAGCCACTTGGTTATGATAAATTATGACTGTGTTGCTATGGCAACCAGTACACTCATAGCCTGCATCCAGCAGAAAAAAAAACAGGGCCTTAATGAAGCAGGGCACAGAGACTAATGTAGTAGTCTAATGTCAGTTCTGTTCTTGAATTAGGTTAAAAATGAATAAACAATTTTTAATAATGATTTTTATTGCCAAAACTCACACAAGACCCATTACCCAGAAGCCATGGAGACAGTGTTGGTAAGCGTAAAAAGATGCTCTGTATCCAAATGCGCTGTAGTTAACTGGCACTAAAGAATTGTTGTTGTTGCTTTTTTAATCATTTTGTGGAGAAAATACCCTCATTGTTTTATCTGAGGAGAACATGTGAGAATGAATTTACAATCAAGAAAACAAGGGCCTCTGTGTCTGTGTGTTTCTGTGTGTAAGTGCCTGTAAAAATCTGGATTCCCCACTGTCTGCCATATTACTATGATTTGCCACTTACTTGACAATTAGACGCTAGCAGCTGGATGTTGATTTTTTGGGAAGCGGTGGGCGCTTGTCGCCATATTCAAGTCACATCCCCCGTGAGCTCATTAAGGATGTGTGGAACGCCTGGCTGATTGGCTTAAAATACTGGAGATGGATAGCCAGGTCTGTGCTGAGGCGGAGGGAGAGAAACAGACAGAGTATGAGAGGGAGGTAGGTGAAAAAAAAATAAGGGATTGGTGGAGGATATACAGTGAAAGATGTGAAGAGAAAGAGAAAGCCTTCCACGCTGCTCCTAAAGGAATTTTTTAGCCACTATCAGGTTACCTCTGAACCTTTTTATGTTTACATGCAGGTGTGTACATGTCCAAGTGTGCATGTGTATAGCAACATGTCTGCACATGTAATGTTTGCCAATACGCCGCCCATCCGTGTGCATTTGTGTAAACATATGCACACATACACACACACACACACACACACATATGTCACATGCTTTATAATTAGCTGATTGAGCTCTAACTTCATTACCATGGGCGAGTCCTCTGCACACTAATCAATTTCCACCATCTAGTAACGGCTTAGCGCGCAGCTCCGGCTGTCAATGGCAGAATTAACCACAATGCTGTGGGGACGAAGAAGCACGTGGCCAGCCTGCTGTGGGAGGGAGGGAGTGTAAAGTCTGATTAGAAAGTGTGATGCCTCTGCCCATTTGCATGCAATCTGCGTTTGCAGCGTGTATCGGTACGTGTGTGTGTGTGCGAGTGTGTGCTGCTTTGCATGTGTGTACCTGGCTGCTCTCCTTTAATAGCCACACATCCTGCTGCTGCCTGTTAAGACTGGCATTTTTACAATCTCGTTTGACTCTAACACTCCCTAATACAAGCAGGCCAACAAACGCCCAGCCATTTCCTCTGTCTGGCTCCCCAGAATCCCCCCCGTCCCCTTTGTAGTCGACTTTTCTTTTTTTTTTAGGTATTTTTTAGCCATGCTAGTGGTCTGGCTCCAGGGAAGGCATTATCTGTCTGTCGGTCCAGTTTCAACAACTACTGGATGTATTGCCATGAAATTTTGTACAGACAATCACGGTGCTCTAAAGAAGAAACCTACAGACTTTGGTGGTTCTTTGACCTTTCCTGTGTAGTGCCACCAGCAGAATGACATTTATGACTCAGAGTGAAATGTCTCAACAATTATTTGATAGATTTTCAGGAAATTTGGTTCAGACATTCATGCTCCTATCAGTATAAATTTCAATAACTTTGATGATCCCTTCACTTTTAATCTTAGCATGGCATTACCAGCAAAACTAAATTAGTCCTGAACTCAATGCCTCTGGACGCAATTGGATGGACGTACAACCAATGAGGGAAATTATGCATGTGACATGTGCCAACATTTCTCATATTACAGCTAAACAGTCATTTTAATATGTTTCTGTAAACATTTGAGGCAAGAAATAGGCAAGGCAGCGACAGAATCTTGATCCGTGTTTTATCAGCACAGTTCACTTTAACAGTTTGATCTGAGTTTAATGAACCTGAGGCATTGTGCTGGATGGTCCTGCTGCTGTGTGTTCAAATTTTTCTTTTAGCATAACAAATTGTCGTATAAAAGATAATTATTATGAAGGATTTGCACTAATTGGAGTACCTTAACTTGCCTTAACTATGCAAGTTAAGGAAACATTTGTCCAGCTCAACAAATACAAGTAAAGCTCTTTTCCTATGTTAAATTACACTGTTGCCATACATTAACATTTTCAATATAGCCCCCCTAACCCTTGATAAAAAAAAAATTCACCACCGCTGCAGACTGTGTGAAAGCTCAACAAGAGACTGTTACTCAATTAAATACTTGAGCAGAATTTCTCTGGTCAAAATTAGTCATATCAGTAAGATGCTTTGCTGTTATTACCACCGTCTAATGTGCATTAAACACCCCATATAAGGGCATGTTTCTTAATGTCATGATATTTCCTGTTCAAACAGGCTGCTCAGGCAGGATATAACAATAAAAACCAGCGCTGGTCAAATTCATTTGTTACCAGGAACTGACAGTTTTTCAGAGAATTAAAGTCCCTGTTTCACTTAGCTTTTAAAGAGTCACGTTTGGCAGGCTTAACCCTGACGAGAGACTCTGCAGGAGGTCCTGAGAGTTGATGGTCAGACTTGTAGCCCTCAGGCTATCATGTCACATACGAACATAAACAAACATGATGCACACCAGGGAACCTGCAGGGATTAGAGATGGTGAATCTAACAGAAGCAGCAGAGCAATGATTGGACATCCATTTGATTTGTTTTAGCGCATCACAGTTGGTAAAGTGGCGTTTCACTTGCAGGTAGAAAAAAATACACTGCAGCGTGAGGTGGAAAAGTTGAAACATAGTCAGCTTTTGAAGAAACATAACCTGATGTCACGCTGCAGTAGCCAATGAGGAGCTGGTGGTCAGACTCTCTAAGCCTGAAATATCTTAAAGTACAGTCAGACAACTCACATGTAAGAATGTTTATTGCAGCAGCAGAACATAGTTAGAGTTTGGCATCTAGGCTCCGACCTCATCACTCTTCACAGATGATGTTTACATTACAAGAGTGATGAAC
This sequence comes from Lutjanus erythropterus, assembly GCF_056507025.1. NCBI lineage: Eukaryota > Metazoa > Chordata > Actinopteri > Lutjaniformes > Lutjanidae > Lutjanus > Lutjanus erythropterus. Next base: position 21,484,149 of record NC_139332.1, read on the forward strand.
ACATATCTTGGAACCCTTGTCAGAGCCTGCAGGTGGATGCTGGGGTGGTGGGGCAGAATGAACAAGCAGTGTCGCTGAAGCAAGGCAGCAAAGGCATTAGCAGGCCGAGGGAGAGGTGGGAGCTTTAGTGGTTTAAACAGACCACCAGATTAGAAGGGTGCATTTGGTATGAACTACAGAGTGTGAGGCATGTTATGTGTGATTGCAGTGAAGCTCAAGATGACTGCCTGAACTAGCTTGCAGGCGTTGCTACATTTGTGTCCTCCCTTTGTTTATTTTATTTACCCAGCTTCAACATCTGGGTAGAGCTGCAGTTTATACTGCAAGATAGCGAAACCGAGGAGCTTCCTCTTTTTTGTGCTCATTTGTGTGTGAGAAAAAGCACATGCTGCTGTAGTTGTGCAAGGCGTGAAAGACATGAGCTCCCTCACCTCTTTCAGACTCTTCCTTGCTGATAGTTAGAGAGCTGTTGAATCAGAGAAATAAAACATTATTTTCTCTTTTTTTTAAACATCAGTAATGTTCTAAGCACAAATAAACACACCACGCCACTGCACAACCCTGCAGGTTGTGCCTTAGGCCACATTCAGACAGAATGAGGCGTTGCATTCATTTTGAATGGGTGTAGTGTGCTGCGGTGTTGGGGGCCACAAGGGGATGCCCCAAAAAACACAATGGCATGCTGTGGAAAAGTCTAAACAGAGTCAGTTTTTGGAGAATGCAGGGTAAATAAAAAGAGCTGGAGTTGGAGGATGGGAGTAGGTAAAGCCAGAGAGGAAGAGAGAACAGAACATGGGTTTATTGACAGATGTTATGACTGGCAGGCCTCAAGATGAAAAGACTGTGTTCCTCAAGTGTTGATTGCACATCTGAAGGAGATGAGGGCAGTACTCCTCCAGCCATCTTACAGCACAGTCCAGCCACTGGGCCCCAACACCACCATCACCACCTCCACCCCCCCTCCTTTACTGACGAGCTTCTCTGCCACTGGACAAAAGCTGCTGCAAGTCAAGCATGAAAGCAGGGGAGGGGGAGCCGCAAAGAAATTAGGGGTGTGTTGGACAGAAAATAGCAGGGGGCATGAACTGCCAGCTGTTGTGCTCAACGCTGCACTTCTCTTGGAGTAAAGAGTGCCAAAAAATTCATCTCGGACTGGATCACGAGCTCGAGATTTTTTTTTCAGGTGGTGTCAGCGTTGATGCTTCTTTTATTACCCGCTGACCATGCTTTTATTTGTATGTCACAATAAAACTACATTTCAGTGTGTCTTTTCATTCAGGTTTCAATGATATGAGCTTCATTGATACTCTGAAGATTAATTTATCTTCAATTCAGGGAGATGAGAGTAAAGAGCAGTGACCCTGGAGCTGGCTGGGAGTTATTGTCATTTTCAAGGACTCATCAGCAGGGTGGAACCGCCATTTGAATCTGAGCCTTGAAAGAAAGCAAAGCGTTTCCTTGCAGCATTAACGCTGGCAAATGTTCTGTTTATTTGAAAGGAAGCTTTATTAAGTCAACACAAAGTCCTTGGCGTCGTAAAAATGTTGCTTACCTTATTGCTTTGAGCAGGGGCGGGTCCTGAAAACTCATCTGCTCCGTTGTTCAGCCTTGCCCTCTTTCACACACCCCTGACTTTTGCTGTTTGCCTTCCCTGGATGAAAATTACTCCTAGTGTGTAAAGCGATCTGCCAGCTCTCCAGATAGTCCTCAATAACAGCATCAACGTGGCTCATTAGGATGCATTTTGGTATCCAACAAATCTCAAACTCTTCCCCTCAAAAGTTCTGACTCTTCTTAATATGTTTATGTATGATTATGTTTTATTGTTTTTTTTTTTCTTTTCTCCACAATGACAGCATGTCTGATTACAACATGAGAGGGAGTGAAAAAGCAACAAGCCAAATCAGCCCCCTGAAGTGATATGTATTGGCTGGGGAGATTTATTTTTCCGGCGCTCTCTTGTGCTGTAATCAAAGGGAGTGGCACTCTGACTGCAACTCCCATCACCAGAGGCTAATGGCTAATCAAACAGGAGGGCTGGCAACCCTCAATGGCTTTCTCTAGCTGTCCTGCACTCTCTCATTTTCTCTTCTTTATTTATTCAAGAGATCCAAGCTTCACAATTAGCAAGTACGCTATTTCCAAGTGGGATACGTTTTAATTGTCCCCATCAGGACACCAATTAACAATATGATCCCTCCAAAGTACAGATGTTGGAGTCACAACTTCATCTTTCTGACCTGCTAACACTCTAAACTGTTTTTCCTCACCAAATGTCCGATTTCTTGTGTACTGTGATGCTCACGCTGCGCAGCTCAGGAGGTGCAACTTTTGCTCACCCCCTTTGTCTCCGGCCTTTGTGAGTGAGCCACAGTTCAAGGGTCAGAGTTCAAAGGCTCTCTGACCCACGGATCTTTTGAAACGCCACATCCCATCAGTCCTCTGGAGCATTCTGGGGAGGATTTCTATGATTAATCAAAAGGATTTTCCCCACCTCCCAGTGTCCCCAGCATGGCACTGTCCCACTGTGAGCCCTTCCCATGGCTCCAGAGTCAACACAGCAAATTAACTTCATGCCTTTGTAGCATTTGGTGGTATTTGGGATTATAATAATAGATTTAGCAAAAGATGCGGTGCGCAAAACTTTTTCTTATGGATGAAGTTTTCTGACTAGTATAATATTACTGTAATCTTATTCTTTTTCTATCAGCTGGTAAGGATTCAGTATAACAGAAAAAGGTCTTAGTATTTTCTAATATTGCTGCTTACCAAAAATACCCAACTGACCCTTGCTTAGCCCCGCCCCTTTCTGGTCTGTGCTTCAATAACAGTTAAGCAAGCTTGGTACCTGAAGGATCCTCAGTCATCTTTCTCCTTCCCTGTTTACTATATGCTTTTATTTTTTTTTGAGAGAGAGAGTGCAGTCATGACCCACGCTACTCTGACTCTGATTGGCTATACTAGTTGTTTTTGTTGGTTTGGGTCATTTAGGTTGAGTAGGTTTAGGAATGTGGGGTTTGACTGGGTAGGGTAAGAGTAAGAATATCGGAGTAAGCCAATCAGAGGCAGAGTAGGGTGGGTCATGCCTTCGCCATTCTTCACTTTAATATGTTATGCGCAAGGCTTGCCTGTGTTGAAAAAAAAAACCACAGATCCTGAAAATGGTGAAAAGATGTGGCTGGGAGACCTGGAAATGTGGCATGTGGTGCCACTTTTACATGGCGCTCTGCTTTTCTGACTGTTTTCTGATGTTTGAGCTAATATTAGCTGGCAGATAGACTATATGAAAACAGAACTATCAGTGGCTTCACGGGCGAGTAGCTGTACACCATACAGCATCATCAACACATCCACTCGCTCACCTCAGATACTCCCCTGCTCTATTCACACGTTTGGTTCACCCAGACTTTGGAGAAAGCGGGGTTAAGTCCAGGCCAAAAGATATGTGTTCACGCATAAAGCTCCTGTTTGTAGTTTCTAGAATCTAGACAGACATCAAAACAAAACATAGCTAATGTCAGGAAAACACTTGCTAACTAGCTAGCTAATCCACTAATATCTTTACCTAGCTAATTTCTAGCATTTAGCTAACATTAGCTAACTTAAGATGAAACTATATAATTCGCTTTTACAGGTCCTCCAACAACATCTTTAAACCATCTTTAAAATTTGGTTTTCTTTTCAGTATAGACGAGCCCAGCACTGAGCATATCTACAGGAAAGGAGAAAGCTGACCGAGGTTCTGCTGAGTACCAAGCTTTCTCAACCATTACTGGGGCACTTAGAAAGGGTCGATTAATTGTAACAGCATCACTTATGAGTCATAATGCTGTTTATACCAGTGCATTCAGCACGATAGAAGGAAAAAACAGAAAGTCACAATCAAACTTGAAAAGCCTCTTGAAATTTGCCAAATTTCAAAACAAATTGTCAAGGAAAATTTACCAAAGAAAAGACAGAAGCTTTTCAAGACTCATGTCACCACATGCAGCGTGTGCTGCTGCTTGTATGGCAATTATCAAAATCTACTCAAAGTGTCCACAGTCTGGCTAATCTCAAACTAACTTGAAGGAGTTACAGGTTAATAATTAGGGAGTGTTCTGCTGCTGGAACTCAGTTTGTGTCCCAGTTGTGAGACAGCCTGGATTCAAGATAAATTGGCTCTTTTACCGACAAGTTGTTTGTATTTAATGCCTTCCACCCAACAGATGCTTCTGTGGCAATATATTTTAATGGTCTAGCCTTGCTCCAGGCTATGGAGGTTGTATGAAATTGGGGAGAGTCTGGTGAAGACTAGAGTTACCTTTACGAGGGGGGAAAAGTTATTATTTAGGGATAAAAAAAAGTAATGAAAAGAGTGTTATAAAGCAAAATAAAACAAAAATATTTGATTAGGTCGCTAATTAAAAATCAAAAACAAAGCTCATCATTTAACATGCTTCTGTGCCATTAATCAATATGGTGTCGTACTTGAATTCCTTTTATTTTCTCTGATTCAGGTGTTTGAGAGAGTAGAAGTCGTTCTCTCTGTCCCTTTATGTCCCAAACATACACACACACGCGAACAGACACACACACACTGATACACCGAGTGGCCCCAGGCATGGCATGTGGGGCACAGTAATGTGGTGAACAAGTTTCAGGACACTCCCCGCTGGTCTGAGTCTGCGGTGCCGACCGCCTGTCGGCCAACCTCTGGCCACCATCTGTATCCCATTAGAGCCACAAGAGGGCCGCGGTGCAGAACGCATGAAAAAAAGAATCCACTGTGTTCCCCTCAAAGTCATCCTGCATTATTTAATTACTGAGCACACTCCATAAACTTCATGTTATTAACACAGTGGGAGCACATAAAAGTATATTGGATAAAGCGACACAGAGTCATTGGCTGGAGCAAACAGGGGATTCAGGCCAATGCTGGTCGGTCATTTTCTCTACATTCTCGTTGGTTTGTTTGGGTAATTAGTGCACGGTTTCTGTATAATTATTTATCTGCAACCTTGAATATTTATATTTATTTATGTATAAATTAAGGATGTTTAAAATGCTATACAGATTACCCATATGTCTAAAGATAAAAAAAAACCTGATTAAATCATGGTGTAACTTTAAATTATGTTGCACCAAATATTTAAACTAGCTTACAATTAAGAGAGATTTCATTTAAGACTCTATTTAAACCTCTTTAGTTTTTGATCTATACCTAGATTAAATAAAATTAGCAGCAACACTTCAAGATCTAGTTTAAACTGTGATCAAGTATTAACTTTAAACTTTCACTTGAGGAGGTTGGATTTTTAAAATGACAGTTTCGTTTTTTAGATGAATTGAGCAAAATCAAGTTCCTCGAGGAAAGTTAAGGGACAGACTGAACCCAGTGGAGTTTCATGTTGTGTCTGTTCTTTCTTACACTGCACTTAATTTATTTAAACAGTCTGCCAGTTTCTGCCAGCCATTATGAGAACTAGGCTTTTGGATAGCTAGCAAAAGTTAGTTACCATTTTAGCTAGCTAGCAAACAATGTAATAACATTGCTTGATTTTAAATATATATCATTTTAAACCTAGTTTTGCTAACTTTGTTGGTGCATCCCAGTCTATGTGTTTTACTTTGATTCCTGTGTGAAATGTTCTTTTGTCAAAGTGCATTCACCGAAACAATCAGATGTTAAGGTCTTTTCTTGGCAAAACAAGAAAATACAGCCAAAATAAATGCCACAGTACATCTTTATCCAATAAACAGAAACATTAAATTCACCCATTGTGACTTTCTTGCTTAAAAGACTTCTCGCATTTGCGTGGAAACTCTACGCCAACAGCCAGATGAGAGAGGGGATGCAGAGGGGATTAGGGGTCGCAGGTTTTGAGGCCACACCGCATGACCTCAATCAGCGCTAAAGGGGACGTTCCCAAATAGCTAAAACTATCCAGATGATGACCTTTGACCTCAGCTCTGCACCCACCAAACCTCTGAGTGGAGTGGACGTCGCCTCTGGCTTTGGAAGACCAAACGCGCTATTATGGCCAAAGATTGGAGCTAGGATTAGACTTGGGGACCAACCGTACACACACACACACACACACACACACACACACACACACACACAAACACAAATGCTGTCTATTTTCATCCCTCACTCGCTCCCTTGTTTTCTCTCACTCTCCACCCTCTCCCTGCCCTCATCCCCTCCTCCTCCCTTCCTCCTTCTCTTCCCTAACAAGCAATAAAGCTTTTGTGGTTCACTGACTTCTGCAGGCTGCTCAATTGGGGAAGTTGCCTGTCTCCAACACTTTATGTTGTTTAGATTTGCAGAAAAATAAAACATAACCTGCCACCTGCCTGCTCATACTCTGAGAAGCGAGCCAAACACAACAATTAGCCAGCGCAGAACTGCTATAAAATGCCATTACAGTGTGTCTGTGTGAGTGTGCGTGTTCGGGGACAGACAGAGAGAAAACACCACACACTTGAGATATATAAGCACATTTCCACTCCAAATGAATTCATAGCATGTGGGAAAACACAATGGCCTGACCTGAATAAATATTGGACGGGCTGTGTTCCCGTCCAAAAATGGAAATCAGCCGATTGATTTCAGGATAGCAGTGCGCATATATTCAGAAATGGCTTTTATCACTGCCACTGAAAGTCATATAAGGAAATCTAATGTCTCTGTAATGTAAATATAATGCCACTAATCCGAAGGTGCAAGGCAGCTTGAAATCTCCTCAAGCAGGCGTGCAGGGGCTCCTAAATATGTAATACCGTTAAATCAAATTAGAATAGTACTGTCTGACCAGAACGGAAACCGGCGTGCATCTCACACTGGAAGATAATTCAACAAGAACAGTGAGAGGAAAGCAGATTAATTTGCACCAAAATTATCCAGTAGATTGTTTCGGCAAGCATTTCCATTTTTCTATGAGTTATTCTCCCACTGCAGGCTTGGCAGCAGAGCGGCGCAGAGTATGTCACACCTCTTTTGTCAGAGTAAATACATTTTTTGTCATTTGCCTTGGCAGAGGGGGCCTCGTACATGACATTTCAACCTCCATGCCAACCCCTGCGGCAGGCAATGCAGCGGCTTCTCAGCAGCGGGGGCACGGCGCCTTTGATGGAGGCTGTCTGGTTCTGAGTGGCACACTTGGCCCAGATTGGTTTAATACCCAGCATCGGCTTTTATGCGTGTGTTTTTGAGATTGTGTCCCCAACACTGAGGAGATAAAAAGAATTTGCTAACAGAAATAACAGCATTCTTCGCACTCAACATCTGCATGGAAGGCTGCACGTCAGTCAGGTTTCCTACAGACTGAGAGATCAGCTGTTAAAGCTCAAAGAACCTGGGTCAGCAGAAAGCACCTCAATCAACTTACTTCATATTGCAAGTTGCTCAATCTGTCTGTCAACGCCTGTGTAGTTTGACATGCATATGTGGACATTTCTCTTCCTGTGGTACTGATTACTAAAACAGCACTCATAAAATTATGACAATGTCCTCCTGTTACGACCCTGACTCACTGGAAGCAATATATAGAAGGAAACAAAGCAGTTGGCTGGAAGAGAGAGCTCTGCTGGGTGGAGGAGGGGCCTTTTAACCTCAGGTACTGACAGCGCAGGTGCCTCACATCAGCGATTAAGACTGGTGGGCCACAGCTGCATCTCTGGTTCACCTGCAACCCAACAGAGCAGGCAGACACAGAACAGGGTCCTGGGACATAACATCTCCCAAATGGAATGATAGCATCAGTCGTTTTTAGCCGCAAGTGCCCCAAAACAACATATGTGTATTTTTAAGTAACAGAGACCTTCAAAGTCCTGTATAGTTAGGAGTTTGGACTGGATGGATGGGTCAAGACAACATCTGACTTTAATGTTGGACATTGGTGTTCATTTTCTGTTTCCAACCAACAGTCAACGTTGCTTTTTTTGAAGCACCATAGATGTAAATTTCAGGCGGGTGGGATTTTGCGATTTTTACATAAATCAAGACATTTCCACTATAAACTGATGCAGAAAAGGTACATGCATTAAAAAACACCAAAATGCTGGAAATGAAGGGGTTGGCCAACGCCCTTGATGTGACCATTTGATAACCTTAAACACATATTTCTTATTGTAACATGACAATGAAGGTCCAAAACAAAATACTAAAGTAAAAGTTTTTGTACCCTCTTGTTTTTTATGCCAAAATGTAGCCAATGCTTAACCATGCAGTTGTTGCATCACAAAACTACAATGATTTGTAAGACGGGAAGTCACTGACAAATGATGACAAATGTGTTGCTGATACAAGCGCCAGCTCAGAAAACACATCTACAGTATGTGTTTTGTTAGAAGGCATTGATAAAATATGTGTTTTGTAGTTTAATTTTGACAATTTGTTTGGAAAAACTGGTCCTGCTGACTGGAATTGAATTACCGATAAACCACTCAATATTCAAAAGAAATTCAATATGATCCAGACGAGGACGTCAATATTGGACAATTCTGCAAAATTAATCACATTAAATTCAATGACCTTGATTTAAATCCAATAATGTTTTTTAAAATTCTTGCTGTCTACCATATCTGTGCCTGACAACCTCAGTGTGGTTTAGGTTGGTGAAAGATTGTGTTTGTTAAGGTTGTAATTGCTAAGGTGTAGTTGAGGTTAAGCTAAAATACTCAGTTAAGGTTAAGAGGAGATTGTGGTAACGGTTAAAAGGCAATAATTGAGGGGAAGTGAAATCCAATCTCCTGCAAGAGAGTCGTGCTACATGCCTCTCCACCTTGCTGACCTCTACACTCTTTTCATCCTGCGACAGACTGAACTTTGGGTCTGGATGTAAAACACGAGAAGTGGAATTGTAAAATTTGAAAAGTATTCACGGGATACTGGGCTGATAAAATTACTGATCACACAACAAATCACACAAACAAGGCAAGGGAAGAAAAAAAGGAAGCTGTATTTTTGGAGGAGTATTCAGTAGGGTAGGCGTGAAAAATGATTTTCTGGAGGGAGAATAAAATTCTGTGTTCTCAGACAATAATAACAAATAGCAGACCTCCCCCAGGGCACAGATTCTGCCCAGTGTTGGCTCATGTGCAATTACTACTGATGTAAAACTAATTTTAGGTCTAATCTTAGATTATAAAATTGTAAAACATTGTAAATGCATTCAAGCTGCATCAAATTTGCTTTGTGCTTTGTGAGAATAGTGGTGTGCATTTTTGCCACAGGTGCAAAACTAGGTTAAAGTTTAAAAACAATTGTTAGTCCACAGTGAACACATGGCAAATTACATGACGATTCTGTTCACCATAAATTGATTTCCAGAAGTACATTACTGAGTTTTGCAGTTTTGCAGATGGTATTATTGTTCATATTTTTGGCTGCAAAGGTTTAAAAGCTGCACTGAAAAGTTTTGCACAAGTTGATGTGAGACACCAGACAAGTGAACACAAACAAACACACACACACACACACACACACACACACACACACACACACACACACACACACACACACACACACACACACACACACATTTCCTCAGGGCTGGTCATATGCTTCATGCACTCTGTTCAACTGGATGTCTTTTGTGGTGAACTGGCCGCCTCACCCTCACTGCCCACGCTCACTCCCACACACACACAAACAATCAGTCACGCATATGCATAAAGCCACACATACACACTTGAAGTGCGCAGACAAACACATTCACAAATAGTCTGTCATGACTGCATATCTGATGCATCCTTTTTGTGAGCGTTTGTGTGGAACAGATGGGAGTTAATAGTGCTGCCAAGCTGAATATCATCCGGAGAAATTTGTCAGATTAAAATGTCACTTCAGAGCAGCTTCTAGAAACCACCAACGTGCAGCTGTGACAAGTGCTGTTCTCACATTCGGCAGATGCGTCAGAAGAAACATAAATATGGATCTGAACTGCCGACCTTACACAGTCAACAGTTACTGACCCAAATCAACGATAGTAGAGTCTGTTATCAGAACGTTAAAGTAAAACATGTGTATAACTTCATTCTGCAGGGGCCAATGGAAACTTGAAGCCATTTTCTGCAACGACTTCAAAGGAGCAATACGTAAGATTCTGAAGTGCTGCAGTCCAAGTAGCAAGTTGGAGCCAAGGATAGTTTATTAATAGAGTGAAACCCTATTTAAAGGAAAAATCTGTAATATATTTGCTGTAATAAATTCTAAAATAACCACAATATGTCATCAGAGATCAAGGAAACCTACTAAGTTAAAACATTTGCTCCTCTGACAACAACGCTACAGCTGAAGTGTCCCCCTTTGAAATTTCTATTCATGGCCAGAATATGTGTTTTTGTTTGCCTGTTTTGAATGTTCGCCAAATGAATAAGTGGCGGTTTATGACTTGTAAGAAATCATTAATAATCTTTCAGATAAATAGATGTTGTAACACTTAAATTGAGCAACATGTTAATGGGGTCTGGCAGGCAGTCACTGACCTCAAACTCCAGAGTATTTTCAGAGCAGTGTGCTTTTGTTTTCAGGATAATGATCTTAACTTTACATTGATGTGACAGTTATAAATAGCTGATTAACTTAACAGTGGAGAAGCCATCCACGCTTGTTATTGTCAAATTACTATGCTGCGCTCACCTTTCGCTCCTGCAGTGTTCCTGTTCGCTTCAACCACTAATCATTAACTAAGTAAGATTTCAACCAGTTCAATATACAGTGTATGGCTCCTGTTTGATCCACTACATATTGCTCCTTTAATGTACGATCTATTGTTGAGGCAGGCTGAACACTGAACCTACATGAGCAAATGACAAACACAACATTATACTCATACAATGACAAGTAATGACAAGTCTTACAATGCTACTTGATCAGCTGTTTATAACTGTCAGTTGTCTGTTAATGTAAAGGTAAGCCTGTTGTCCTGTAGACAAAAGCCCACTGTTCTGAAAATATACACTCACACTTTCAAAGGAGAACATGCTGGCTTTAGTGTTGTTTTTCCAACTTAACATGTTTCCTTAATCTGTGATGATAGGGTCATTTTATGAATTAGTGCAGTAAATATATTACACATTTCCCCTTTAAAATGCCAGGTAGTTCACCAAAATCTCTAACTTAAGCAAACCGCACTAGCAACACTTTCAAGGTGCCACCAGTTGCCCTGCAACCAGCAGTTGACCTGACAGATGCCTGTTAGGTCAAGCATCAGTTTGACACAGAAGCCAAGTGGTGAATTAAATACAGGCTATTGAAAGTGAAAGTATTTAAATGCATCAGTGTATGCACACATTTCATGCCACATTCAGGGGCTGCACAAAGCTTTGTTCATCATGTGACCTAAGAACGACATATATGATCACCTAATATCATGTGACTGAAATACAATACTTGAGTCACTTGTTGAAAGCTCCATCAAGATCTGGAAAAGCCACTAAGAGGGCCTTAATTAAGATTATGTTGACAATTTGCTCTGCTGGACGTCAAGAATAAATTTTCATATTTTTTTCATTTGGTATCAAATAAGAAAATTCAAATAAAACATGTAGTGCTTGGATTTTTAATATGCTTTATTTATTTATTCACGGTGGCTTAGGGTCATTTGCACGACAGCTGCTGGCACTTTTATCTTTGCTTGGTGGTCACACACAGCTGGCAGTCAGCTGAGGTGTCACCACAGTGTCCTCATGTGCACTACATGCTAAAGTTACGCCGTATATCTTTTTGCCAGATCAAGTTATAGATACTCTTGATAAGCATTTCCTTCACTCTAGTGCATAATTTTGTCAGATGCTGCTCTGCAGTTAAATTATTCTGTCTATGCTTGTAGGCCACCAAATACTCAGGACCACAGACTCACTTATGTTTTACGCAGGAAATACAACACTTATGTTTTTTGTGTGTTCCATGTGTAAATGTGTTGCTGCGTGTGTGTGATTGTCTATAAAGGAGCCTGCCCTCAAAACTGTTTCCCTCACTTTCCTCACCGCCGGCAGGAGCCGGCATCTCTGTGATATTTTTATGACATACAGGGGTGGAGTGTGGAGGGAGAAGGGGGTGTTAAACCGCAGGAATGCTCAGGCAGATTCTTTGCAGCTTGACTTGACAGCCGCCATCAGCCGCTCGGCCCTTTGAAGGAAGTTCTCATCTGAATTCCACAATCCCTGATCCGCTCTGTGTGTGTGTGTGTGTGTATGTGTGTGTGTGTGTGTGTGTGTGTGTGTGTGTGTGTGTGTGTGTGTGTGTGTGTGTGTGTGTGTGTGTGTGTGTGCTACGTTTTCAAGACTGACCTGCATATACTGTAAATATACTATATATGTACTTTCCAATTGTTTAAGTGTTGATGTGTATTTAATATGTGCTGTGATCAAATTAATGTATCTGACTGGCTCACCACTCTTTAAAAGAAATATTAGGCCTGCTAGTCCAAAAACAAGACTGATTGCATGTTATTTTTTATTTTAGCCTGGGCATTGACTAACAGTTTCTTTGCCAGACTATTAATCAATTTTTCAACTGATCCATTAATCATTTACAATGGGTGGCACAAAAAAATTATTTAGTTTTAGGTTATGTCTGATCAGAGCAGAACTCGATTTAAAATTAGTAAATATTAAAATTTAGAAGAGCTCTGTTGCACAATTCAAACCGATCTCAGTTTAGTGAATTCAAGTTTAGTGAGCACTGTTGGGACCTAGTAATTATAAAGGGGAAGAGCAAGCTAAAAAAGAAAACATATATATATATTGTTTGCTACCTAGCTAAAAACTTAACTCAATGTGATATTGTTTACAAGTTGTTTAAAAGTCACATCAGCTAGGTACCTAAAAAAGAAGTTTAAAAAAGAAAAATAAATATTGTTTGGCTCAGCAGAGACTCTTTCACTCAGTTCATCTCAAAAGGGCAGCTTAAAGTTAATTCTGGCTCACATTTTAGATTAGAGTTTAAAGTTTTGGTTCAACAGAATTAAGTTTAATCTCAGTTTAGAGTAAAGACAAACTGATGTTTAAAGAGATGTTTAATTTGAATCTTTCTTAATGTTATGCTGGTTAAAAAGTTTGGTGTAAAAAAAGTTTCATTTAATCAGGGTTAAAAATTAATCTTAGTTGGTGGCAGTTTTAGTGACTAAATGTCAAAAAATAGGGGAAAATCTTTTTCTTCAAACGAACAGTTTCGTTGTTTTTGCACAAACAGTCTTCAGCTCAAAGATATCATATAAAACAGAGAAGAGCAGTAAATCTTCAGATTTGAGGAAGTGAAACCAATGAGTGGTTTCATGATTTGTTTCATAAACAACTTAATCTTTTTTCTTTTTTTTTTATGAACCAAAGTGCTGCAGATTCTGTCAACAAACTGATTAATTGACCGATTGTTTTTCATTGTACTACTTTTATTTTTTTGTATTGTGAAGATTATTCTGTTGTTCTGTAATCACAGTCTGGCAGCAGGTGAGTATTTGAAACCACTGTGATTTGTTTTAAAACGTGCTGATTTTCTGTTGTACTTTTGTTTTCTCGTACAAACCTCACATAGAAGCCCAAAATTATTACAAAAGAATAAGAGTTCAAAACAGCCAGTTCAAACACTTTTTGTTTCTACATTACAAGCTGTAAAATGTAGTTTTATTCGCTAATTAAGATCTTGTGCAGCAAAAAATCCATTGCATGCAAGCAGCTCCACAGGTTAAAATAATTTCCCATAATTCTACACACACATCTGCAACATAGGAAATCCAGTTCAGTCCCTCTAAACCCTGAATTCCATGTTAGTGCATCATTAATACCAACATAAACGCTCATAATTAGATGCAAGCGTGGTTCTATAGGCTCCCACCTGTGTCAATAGACTGTCAGTTTATTTAGCTTTAGCTTTGGGCTAAAGGTTTAGCTGTTTCCATGTCTGCAACAAAGCTGCACGCCTCCAGGGTGCAAGTTGAATAAAGATTACATGTGTCATTATATTAAGCAGCGGCAGCTCTTGTTCTGCACACGGTAATATAGGGTGACATACATTTTACATGAGTTCCACTGACCGGCTACCGCTCCAAGGTTGCTCACTTCATTTAAAGCATGGACAGAATTAATTAGGTAAATGTCTCAGAGGTTAATCATTTTCCCCCTTCTCTTTTTTCTGTTTTTTTTTTTCTCTCTGTACTGTGCTCACAGGCTTTGTCTTAACACACTTGTAAATGTGCTGATTTTTTTCCTCTCTTAATTTTTTCTTTGCTCTGTATTTAATAATTTCTTGCCTGCTCTTTCTCTTAAATTACATCTATATATTTAAGTCAAACCTGGTTATTTGTTTGATTTTTTTCTACAGGTTTCCATTTGCATATACCCTCCTCTCTCTCTCTTACACACACACACACACACACACAGAGACACACACACACACACACACACACACACACAGACACACACACACACACACACACTGATTAGAGGGTGGTCTGTAAAGCCTGAGGTTAAGTTGATTAATTAACACTGATATAGATTAATTAGCTGTAGCGACACTTTGATCTATGAAATCACCTCCATATGTGTAACCAGCTACATCTTTAGCGCTGAGCTAGTTTGTATATGTAGGCAGCTGACTGCGTGTAGAGTTTTGGTTGCATGCTTGTGGTTGAATATGGGCCTAACAAACTCTTTTGACCCATCAATAAGAAAGACAGAGCAAAAGGAATTAACAAATAAAAAGCCAATTTATAGATGAAAGCAATGATCTGAAGGTTTGAGCACACTAATGTGCATTTAATGTGTGTGATGTTACATTTAAATAGCAAACTAATTTGTGCAAGACAGAGGAAAATTGTTGTTCAGTCTGTGTGTGGCTGAAATGTAAAGTAAGCAGTCAAATCATGAGTTAATTGACCAGTTCTCTATTTATTCATTTATTTATTTATTTATTTTAAAGTGTTAACACATTCTCCAAAGAACTTCTTCAGAAAATATGATTCTGACATCTGAGAACAGAAGTTGTGCGCCCAAATGTGTCGCAGCGGCTCGGGCAGCAAATGCATGTGTTTTATATTTAGGACAGGATGGATTGGACTCAAATTTCAGCCGTCATTACGCTTCTTCTGCTGATGCATGTTCATGTATGTCAGTGGTTCTCCAATAAGGGTCCGGGGACCCGCTGTGGTCTGTGACACTGCCAGGACGTCTGTGAAAAGTTTTCGGACTGATTAATTTAAGTGATTGTGATAATAGGCTTTATCATAGCCTGCATTTATTTTATGATTAGACTTCGGGCAGTCGTTACTTATTTACGCAAACTATTTCAAAACTCAATCATATCAGCACAGTCAATTAAAATTTAGAGTCATATACATATATGCCACCAGACGGGTAACAGAAGGTCAGCTTTCACCCTCCAAAACAAATAACGCACAAACAAAGGCACAGTACACAGTAGTTTACAGAATAATTATAACAACGAATTCTTTACCTCTGTTATTGACTAAATTAACACAGAAATCCATCTTTAAAAAGGAAATTAGGAAACACCTTGCAAAATCATACTGTTAGAATGCAATGCATATGGGATTTGTAGTTTTTGCTGGGATCTCTGATGAGAGAGTCATTAGTGTAAGTTTTTTCAATATTATTGTCATTCTTCAATGTATGTCTGACGTTTGCTGTTTGTGATGATGAGTCTAATGTTTACTGTGAAGTTGTAAAGTTGTAAATGTGGACCCCAGCATGACTAGCTTTGCTTTAGTGCACGGCCACTGGGGATCTAAAAAAATAAATTTCATTTCCATTTCCAAACACTTTTACAGGCCTTTCATACTCAAACATGCCTTCTGAGTGAGAATTGTTGCCATTTTGGTCAAACAAGCTTATTCTGAGACAAGTATGATTTGTTTTGGTGTTTTGAGTGAGTTTTGAAGGTGAGATTACTTGTTTGGCCAAAACTGTGTTTATATTGCATATATTATATATTTCATATTTTTTACTGTATATTATTTAAAATAATCAGAAACCACACTTCATTTTATGTATGCATTAAGAATTAAGAGTGTGTGTGTATAGTATTAGTATTCTGTGTTGATTTTTGACACATCTGGGTATTTCTAATAGATTTATTTTGTTGTTCTTCCACATAATAAAGTAGAAGAGTTAAAAAAAAAAAAAGGGAGGGTGTAGGGGGTTTTCTATCTTGTAAGGGATCCTAAGCTGAGAAAAAATGAGAATTTCAGATGAATGTAACTTAATAATTGTCCCATTATAAGTCGTATTTTACTGGCAATATTCTCCTAACATGAAATGGTTAAGAAACACAACAAAGATGTTTCGTTGTATTAAAAAAGCACCAGCCAAATGTACCAAATGAGAGAAAAGTGACCCAGCTCATCCATCCCTCTTGACTTCCTTCCTTCCGTCGCTCTCTCCATCTCCACAGCAGAGAGGGTCTTCACTGGCTGGCATCATTAAAAATCAATATGGCTGCTTATTTAGAGTTTGAACTGTGTGTGAAATGGAGAGGGGGAACTCTGACAATTCCCCGGTGCTAAGCCCTCCAAGTCACATGCGGTTTGTCAAGCTTTGTCAGAGGACAAAAAGGGAGAGCAAGGCAGGGAGGGAAGGTGTGTGTGTGTGTGTGTGTGTGTGTGTGTGTGTGTGTGTGTGTGTGTGTGTGTGTGTGTGTGTGTGTGTGTGTGTGTGTGCGCGTGTGTGTGTGTGTACACAGTATAAGGGGTGAGAGTGCCGAGGATGAGTGGGGAGGCATAGCTGCCGTGGTCTCCATGGCGATGATGCTAGTTAGCTAGCTAGCGCTCGGGGGCCCTGGAGAAAAGTGACAATACAAGGGACTTAGCAGCAGCCGCGGCCCAGCAGCCGCACTGCATTAATGAGATTTTTCACACTTATTATACACACACTCCCAGGTAGCGCCATGGCAGGAGGAGCGGGTCGAGTGGTGTGTGTGCTCATTGTACACACACGCAGGCCCCTGTTTCCATCCTGTGTGTGTTTGACAACAAAATTAGGAGCAGTCCGTGATTGTTTACGAGAAATAAATGCACACAAACACACACGTACGATGTTTTCTCTCACAATCAATATCTCTATCAAACTCTGCTCCCTGTTCACAAAGACACACGTAAACATGGAAGCAAACAAACAAACAAACAAAGACTAAATTATAGAGCTGGACTCCAGGCTGTTATTACAAACCATTATGCTCCTTTATCATATTGTATTGCTTCATCTCCAGTGTAACCGTGCCTGGAAAAATCATTCTCCACCTTTTTCTTTTTCCAAGTGCAAGAAAAAGAGTGACAGTGCTTCAGAAGCTGTAAACACCTCTGTCATGGTCAAACACTGAAGTACATTCTACAAATATGTGCAGAAACAGATTGGAAATGTAAAGACAGATGAAGACAACAGAGAAACAGAACGAAGAACACAAATTACTTCATCTGGCTTTGATTTTTCATCATATTTTTAGAATCCTAACTCCTACCTGCATTTGCCAAAACAACTGCCTGGCAAAACCTAAAATTCAATGATTCTGTGGTCAAATAAGATGCTTGTGTTACTTCAAAAACAAAGATCAAGCACCAATTTGTATCTCCTCTAAAGAAATTTAACGTAATAACTCATGTTAAGTTTTATAAGGAGGTTTTTTTTAATTAAAGCTCTTTTATGTTTTCTTTTGTTTTCCATTTTATCTATATCACTCAGTTGTTATTTTGTTGTTACTTTTGTTTGCTTTTAATACCTCATTTTATCTCTCTGTTGTAAAATTCTTTGACTTTGAAAAGTGCAACATGAAATAAGAAGACATCAGCTTGTAAAAATGCATGTGAATGTAGAAGCTGCATGTGAAAAGTAGAAAAAAAAGACCAAACAAAATGTTTGTTGATGTTATTCGGACTAGAGAAAAAATCTAAATACCAAACTCAGACGCAGTTCGGTTTACCAAGATGGTGAACCAATGTGGTTATTATTGAAGAATGTTGTCATTTGAAATGACAAATAACAGTTAAATGATCCTGAGTGTGGTCAGCTTGGCTTATGTTTATATGGTTGTGGAATCATCTGTGAGCTTTCACTGTAGAGGTTCAGAGATGTCACATCATTTATCTGTCTAATCTATTTCATTAACATTTACATGTTGTCTTATTGTCTTTAAGAATTAGATGCTTGGACCATATCTTGCTCCCAGCCCTGTCTGCAAGAAATTAAGTTTATATACCACTAATTTGCAACAGTAAATATATTTTGAGGGAAATGCAATGCCAACCAAAATAAGCTGCAAAAGTGTTGATACTGAACGTATAAATAATATGTTCACTGACGATGTATTTAATTTTTTTTCTTGAAATACACAATCCAGTCGTAGTGGCTTACCTTAACAGTGCTGTATACAACATTTACGTCTTCTAGAGGTCGTAGCGGTGTAGACTACCAGCATCTCAGACCAAAATAAATTTGTGCTTTGTTCATTCAGTCAAGTTGGGAAAAAAAAAGTGTAATCTGTGTCATTACACAGGGCTCTCAAAACTCAGTGTTGATAAAATTTGGATCAAGATTCTGTTACTACACAGCCTAAATCTCACCTAAAACGATTTCAGGGACATTATTTAGTGCAACATAACATTTAACTATACAACAAAAATGTTGTAGTGCAAGAAATAGAACCAAGCGGCTGCAATTTTTGGCTCTGGTTTCCAGTGGAAAGTCCCAAAACTCAGATGAAATTGTGAAACGAGGCAGAGCTGATCAAATATGGATTAAGATTACAGAAGAAGAAGAAGAATACTTCATTAAAGAATACTTTATTCAACCACAGGGGAAATTACATTTTTCACTCTGTTGTAATTTTATACACACAGAGACCTGAAATACAAACACATGCTTAAACAGGACCCATAGACATGCAATGGAGAGATGTCAGAGTGAGGGGGCTGCATATAGTCATACATATAGTCAGCTGACCCGAGCAGTTCGGTGCCTTGCTCAAGGGCACCTCAGCAGTGCCCAGGAGGTGAACAGGCACTTCTCCAGCTACCAGTACATACTCTGTACTTTGGACCCTCTGGCTCCCAAGCCAAGCTACTGCCGCTTCCAAGATTATGGGCCGTATCTTACACCTGGTGCAAAGCCGTTGCACCGGTGGCACAAGTGGATTTGCTCTCTTACACCAGCACAGTTGCCATTTTTGGCACATCTGCAAGATAGCAAATGAACTTTGTACCTCGTCTACGTGGCCATGGGCAGGAGGTCTAAAAATGAAGGCAAAACAAAGGTGTGGCCAGGCGCGTTTGCTATCTTGTGCTCGGAACATTGGAATAAAAACCACTTGCGCCATAGACCGGCTAAAACCTGGTCAAAGCTCAAAGTCTGTTGCGCACTCTGTCTGTCTGCTGTCTGTCTGTCCGCTACTAGACACCAGCTCCTTCTTCAGGAGCTCCATCCAGCGGAGTTGCATAACAACCGCATGACATTAACAGTTAATTTATTGTATTATTTTTTGCAGGCAATCATGTAAAATAAACTATTTACACATGGAGCTGCTTTTCAGACGTCCTGTCGTCTCCATATATTGTACACTGTCTCACTTTCACTTCTCGAACCAGCAGATCTGTCTCCTCTCTCTTTGTTTCCTCCTGGTAAATCTGACATCATTCTGCCAGCAGTTGTGCTCCTGGTGCACGTGCTTCTTTAAGGTGATGAGAGCCGACTTTCTGATTGGTTTATTGCATGCTCAACCTAAACTCGCCTGTGAATTAATCAAGGTACTTGGGCACAGATGATAGGAGTATCCTGCTGTGCGCTGCTGGCGGAAGGGGCTGGACAGGACAGGATACCCCTGCACCCCTGGTGCAAGACGGCAAAGGTGGATTTGGACACACCTTGAATAAATTAAATCCACTGTGTGTCACGCTTGCCACTTGTGCTTTAGATCAGCGTAAGATAGGGCCCTGTGTCACCATATTGCTTACTTCTCACTTAAAATGTTTTCAGAAACATATTTTAGGGGAACTGTTTAGCAGTAATACTATATTGAGATCATCAAATTAGGCAGTGTTGAGCAAAGATAACACAAGGGTCTGTTACTGCATTGCCTATTTCTCACCTAAAATGTTTTTAGAAACAGATTTTAGTGAATTGTTTGAGAAACTTACTCAGCAGGCCGCCATGTTGAAAATAGAACTGGGAACATCATTCTCTGCTCAGGATTTTATAACTCCACTGTATCTTTACATCCCAAATAGTTGCTGACATCTAGTAAGGCTGAAAGTTGCATATTGCACCTTTAACCGAAGTGCTTTTGTTGCAGGAGTCTTAATGAGATCCCTGGACTGTGGTGTTAAAGTCCTGTACTTTGTCCGCTCCCCATCCACCCCTACAACCTCCTTGCAAATCAAGCGCATACATAAAATATATATAAATGTACTGTTTCAAAAACCCTGGTCTGTGAACATTATGCAGGAAGAAAATTACATTGTCACCACAACATGATTACGAAAACAATTTAGTAATTTAACTTTGAAGAGACAGGGTTGTTTGTTTCACAATCCAACAGTTGACAAAGATCTGGCTCAATTACATAACACATATCTTGTCTAGTTTGAGTGTCATTTTGTCTATGAAAGTTCTCCCTAACATCTGATATTGAGCATATCTCCATATATAATGTAAATGTTTGTGTTTCTTGTGGTCTTTATGTTAGAATTACCTACAGTATGGGCTGTAAATAAAGAACCAGAGTCTATATGTGACACTCGACTGTGACTGGCAGGAAGACGAGGAGAAACACACAGCGAGGAAAAACAATTGTGTGCAAAGGAAATGAGAATCTCATTCTACAAAGGAAGTGCTCCTGCGCTGCCTGGCTGCTGGCTCACAGATTAAAGCAGCTGTCAATTGATCAAATATTTGCATTTTCCTTCCCTTTTTTATTGTGTGCATTTGCAACTGTGTGTGTGTGTGTGTGTGTGTGTGTGTGTGTGTGTGTGTGTGTGTTCACGCACATACATAGACACCTACAGTGCATTCACACACACACATTCAAACACACACACTCTCTCAGCTCCATCCATTTTCATCAGGGGATCTCTCTTGACGCCTTGAGCAGGGTGTGGGGGTCCTTTTTGCAGCGCTGACGGCACATGCCCCCTCAAGGGTAGCAAAGGGCAGGGGCCACAGTGCAAAGGGCATGCCCTTGTCGCCGTGGTAACATCATTCTCAGGGGGAACATTCCCACCAGTGCAAGGTTACTAAATCCAACTTGTGGTGTGGTATCACTTGTGAAGCTGCATTTCAAAAATGTGCGCAGTAAGTCGCTCCTGCTAAATGTAGGAGAATACTAAATGTGTGGCCTCTGTATGACTGATTGACTCAGAAAGTCTGTAGCCACCCCCCCCCCCCCCCCCCACCCCCAAACTTTTATGATGATGTTTATAAGTGCACTTGTGTCTTTTAAAGTCATGTAGTGAGTTCCATTCTTGATATTTGTCAACAATTTTCTGTCTTTTGTCTTTAACTGATGTTGTGTGGTGAAGCTAATTACAAGTCTCCACTTTGTAGACAATAAACTTTCAAACTAACGAGCAAACCAACAAGAAAATGTCTGTTTTGAGAGAGAAACTGCACATGAAGTTTATATTTTAATACAGAACATTAACTCCATTGTCACAACTGTAACTGTAACTTCAGCATAGAAATGCAATCAAAAACAAAAAGGACAGCTATTGTCATTTTCTGATGTAACTGTATTAAAATCATATCATGAAATTAGATTGAAGCCAAGTGTAAGGAGTTCTCCAAGTCTGTTAAATAACTGAGATTTCTTTCTGTCTTCAGAGGCAGTATATACATGAATTATGCTGTATTTTTCACCCCGATAAAAACAATCCAACTTTAAAAGCTACCTGGAATAATGAATAATTATAATAACACCTTGAGATTTAATTTTGTCTTTCTCCTGCCGTCATCGTTACCGCTTTTTGTTTGAATGACAAAAAGCTGTGATTGGTTTCCTTTTGTGAGGAACACAGCATGTGACCAATTGCATTTTAGAAAAGAAAAAAACACCAACAGCTGATTTCAAAGCTCAGTCGAAAAGTAACAACAACCTTCCTAGAAATGTAGAGGAGTCAAAAGTACAATATTTGTCTTTGAAATGTAGTGGAGTGAAAATAATAAGTTTCGGAAAAAAAAACAAATACTCAAGTAAAGTACAGATACACAAAAATGTACTTAAGTACAGTACTCAAGTAAATATACTTCACTACTGTCCACCACTGAGCAGGTCCCATCTTACCCCAAGACCCCCCCTTTGTTGTTTCATATTACTGATACAAAATAAAAATTGTTTAAATAAAACTAAAATAAACAGAGAAAGATGTCTCTTTTGTATTTTATCAATTATTAATGATTGATTGTTAACATGTTCAACTATCAGTTAAGGAAATTGAAAAATTTTCACCCTTAATTTTGTGATATATTGGTTTCAGAATTACAAGGTAATACTCATTACTGTATTTTTACTGTAGCTCGTGTGTGTGTGTGTGTGTGTGTGTGTGTGTGTGTGTGTGTGTGTGTGTGTGTGTGCGTGTGTGTGTACCGTGCGTGCGTGCCAGCAGAGACTACGTGTTTACAGCCCATGTAAGTGTTTGTGTGCCTGCGTATGCATGTCTCACCTCCTCCTCACCCTGCTCCGCTGAGAGATGAACAGATGGACACAGTGGGGGGGGGGGGGGGGGGGTGGAGGGGGAGGAGGGGAGGAGGACTGAGTCTAGCGAGGCGCAGAGAAACAAAAGGAAGGAGGAAGGAGTTTTCCATCTCATCTCCTCCTTTCCGCGGTAACACAAGACACCAAGCTGCGCCACAGACGTGTCAGACTAACAGGTGATGCAAAGGTGTCTTCCAGGGAGCATTTGGGTGACAGTGGGACGATGCAGAGAGCAACCTGGAGGACAAAGGTGACATTGTGTTAGAGAGATGACACTGGAAAGGCGTACAGGTGGCACTAATGTGATTTGCAAGGTGCTTGCCGGTGACACTACAAGGAAGGAACAAAGAGGTATAAATGAGGAATAAATAGCTGCCAAACATGTTTACATTACAGAAAATGCTGGGTTTATGAGTAATAATATTTTCCTTTTTATCCACACAGTGTTGTGTTACTCCAGTTTTGCAGATTGTGGAAGTGACTTTCTGGAGAAAGTGCAACTCTGGTTTGAAGTTTAAAGGGATATGTATGTAATGTATGTATTAGCTACAGTAGATGCTGGTTAGCATCCAGTTAAGGGAAGCAGAGCAATGAAGTGTTGTGTGAGGGGGCAGCAACAAAAGGTATTTTATCCACTTAAACACAGTCCATCTAAAAAAAAAAATCCACATCAGTTTGTGTGTACGCCATAGTTTGAATATTTTCACTGCTTTACTTTGTTGTCAGACAGCTTTTTCTGGTGGGAAACATATAAACCAATGCAAAATTAGTAATTTGACCTCGCAGAACATGGGAGTTGCTGGTGTACCACTGTCTCAATCTGTTTGTTTGTGTTATTGTATGACTTCATTTAACAGTTCCTCTAAAACACCAGTCACACAATAATACAAACTAACTGACAGATCAATGTGCTAAAATACTAAAATACTAGAAAGTGATGAACTCGTGTGGACATGGTAGGGGCACGCCATTTACTCAAATTTAGCTAATTTGCCATAACCACAAAGAGATAGCCAACTTAAATGACTTCATGAGTCATATCACAGCAAAATCAAGCTTATCCAAGCTATGTTTGTCACATTTTTGTGTGTCACTGTAAAAGTTAGTCATAAGTGAACGTTTGGTGTCAGAACAGACTATAAATAAGGCCTGCTAAAAAAAACAAGTCTACATACATAAGGGTGACATGTGGAAAAGATTCACAGTTTACAGGTGATAAAACTCCAACAGCAAATGATTTCAAAGTGAAAAAAATAAAATAAAAAAATAAAGCAAAGAACATGATATGAAAGGTATAATGAAAAGGTTTCTTAGATAATTTATAGTGAATCAGGTCCACTTTTTTTGCTTGGAAAGCGAAGAGGTAATTGAACACTCTTTTACCAAAGAAAAAAAGGAAAGGCAGTCTTAACTTTTCCAAGTGAAACTCTATTTGAAGTGAAAATGCTGCCTTCGTGAAAATCATTATCCGTGATCCCTGGTTGATGATAAAGTGCAGTAATGTCATATTAGATTGGTTTGACTGGACTGAATCAGTGTCTATAAAACTGACTTACACAACCACATGGCTTTGCAAATGAAATATGTTTTACTGGCTGACTGGCAACATGAAACTTAACCAAGCCAAAGAAAAACTGGGAGAAAGTTGCAACTTGATATCAAGTTCAAACCAAACTGAACAAACCAAAACAGGGTAAGAAGCACAAATATGTTCAAGCCTGCGAACAGAGTTGTATGGTCTAAAGAAACCAACATAAGACTGGAAATGTCAGACTGGATTTATTTGTCTTGTCTTCTCATTGTTGGTTATGCTGCAAACCCAAACATGTCTGTCACAGATCTATCTCTATATCCAAACATGCAGTATGTATAAGCCGTGTGTATGTGCATGTGTGTACAGTATGTACTGAATGCGTATGTTTCTACAAGTACCCGCATGTTTTGAAACATACAAAGTAGTGTTGCAACACAGCGGAGCTACGTTAATATACTGAAGCTGAGCTCCAGCTACAGTTTCTGGTGTCTCACAGTTGTGTGCCAGTGGAGGAGATAGTGTCTTTTATGCATTTTCGCTGCATTAAGTCCGAGTTATTTAGCGTGACAGCATGGTAAATTTGTTAGATGGAATCCTTGTGACCGTTAGTTTCATTTCGTATCTTGCTGTGCGTTATATTTGTCTAATAAGCCCTTTAAAAAAGTTTGCTTTTAAATGTGCAGACCTCACAGTGGCCCACTGGAGCAGAGTAGTGGGGCAGTTTTGTTTGTTTTTTGTGACCATAGACAGGTCACACAAGAAGAAACACAGTAACAACAAGAAGGGCAGATTGAGGGAAAGGACAATCCCAGTAATTTTGAATTAATAATAATACAAAGGAAGTAATCTGCAGAATATTACATCAGCAGCAGAGGGGTCATAACCACAGAAAGTCTAATGTCCCCCAAAGGTTTCTGAAGAGCCACATGCTATCATTGGAAAAGGCGAGTTATATAAAAATTCACCCCCTCTATGGCTCCCCATGAACAAGGAGCCATAGAGACCAAAGTTTATTTTGTTGTTTGTAGGAACTGACATTCAAGGAATTGCAGTTTTGCCACTTGGTCATAACTCTGACTGGCCCCACATCCTGGCCTACATTACTGAAACCCCTGAGCATTGCAGAGCCAGGACTAAATAGGAAATACAGGCAAAAGCTGAGCAATGTAAATATCTTCCCCCTCCTGCAAAAAAATTAATTAATCCCACATCAGCACGACACAGAACAAACCCACCATGTTAACTACAGGTAGCTACAGAACAATAAAACAAAATACTTTGTTCTTTCTAAAGCTATCTGATGTGTTAATGAAATGATGTAGTAACTTAATTGGAGCATAGTAATTGAGTGCTTTCGGTAGACCAGACTAGGATAATAGCAATCACACAATTTGTTATTAGTTTCATTTGGATTGGCTGCACATAACTTTCTCTCACTCAATCTGTCTATCCTCCTTTCTCCCTTATTCACTCCCGTTCTATACAGACTATCTTTCTCTTCCCCTAGCTTTCTCTCTCTCTCCCTCCCTCTCTCTTTCCTTCTCCTTCTCTTTCGTTCTCTCCCACTGGAGGGCAGAGGAGTTGGAGGAGTGGCAGATTCAGCTGTGCTCTTCAGGTCTTTTGCGCAGCAGTGATCTGCAGACCAAGCAAATTGAATAATTGCATGGAGCATGTGCCATCAGGGAAGGTAATATTTTCATGTAATTGACAGTTTGCATGTGTGCGTGTGTGTGTGTGTGTGCGTGTGTGTGTGTGTGTGTGTGTGTGTGTGTGTGTGTCTTATAAAACCCCTTTTGAATCTGTGCAGCATTCAATTTCAAACCATTCAATGATACATTTCAAGTTGAACGTCTGTTATTTCAAAATTATTTAATTTTGCAGATTGAAAAACTGCTTATAAAAATATAAACCAAATTTTAAACAAAATGCATGTGTCCAAATGAATTCGTATCAGTTAGGATTGTGTTGTTGTATAGACTTTAGATAGATTTACATGCTTGTTTGCCTTGTGTGGTTGTCTGTCAGCTTTGTTACTTCAAATGGACAGACATATCCGGCATGCTCTCTCTGCCTGGAAGTGGATCTGATGGGTTTTTTCCTGTGACTGTGTGTCAGCTCCGCTTTGCTCTGACAGTCTCCTCAATTTGAGCAGGAATTAGATTTACTTCCCCCTGCCAGCGTTGGCCTTTCATCAACAAATACGGGGCGACGGGATCACATTTGACAAGTGCAACATAGGTAATATATGACCAGATCCATCATTTTAAACTTTTCATGTCTGGCAATGACAAGGCATAAATCCAGAGGAAAATAGTTAAGTGTTTGAAGGATGGCAGTGAGCTGGGAGACGTCCGAGGGACACTGAAGGACAAGTACAGTAAGTAGCAGCAGTAAACTGTTCAGTCCTCTATTTAAGCGCATGCACTTTTAAAGGACCAGTGTGTAGGATTTAGTGGCATCTAGCAGTGAGCATGTAGGAGAACCTGTGGTGGCTGTGAAACTCAAGCAAAATCATGAAAGGCCGCATTTAGATGCAGTGTTTGAAACATGATGGTTCAACATGGTGCCCTCTGTAGAGGAGGACTGATATAAACGGCTCTTTCTAATCCAACAAAAACACTGTGATTCTCATTTTCAAGTGACTATACACCAAATCCCTGTAAATTTTACACACTGGTCCTTCAAATATTATCTGTGTGTAGAAATAAATGTGACAATGAACAATAGTAAGACTCAGCTTTGCTTTTTTTGAGCAGGGTAGGAAAAGTGTCAACATCAAAATAAGTTTATACTGAAAGTTTGCCTTGAAAGGAAAATATAGGATTTCATTTGATTTACAAGCCATAACAGCAGAATTTCAGAGTATGGTGTCAAATAAGGTGGTTGGTTTTCCCATAGACTTTTCACCCAAATGCAGCCAAAACCCACTTAAATTTGATTGGTCAGTACTAGTCTGACTGGAAATGGAAACCAGAACGCTTTTGATATCAAAATCTTGTCCCTTGCCAACAGACTCTTCATTCATATGCAGATATCTGTCTGTAGACGTTAAGTATTAGATTCTCACTACTAGCTTTGGTACTGCCCGAAATGTAATTGTCATTCACACCGTCTCCCTGTTTGCTGCCCTGCTGTCAGGCAAGGCGGTGGGTTTACCATGTCACACCATGGGTGTTACTTTGAAGGAGGATTGCCAAAGTAATTAAGAGAGATGATGGGAAGCAGCTGAGGAAGGCCAAAGTACACAGAGTTGTTTGTTTGACTGCTGCGATGAGAGAGCCATCAAGTTTCCCCCTTTCCATTGTAAAGTTTTGTTTTGAGTTACTGTCCACGTGTTTAATGTCTACAAAACGAACTGCTAACGGAGCGACGACGGAAAGCAGTGACAGACTGAGGAGAGCGAGCAGGCCGAGTGACGAGCGTCGGAGCAGAGAGGAGACAGGTGAGCCCGCGCACTTTAACTTCAGCCTGGCAGCCGAACGCTCCGTTTGTGTTTTTTCATATATGGACAGGCGATCAAGCCATGGAAGCCCTTTGAATAGTGCACGCCAAGTTTCCCAGGGTTGTCAAAGTTAACTCACTCCACTGGTTCTCCTTACATCACAGCTTAATTTGACATTTTAGACATTATTTCTCCTTATTCTTTCCCGTTTCTGATTCCTTTGACACTCTGCAGGCTCAGAATAACAGGGTTATGGTCCATCATGTGCTCATGAATAGGTGATTTCAACCTCATCAATGTCAAACCAGCAAAAGCTCCACGTTTTCTATTGTTAAAGTTGACCCAGGTGTACTAATCTACTTTATATAACATCATCACCAGTTTGTTCATTGTGAGATGGACTCCAGTGTGTAGGTTTTATATAGATGTATAGGTTTTTTTTTAAGTTTCTACATTATTTTCTCTCACATTAATTATGGGCAAGCTGAGAAGCTGCTCTTTAAGGTCAGCTGAAGTTTAATATAATGTTGTCATACCTCTCCACTGAAGCTTAGAGCTGTAAAACAATTAACTTTTGATATGCAGGTTCTGCCAGTAGTACAAAAAAAACAACAGAGGATCAGTGCCTTGATAAGGATTATTTGATATTCATACACAAACAGCATTTAAAAGCAGAGCAGAACCAAAGATGTCGTGTTTGATTTCCTCACCACACTGTATCCCAGCAGGTTTGGCTCATCTGGGGTCATGCAGAAATATCTGGAAGAACAAATGATGTGAAGGTGAGTCATTTTATAGGAAGCTGAGGGGGAAATAAACTGTTATTTCTAATTCCTAATGCTATGCAAACAGCTCAGAGCAATATGAGTATCATGTGTAAGGTGGGTGTGTGGTGGTAAAGACATCCTACAGTTGGAAACTGCTCCTCGGGGTCCTTCTAAGTGGTTTTACTGACTCGGTTCTTTAAGGTCTGGCAGATTCAAGACATCTTGGGAATCTTCTTCTCTCTGGGCACCATCCTTATGTTTGCGATTTCAATCTAAGCATACTTTTCCATACATCCACCCTAGTATCCTCTTACCAAATTACATCAAACACAACCTGAATCAACACCATCACCAGCCACCACAAGGCCTCGTTCTTATCTTGTTTTCCACGGGCTGAAGTACGAGCGCCGAATTGTTTAGCTCAGCCTCCATCAGATAGCTATCATCTCTGACGCTATTTGCTTGCAGCGCTGCACGGGAGCCAAGATGGATGCATTAGCAGCATCTTTTCATTGATGAGCGAAATAAAACTTTACGCTTGACAGTCTGTCCCAAAATGGATTCCTTTGCTACCTGCAGGTATATCTGAGGTAGGCTCATAATCCATCTGACGCCGCTCAAGCATGGGACAGCATGGCAGGTTTGCCTCTGGTGGTGAATTCCCTCTGTGCCGGTATACATATATGTGTGTGCGTGTGTGTGTGTGCGTGTGTGTGCGTGTGTGTGTGTGTGTGTGTGTGTGTGTGTGTGTGTGTGTGTGTGTGTGTGTGTGTGTGAGAGAGAGAGAGAGAGAGAGAGAGAGAGAGAGAGAGAGATATTGTGAGATATTTATGTCTGCATGCAACAATGTCTTTTCCTGTGTGGGTAACAGAAAAAAACAAGACCCTCATGTTAGGTACATCTGTCCTGCTTTGCTTCAAAACACAACTCACCACAGAAAGCTGAGTATACAGTGTGTTTTTCATCGTGGAGCACTTGCAAACTGACTTTTTATTTTATTTTATTTTATTTTATTTTTATGGACTTGATTTCCAAGACACCTGCTCATTTATATCATGTTCAGGTCCATAGCAAAGATTTTAGATCTTTTTATCTTTGTAGGTTATGCAGTACTTACCAATTTGATGCACTCTTAAGCAAGAAATAAAAATTCTCATGAAGAAATACTTAATCATTCATTTATTTAATAGGTGGTCAAATTTAAATATATACGTTGAGTTGCACTCACACATTGTAATGTAACATTTTCTCAGGTTTTTAGCTAGCTAGCAATAAATATCAGGTTTGTTAGAGAATACAGAGAAACCAAAGGTTAATGGTTCCCCCTTCTTTATACTTACGAGGTCCCAACAGCACTCAAATTTATTCAATTCATTTTTAAGAGATTAGTTTTTAATTGTGCAACAAAGCTCTGCTTAATTTCAAATCTGGATTTATTCACTTCAAACAGTTTTGCTGATTAGAACTAATCTTAGATTAAATTAATCCTTGTTGGTGCAACCCAGTCATACAGTCTAAAAATCAGCTATAAAATAACAATTAATTAATTAGAATGTTAAATCAGATTGCTAAAGTCCTCAAATTACTAACCAAACCACAGGACATGGCCTCAGTTGAGGCTGTGAGTGTGCTGAATCAAGATAAGATCGAGTACAGTATCTTATTTTACTGTCTCAAACAAATGACATCTAAATTAATATACAGTAGCTCTGATAATGACATAATTAGGTAGGAGTGGTTTGAGTGACACGACGTATTGATTATACACTGTGAATTTCCTGGCAGCAGAAACAAAAATGTGTAGGAAATGTTCTAATTTTGGTTAAATTGATATCGGAAACAGAAACCACCGAGATGATTCAACACACCCGACAGAATGTATGGTGATTATAGTGTGAGATGGTTAAATAATCAGGCTCACACTTTAGCTCTTGCTCTCTGCCATGTGTGCTTGTGCGTGTGTGTGTGTGTGTGTGTGTGCACGCGCGCTTGTGAAAATGTGCCAAAACATTTTATTATGCTAAGATGGAGATGTTAATAAACACTGCCCTGCAGGCAATCATCGATTGATCACAGTTTCCTTACCGCTAGTTTGTTTAGTGTGTCATACACTGCATACACACACACACACACACACGTAGACTACAAGAGTACACACAGATATACATAAAGGCTTGTAGGTGCATGAAAAATCACCAGCAGAGACATCAAGCATCAGCACACAAACCCACATGTACACACACAGACACCGAGAGTGATAAATTGCAGTGGATGCTGGTTTTCAAACAGATAGGCATGAAGAATTACACTGATCATCGTTTAGCAATGCACAGTGTTTTTAGGACATGGTTCTCATTTGTTTTGGCTTGTAAGATGCAGACAGCAATACAACATGCAGGGAACAAACCAGAGTCAGTGTTTTGGCAAGAAGAAGAGATGCTTGTATCTTTATAGCTGCTTATTTTCTGCTTTTGGCATTTGGAAGGAGTGCGTTTGTGTGCCTTGTTGAACACTGAGGCCTCATCGTGGCGCTGCCGGTGGTGGGGCTTGTTTTGCACGCAGCTTACATGGCTGCACAATCGCTGTGCGTTTGTGTGTGTGCTGCTTGTGCATTTGCAAAGAAACATGTGTGTTTAAGGTGTGGGTGAGACACCGCAGTGGTTTGACATATATTCTCCTGTGTGATCACACATGCACACAGGATGTAAGGTGCAGCTAGTGTAAGATAAAGGTGTTTACATGCACTTAACAAGTTGTCTTAAAAACAGTGTAGAAGGTGACAGAATGGTTCCCATTGCATTATGTGAAGCATTGAGCACATTGGTAAAATCACAGACTTCATATAGTCTGTGAACAAAGGGCAGTCTTACACACATACATACTCACTGGTTAGATGTACACAGGCAATAAAAACAAGACTAATTTTACACATTAATAACTTATTTGCATTGGTGGAATGATATTAATATTTTCTACTTAGGCTTAGTAAAAGTATTATCTGTCTAAAAATACACAGTCACGAGTAGAAACTTGCAGACACTGAATTTTGGGCCATTTGAGGCCAGTAGAAACAAAAACACATCATGATCTTTAATTGACAAGTTAATATGGTTAACTTAGCAAATAGTTGCTTGTTCAGACATGAAGCAGTACAAAGCAACATTAACATTTATGTTTCTGGTCACCTGATTAATGCAACTACAGTAGTCACAATCTTGTAGCTCCGGTTTGGAAACATCTCCAGAGGGAAACATCTGGCCCTTTTAGCTGCTAAATGCTACACTATGTTCACCAGCTAGTTGCTAACTGTGTCTGTGCATCTTGTCTGTCTGCACCAAGCAGGTAGTGTGTTGTGGTTTTTGGAAGTTGTGCTGGCTGTAGGCAAAAATGACACCAAAAGGGCGGTGAGAGTGAACCAATATAAAGTAAATATAAAATATTGTAAATATAAATAGTAAATTTACAGGTTGGACACCTAAGCAATGAGCTGAAACATGCCACAAAATGTCCATAAAGTTGAGGGTAAGGTGCAGATTTTGGTGAAAATCCTTTGAAGGCTCACAACTGCGAGCGACTCCTTTCAGATTGTCATTTAATACACTGTTGTAAGATTTCTGTCCATTTATTGGCAGAAATTGTTTTCATTAGTGGATACTCACCTGATAATAAGAGTCATTGTGTTTTTGTCACGTTAGACTGAGCCCTTTATTTTGACAGAGGGCGTTTCTACAGTGGCACAGAAAGGACAAACCAAACACTGGCTCTAGATACGGCCTTTTGCCTTTTCGCGTGAACCAACAAAGGGTCACCTTCATGCTTAGGGAGGAGGGTGAGATATGATGTTCGCAATCTCTAAGCTAACTGCTAGATGCCACTAAATCCTGCTCACCGGTCCTTTAAGTAGAAGTCCAGAATTGTTATCTGGCAAAATGTACTTAAGCACTTCTGAGGAATCCCATTTTATTACTGATGCATTATCACATCATGCCAGAGCTGATTGTAGTGGAGCTAATGTTAGTGATTAATGCACTGATGGTTGTTTAAATTTCATGTATTAAATCTTTTATTTTAACAGGTAGTATCACTGAGATATCCTGAAAGTCACTACACCACAGAATTTACATACACAATTCACTGGTTCCAGTGTCAAAAAGCTCTGCTATATTTTCAAAAGAAATAAGACATTTTTAGTTTCAAAACTTTCTGTAACTCCTTTCTTGTGTAAAGAGCATTGTACTTGAAGCCAGTTTTTCTAAACCCTGAACATGTGGTACAGCCATGACAACAGACTTAAATACCTGTAAATTTCTGTATTTAGATGTGATTAGAGAGCAGAGACAGTCTGAGACAGTTTTCCCATGGAGTGTGTAACAATATGTTTGATGTCTTTTCCAGAAATCATTTAGAGTTTTTTGTTTAAAATACAATTTCCTTGGGATATATTGTTTTAAGTACTTTATTTTTTTTCTAGAAACCCCCTCACTGGTTGTTGAGCTGCTCCAAAATGTTCACCTCAGGGATCTGAGTGATTAGTTACTCAAGTTCACCAACACTAATTTCTGTCCTGGATAAGCCGTGACTCTTAATGATCTTTCTCTTAAAGTCACATCATCGCTGCTCAATTTCACCACATTTAGTCCGGCCACCTTAGCCCCCTTATTGTAGAGATTTACTGAGGGTAGCCCATAAAATCCTATATCACTTTTCAAACTGTTATCATACACCAGTTGAAATAGGAGTCATTTAATGGGCTGTATTAAACGGCCAATTGAAGTGTAATGTGCTAAGGTTTTATTTCCATTGTAAGTGATGGTGACACGTGAGAGCATAAACCCACAGACCATTAAATGAGCTCAATGAATTAATTTTATGCAAGCACATGTGTGTGTGAGTGTGTGTGTGTGGGGTTCTCATGTGTGAGCGTCTCTGAATTATTCAATCTTTTAAGGACATACATTTTTCTGTGTGTGTGTGTGTGAGTATACATGCAATGCTTGGTGTAGAAGTCTCTGTGTGTTCTGAATGTGTGTGTTTTTGTTCATATGCGTGTGTTTAAGAGTGTGTCGGTGTTTGACAGCAGCACCATCCCAGAGCCAGTCAGTCGCTGCCTCCCCCTCATCCACCCGCTAATCACCGTGATTAGTGACTCATTTCATCATTACAGGTTTCATACCACATACTGCTCACCTCTGTATACAACCAGTCCTGGAGGAAACTTCACACACACACACACACACACACACACACACAGAGGAACACACACGGGCCTGGCTGTTGATCACACACTCCTCCACCTTCACCCCCGCAGTCTGCCATCCATCACCGTGCCACTGGGGAGAGAGACGGAGAAAGGAGAGAGGACGGGAGGGGAAAAGATGTGAAGGGGAGAGAGAGACAAAGGGAGGAGTGACCACGTCTGTCTTTTTACCTTGAGCTGGGCCTCTCTTAATCCCCGCCATGTGCACACACACACAGACACACACACACACACACACACACACAGTCACACACATGCAAACGAAACAAGATATGTGAAACCAGAAAGCCTAAAAGGCAACCACTTCCTCGAGGGGCAGCTCTGTCTGTGTGTGTTTGCTTGTATATGTGGCGAGATGCACCAGAAGCTATACGAAGCTCGGTGAGGTCAGGTACGTGTGTGTGTGTGAAGGTGCAGCAGACACGCAGACACGCAGCCACAAACAAACATGCACAAAAGCACACAACCACATGCATATACAAGCACTGCAAATCTCACAACACACACACTGCAAGTTTCAGTTTAGCCTGCTAGCCGATCTAATTTCTTGGTGTTGCTGCTGTTTCTAATTACAGACCTTCTCAATTTGAACTTTTAAATTTATATTCATGATAATGACAGCCATAAGAATAATCTACATCATAGGATAACAGGATAACCTAACCTAACCTCACTGAGAGTGGCAGATTGTGTTCACCAAAAAATCTCAATCTTCCTTTTAAAATATTTGGTTCTTTGGTTATGAATGCATGTTCTGTGTCATAATCAAGTACAACCACAATCATTTACACTTAGATGCAAGACACCTTTTCACTTTGTTTTTTGCGCTGTAATTTGGCATGGGCTGATTGATCCTGTAGAATCAATACATGAATACTCACAAGCTACTCATTTGATACCAAGTCTGTATAAAAAATAAAATAAAAATCAATAATAGCATTATAAAAATACAAAACATGGGTGGCTCCATCACTTCCAAGCGTTTTCGTGACTATGGTATGAAGTTTGTGCTTCTAAACAGGCTTGGTGTTTTTATTTAGCCGGCCAGTGTCACATGACGTTGGAGATCTGTGGAGACATGAGAACTGAGGGCACAGCCGCAGGCAGGAACACACTTCCACATCAAACTTGTGAGAGTTTTTAATACATCCATGGAGATTAAAGAAATGAAACGTAATGTGGTGTGGCGTTACTTTTCACCTGTAGATAAAACTACTGCCAGCATTTTATCATAGTAAAATATTGGACTGTTTTTTTACATTATTATTACACATGAACATTTTTATCTAATTGCACTCATATTTGCTTTTCAAATCAGTATCAGTATTGCTAAAATTGTAACAATAAACTATTCAGTTATAAATGACTCCAAGATAAATGGCATTTCCTTTCTTTCTTTCTTTGATCTGTGTTTATTTGGTGATTTAAAATCTTCCATAGACCAAGAGGTTCACCCTAGCATATACACTGGAGCCAGAAAATTAGCAGCTTTGTGGGTGATGAGTTAAAGTAAAAATCAATTTTAAATTTATATTAAGTCAATCGAAGAAGAGTTATACAGGACTTGAGCTGTTGATTTCTGTAAGCCTACTGGCTTCAAACAGGTGAGGCAAAATGATATCAGTGTGGATAACCTTGACGAGGTCTGAGTAGAGTAAGACAGTTTAATCGATGATTTCTTTTCTGAAGAAGGCACAACTGAAATAGTTTTTTTTTTTTAACAGTGCCTGATAGAGTCGCTAGAAATAACAAAACATCAAGGTTACAAATTGGTGGTTTCAAGCACTCATACTATTTGATCCTTTGACTGATTTCACACTGGCGGCACAGCGAGATGATACTTCTTTTTTTAGCTACTTCGGGGCAGTAGAAACAAGTTGTGAACTCTGATGACATCATCACCTTTTAAACTGATACAGTGAACTTGCTTATTTACACATCTAGCAGTTATGGAGCAACATTATCATAAATTTGAAGTTGTGTTTCGGACTACATGGTGAATGTAAGTCCAAATGTTATTCCTCTGAGGGATGTATGTGGTTGCCAGCTCTTTGCTAATTGTGTCGGCCTGATGTTGGGTGCTGAGCAGGCAGTGTACAGTGGGTTCTTGGAGCTTTGCAGCTGTCTGCTGCACCCAGAAATGACACTGTGAAGCACAACAACAAAGTGGCAGGCTGAACAGTCGACAACAAGCTGAAACTCAGTACAGTGGAGCTGCGGATTCAGGTAATAATTCTCCAGGTTCACTGGCACGAGCAGGCCTGCCATTGAATGTGGCAGAAGTGAGGACCCAGGCAGAATATTGAAACACTGCTGTACCGATGGTGCTGCTGGAGTGGCTGTGGGTGGGACTTCATAAAAACTTAGTATTTCGCCCGGCTGGAATTGGTTTTGCAGGATGTAGCACTGCATGCTTTGATCATGATCATCTCAGCCTGTGCTTTGAGTTTATGCATGCAATATAAAATCATTTTAATGAAAGTTACGATACAGATTGATATCAGAGTATAGACTCCCATCTGAGCAGATTTTTAGTTAAGGAGTTAAGGCAAATATTAGGTGAATGAACAACTTTTTAGGTTACAGTTTTTCTAGCTTATCCAAAATGTGTCCAGATGAGCTTTTGCGCACAAACTTGAACTATCAGATAAAAAACTTTGGGTGACATGCCAATTTTTTAGGGAGTCCTGGGGGTCGATGAGGGGTCCAATTTTGAAAATTTTGCCCTTTCCATAATTAGTAATGGCTGGCCTGATTACAAGCAAGCCCCTTGTTTGTTTTGTTTTCACAAAAATGTAAATGGCCAAACCAATATCGGTGCACATAGTTTTTATTCAGTTTTTTTAATTGCTTCAGAAGTGTATTAGTGCCAGTGACATACCAAAAAAACACCCAAATTATTCTGGCACAAGTTTAAACAGAAACAGCCTCAGTACAAACCGCTTTATATGTATGCGCACAGATGACATAACACCTCAGTCTGCTCTGAACTTCAGAGAACTTCCTCCAGTAAACAACTTCATAACAAAACAGTCAGTCACGGCAATGTGATTCTGCAAAGTTGAGAAAACAGTTTGTCTGCGTGATTGCGAGCATGTACACATTCTGTATATATGCGTGTGCACCATATGCACATCAACGAGCATCAAACTGTCTTTGTACATGTTTCCTTTGTTTCATTTCCACCGCTCATGTGGTGTGTCACAAGCCGAGCCAAAGCACCTAGTTAGCTTCCTTTGATAGCTGATCCTACATCTGTGTTTCGATGGCACCTTGTCCAACCTGCTCCAAATGATCCAGCCAGGCAGGCCGCATACACTGAGCTGAATCCTCCCCGTGTGCCAAGAGACTGTCAAAATATTAATCCCACCCTGGGTCAGAGTACATTAACAGTCTCTTTTATGAGGTAGTGTACCCCCAGAGCCTTTCAGGGGGGAAACCTTTTAGAACAATAGAGATTGTTTCCTGGAGGCTCTGAAGCAAATACAGTAAATTCAGCCTGTAGGGACCTTTGAAGGGCACATGGCGTTCTCACCAAGCTCCAGTAACTTCTCAGCAGCAGATAAGAGTAAAATTCTAAATGCTCAGAATCCCTGCTGTGTATCTGCTGCCACAAAATATCCACACATAAAAGAAAAACAGGGGTTCAAAGGAAATGTAATATCCAAGTTTTGAGAGAGCTACTGTACAAATCAGTGCAGGAACAGGTGTGGAAGAACGATACTGAGACAAGGAGTCCAGATCCAGACTTCCAGGACGGAGCTATAGGGTTGTGGTGAACTAATCCTAAGCAGACCTGCCTCGTCTGTCTTCAACCAGCGACACCTCGTAACCCTGAAGTGTACGTGTGTTTAAATGTGTGTGTAGGAGGAGGTATAGGGACTGGTCTGCATCATGTTACAAGGTTAAAAAAAAGAGACATTTTGAGAGTCTGCAGCCTCTCCTTCACTACGCTCTTTGAAATAAGGGTTCAAAAAGGGTTCTTCCTGAAGGGTTGAGGTTCTACCTAAAACCATTTGCTTCTGAAGAACCCTTTTTTGAAGAGAGGGTTTGTCAAGGGTTCTTTGTGAGACTAAGGCTTCAATTAAGAGTTATTTTCATCCAAAGAACCCTTTTTGGAAGAAAGAATTTTTCACCGGATTCCTTGTACCATAATATAAATGGGTTCTTGGTAGATCCTCTTGGATTGTTTCTAGATAGAACTCTTAGAGAAAACCACTGGAATACAAAATAGTAGAACAATAGAACCCCCTGGATTGGCTGTAGATGAAATCCTTGGAATATAAAAATGTTCTTGGTACACCCCCCTAGGTGGGTTCTAGATAAAACCCTTAGAATATAATGAGGTTCTCAGTAAAACCGCCTTGGGCGATTCTAAATGAAACTCATGGAATATAAAAAGGGTCTCCTCAAATCTTACTGCATGGGTTCTAGATACAAGCCTTGGAGTGGAGAAGGTTGTCAGCAGAACCTCTTGGTTGGTCTCCAGCTGAAACCCTTGGAATATAAAACTTTTCTTGGTAGAATCCTTTAGGTTCTAAATAAACCTATTGGAATGTAAAAAGGTTCTCTGCAGAACCCACTGGATGCGTTCGATATAAAACTCTCCCCCCCGGGTGGATTAAGACGGTGAAAAGGTTCTGTGCTTCTTGGTTGTAGCTATAACCCTTTTTTGTTGGGTTCTAGGAAGAACTCCCTGAGAGGGTTCAAGTGGAACCTCTGTAAAAGGTTCTTCCAAGAACCTCAAAGGATTCTCCTTTGGGGACAAGCCAAAGAACACTTGGTTCTACTTAGCACCTTCAATTCTAAAAGTGTTGCAGTGGTGTGTGTATGTATGTGCACCGTGTGTGTGTGTGTGTGTGTGTGTGTGTGTGTGTGTGTGTGTGTGTGTGTGTGTGTAGGTTGTCTGAACCTCCCACCATATGGGCTGTTTTCCAGGTGACCCAGTGGACTGCATTACTGGGTGACAGAGGAAGCCTCATCCATCTCCACATCTGCAGTGAAGACAGCGACGGGGGTTATTAGAGATGGATAAGATGCAAATTGGTGTGAAGCTCACATGCAGAGCATTGTTTCTTTTCTTGGAGAAGTATCTGAGCACCTGAAATCACCGCAAAACTCCTTTTCCCAAATGTGGCGCCTCGCTCAGCAGCTAAAAATGCAAATGCCGCAAACAATTCCCAAGATCTGTGCTTTATTTTAATCAGTGTTTTGACTTTTTCACTTGTAGTAGTAGTACAACTCATTTAACAATTTCTTTTTCTTTTCTATTTCTCAGAATGAGCGTTAATTGCGCTGCAGGGAAGAAAACAGCACTCACACACTTCCACACAAACATAGCCCCCAACAGCAGTTTGCTTTCCTCTGCGCTCGTCTCTCCCACGCTTACCTTTCACTCCTACACAGTCTCTACTCCAACACTGCATGAACATACTGTAAACATGTCAGCTATTTAAAAAAAACGGACACGTCTTGGCATTCGCAGTCTCTCGAGCAAAAATAGCTGGAGTGAATAGAAGATTTTCCTCAAGGAGGAAATAATGCAAGTTATTGTTTCAAGGAACAATTTTGTGATTTCATGAGCAAGTAACTTTTACAAATCTTTAACCCGTTCACTGAAAAAGTGAACTATTTGATTTAGTTTTAGTGCCTTCAATTCTTAAGTTGACTAAATCTGAGAAGACAAGTTGAGGTAATTTTGTAATACTTAAAAACAAATAAACATTTCTAGTCAAATAAACTTTATATTACACATATAAGTAAGTTCTGCTGCTGGGTCTCTCTCACATAAAAAAAAACACATTTAAAAAGACGCATTTTGATGACATCCTGAAATAGCGTGGGATCATTGGAGTAGCTGTCTTCATTGTGAAACAACCACTGATGAAAATCTATCTGATATGACTCAGGCATGTTCACAGATGAGGTAAATAAAGTTACGCACGTTTAATTTAATCTCACTCAGAACTTCCTTCCTCACTTCATGTGTGAAGTGTGTTTCAAGACGTTATAGCAACTAGCAACTGGTAGTAAGAAACACTTTAAACACTTTAATGTGGAAATGTTGCGCGTTTTAGCTTTAATTCAGTTGTAGTTTAGAAAACAAGTTCAGTAAGCTCAAGATTTTAAGTTGAACCAACAACTGTTAAGTCACACTGATGAACATTACAAACAAATTTGTTTTGATTTTCGAGTATCAGGAGAGTTTTAACTCTCACACAATGCATGCTGGGTTGTTTGTTAATATGCTGATCGTGTTTCTTTAGAAAATTAATTTAAAGAGTCAATTGAACTCTGTTCAGTACATTAATCCAACTCATCATTTTAAGTCAAAACACTACAAGTTAGAATAAGTCGTGTTTATAAGTTCTGAAGTATTCTGAAAACAAATACTAGAAATTTTATAAATAAAACTTGCACATTTATGCGAAGTTAATCACGAAAGATTAGTTGATTCATTTTTTTGTAGTGTTATAACACTAAATGTATTAAGTTTGTCTGTCAGCTGTTATTTTCAGTTTTCAACTTATCCAGCTTTGCGTGCTTTGTGTCTTCTCTTGTGTCTTCCTTTGTTTTTAGCCTGGAAATGAGGTGACAGAGAATCGCATGTCAACTTCTCAGTTGTTCTGCAACATGGCAGCCACCAGCCAAATTACTTCTGGTTGTAAATGTGTAGAAATCATGCACAGATGTTGCCCTAACCTGACAAATTGATCTTCATCATGGGCTCGCCTTTTTTCTGCAGAATCTTCAAAGTGTGCCCTGAGTTTGAGGCCTTGTACCAACCAAACAAAAAGTCCAGAAATCAACCCGCTGGCAAACAAACAGAGAAAGAGGAGAGGAGGAGGAGGAGGAGGAGGAGGAGGAGGAGGAGGGCTGCGGGAGCTGAGTGGGGTGAAGGGAGCGGGGGCATGTTTACCTCTGTTCTCTTGGGGCACTGCTTTAGGGATGGTGTAGGGGGGGGCGCTTCTTCTTTCTAAGAGGGATGGGGGGAGGACTTCAGGAGGGGTTAGAGAGGGAGGTAAAAATTAGATATTTGGGGGAAGTGAAGGATGTGTAGTTCTCCACTGCCCTCTTTTAGTGAGGTTTGTTTTCATTTGTCAGAGGGCAAAATAAAGCATGGGAAAATGCTCAGAGTCAAACCCAGACAACCTTATCAACTGCAAACCATCCTGCACGTGATGATCACTTCCTCAATCACACATTTCACTGCCTCTCACACATTTAACGTTACGTTCAGTCACACTCCAGCGGTTTAGAAGTGCTGTACATGATCGTTTACCACTAAAAAGTAAATGCAGTGCAGCCAAAGATGAAGGTTTGGTAAAAACATCAAATAAACTTGTATTAACTTAAATAGCTTCAATGCTATTGCAAATACTACTTTTCTGTTTAAGTTTATTTCAGCTAATCTTTTTCTTTATGTTTTTCTTACCTTATCTTTTTATCGTAATTAACTTGAATAAATTAAACTACATTTACTTTAACAGCAAGAGTAAAAGTAGTACTTTATGAGAGTTAATGAGAAAAGTTTAGTTGATCTTTTACGGTGAACCTCTGGAAGCACATGCATCCCTGCTGGCTGGTTTCTCTTTTCTCTGCTCGGCCCTCCATCTGCTTCTCTCAAAAATATTTTAAAAATGTATTTCCAAACTGCTGCATGAAACGGTTTTGAAGAGAAAGTAAATGTTGCCTGAAATTCATAATTAAGAAAACAGTCCTAAAAAGTAATTTATGTCAACTAAGGACCTTTTTTCTCTTTGTGCTGTTCATTTGGTAACAAGTAAGCAACACAATTTCAGATGGTCTGCATCTTAATTTGTCTGTCAAATGAGCTTGTAAAAACTGGGAGGAAAATTTCAAACAGCTGTTTGTTTGTTAAACTAAAACAAATTTCACTGTTTCCAGATCAGATTCATGCAAAAAAACACCAGTGCAAAGTAAAACCACCAAACAACATTAAACCCCGGCCCACACCTCCGATAACCCCCCTCAACACTCCCTGCAACTCCTCACCCCTTAAACTCTCTCTCTCACATAACACGCACACACACACACACACACACACACACACACACACACACACACACACAAACACTAAAGGCCCCCGCCAACAAAGAGAGGGGGCAGCAGAGGAGCGAGAGAGGCAAAGAAAGGGAGAAGAAGGAAAATGCACGCTTGACTAATTCTTGTATTCAGAATCGGTAGTCCCTTCCCCTCCCTCTCTTCTGGCCGTGTGTGTGTGTGTAAGTGTGTGTGTGAGAACTGGCACACTCTAACCTTGACATTTTAGCATCATGGGGGCGATGAATGAAAATGACCACAATACACTTGGGAGGAAGGGAGGGAGCGTGGAGGAGGGACAGGAGGAGAAGATGATAAGCGAGGTTTTAACGGTGAAGTAGTAGCAGAGAGAGAAAGATCTGTTTATCTATATATTCATATGCATGCCTGTGTGTGTGTGTGTGTGTGAAGGTGAATATAGTGTGTGTTTGTGTACAGTTTTGTGGCCACAGTCAGCAGCAGCGGCAGCGGCAGCAGGGAGGGAATGGGATCTGTGCTCTAAACAGCCTGACGGTTATTTAAAGGCCTTGGGGCCTGCGCTAGATTGATGTTGTTTTCTTTCAATCAAGGAGCCGTGTGGGACGCGCTCACGCTGCAGACTGCTCGCATAAACACTCTTTACTGCGAGTGTAGGGAGGAAGACAGGCCTAGACACTGTGTCTGCATCGGACCATCTCTGTCTCCATGTCCGGCTCCGTCTCTGTGTCTCGCTCTTAAGGCTTGATGGGAACTTTTCAAAAAAACTTACTGTAACCTCCATGGTTCTCAGGGTTTCAAAATGCTGACAAAATATACATGTTTTCAATTAAAATGTACTTGTACTGTGATA
This sequence comes from Lutjanus erythropterus, assembly GCF_056507025.1. Lineage (NCBI taxonomy): Eukaryota > Metazoa > Chordata > Actinopteri > Lutjaniformes > Lutjanidae > Lutjanus > Lutjanus erythropterus. The sequence continues at coordinate 21,526,720 of NC_139332.1, forward strand.
TAATACAGGAAAAATGTTGTGGAGTAAGTTGATTGATCCCAACAATGTAAAACATATATAAGTTACAGCAGCTGATAGAGTCTAATACTCAGTTAGGATGCATCCCACCATGAATTCATGCCTGATTTCTCACCAGCATGTTGTTATCCAAAGCACACAACTTGTGCACTCAAACCTTTTACTACAAAGTAATGAACATAATGGAAAGCAGTTTCCACACCACTGGCATATCAATAACTTTATATTTCTATGCCCAGTATCTCATTTGTAGACTGTAGACTTTACATCTTCCACTTTTAACTTAAAACTGCTGTACTGATTCATTCTTTTGCTTATTTTATACTGGGGTTTTTTTGGATATCAGATAACAACATACACACAAAAATGAAAGCCCAACTTAAATAAACACCTACACATGCACTCACACACACATACACACTCTGGGAGAGGGACACTGGAAAGAAGAAAAAGAATTTAATCCTAAAGGAATAATATGCAACGTTTTCTTAAAAGGAACAATGCATCTGCACAGACCCTGGTCTCTGTCTGTACTTATCATTGTTACATGCTCAGGACACTTTGCCAACCCGAAATGTCGGTATTTGATGTCCTGGGAGAGAGACGCAACATTTAGCTATCTTTCTGGTGCATTTACGAACAGCTCGAACAAACTGATTTTACCTTTAACCATGTGTCAAGGACACAAGAACACATAACAGTAGGCCTACATATCATTTCATTCACATGTATTGTCTAATGCAGCCCATCAAGAACAGGAGTATACACGAACAAAACAAAACAAAATAAAAACAATCAATATATAAATACAACTGGGTCAAACTGTGCTCATGAATTGAAAAAAAAGGTCATGTTGATATTTTAAAATATTAGCTTGCAGTTTTTTCATGTGCATCATAACTTTAGTCATGTTATTAATATTGTAACTTCTGTTTTCTGTTGTTTTCTGATTTATACAAAGCAGTTTGAAATGCTGTGCAAGTTAACTTAATTCTTCTAGTTACATATTTTACCATAATTCAGTACTTTGATGTGATTTACAAAAAATACAGCTAACACAGCTGATAAAGTGTTATTTAGTCAGCAAAGCTAAAATGCCATTATTTATTCAAAATAACCCTAAAATATATTTATATAATATAATATGCATACATGTCAGTATCAGCTGAGATAACTGAGGTTAAATCAGATCAGAGTAGTTAAATGTTTGCTTCTAAAGAGGACAGAAAGGCAAAACTGTCACTACAGCTTGAAGCTGAACAAAAAAGTATTGTGCAAATATAACAGCCATCCATCCAGAGGTGTAAAATTACAATGCATGCTACAGTTTTCCCAAGTATGGAGGAACTAAAAGAAAGTGTGAGCTACATTTCAAAGAGGCCTTTGTTAGTGGTACAACAAATGTTCTCATCTCACCTCAGCCTGGCCTACTCATGATATCCAGCGCCCCCATGAGACCACGAGGCAGAAGCAATGAAGCAGTAATGTATGATGGTAAAGCTGTACAGTTAACCTTAAAAGGATGTCCTCCCTTACATCCAGCAGACAAGAAAGTGGCTGAACACAGTGTGATGGTTTCTGGATGAAGCCAGACAAGTTTATCTAAAGGCAGAAATCACTCACCAGAGTAGAATGTGCCCTCAAGGCTTATATGCAGTAAAAACAAAAGAGAGTGAGGTTATGAAATGTCTCGAAGTCTGTCAGTAAAGGCATTTCAGTTTTCCGACCAGCAGATATTCTGCGAATACCTTGTGAATTATATCTTTAATTTCCCCATTCCCGAATATTCACCATCTAAGACGAATTGTACACATCCAGCCTCGCAGGCGAGGAAGGAGCGCAAACTCGCCCCAGTTTTTTCCCACGAGTGAAAGATTCATGCTTACACTTTTAAAAGATAAATAATCAATATGCTGCACATCACACACACACATACTCCAACCCAGCTACTCTCTGATATTTTATACCAAAAGATACCAAAGGGGCATTGGAGGCGAAACATTAAACATTGGCGATTCCGGCTCTCTCCGGCTCGCTGCTGTTCAGGAGACAAACAATTTCAGCTCCTGTGGGCAGAGAAGTGCCTGAATCTACGACCTGAATTTCAACAAGTATATTTGCACAGAAAAAGAAAAGAAAAGTAAACCTTTAAATGTATGGAGCCATGTATCTAGCCTGTTATATAAGACCTAAAAAAAGAGCTTTGCATACTGTCAGGTCAGTTCCACTGCATTTTAAAATGTATTTTGTATGAATTTGGATGTTCCTCTAGTGACCATTATAAAACTCCAAATGTAGTGAAATAAGGGGAAAAAATACACAAGTATGGTTCATTAAATGTAGTAAATTTATTTTTCCAATATGTGACTTGATTGCATTTTTTTTCAATTAAAGGAATATTAAGGGTAATAAGGTACAGTGCTTAAAAAAAATTATTAGACCACAAAAAAACGAGAAAACATTTTAGAAATCTTTCAAAAACTTTTTTAAATCTAAAAATATTAATTGTTATTTATTTGGCAAATAACAAACTGAAACAACTAAATAGTCCTTTTTCATACATAACAACCAAAAAACTTAATATTTTGTCTGGCCTCCTTTGGCCTTGATAACAGCTTGCATTCTTGCTGGCATTGTTTTTATGTACTTTTCGACAGTCTCTTTTGTTGTTGAGTTCCAAGTTTCTAGCTGTTCCCACAGACTTGCTTTAGATGAAACTTTTGTAAGATCAATCTTCGAACCTACCAAATCCCAAATTTGTTCAGTAGGATTCAGATCTGGCCAGTCCATCAGCTCCAGAACTCCAGATTCCTTTTTCTTGATCAAATAGTCTCTGCACAGCTTCGAAGTATGTTTGGGGTCTTTGTCTTGTTGGTACATGAACCCACAACCAATCAGATTCAGTCTAGAAGGGTTTCCATGACGCACTAAGATGTTGTGGTAGACATTCTTGTTCATGATACGTGGATTTTCACTAATTTTCCCACGCCGTGCCCACAAATGGAACCCCATACCATAATGGAGTCTCCACCATGTTTCACTGTGGGTGCAATGCATCTGGCATCAAACGTTCTCCAGCTTTTCTGCGGACATAAACACGACGATGCTGACCGTCCATCCAGAGTACCTTCTCCCAGTCATCAACAGTCCTGTGTTTGTGCTCCCTGGAAAATCTGAGGTGTTTCTGGGTGTTTGCAGGCCTCAATAATGGCTTCTTAGCAGCTAGTCTTCCCTTTAAGCCTTGTTCCATCAGTCGTCCGCTTATGGTCATTTTGGAGACTTTCTCAGACTCTGGTCTAAAACCATTTATCTCTGCCTGAAGATCAGCAGTTGTCTTCAGTCTGTCTCTAGTACTTAAAATCTTGAGGTGTCTGACATCTGCTTCAGTGAACTTTCTTTTCCTGCCTCTTCCTTGGCACATTTTGTAAGTACCAGTCTCAGCAATTGACTCCAAAGCACACTTGACCACACTGTGAGAACACTTAATGTCTTTCCCTATTTGTCTCAGAGACCATCCAGCATCATGAAGTGCTTTAATGCCAACTCTTTCATTTTCAGTGACCTCTCGACGTTTTACCATTTTGAAGAGGAATGAGGAATTTCAAACTGAATTCAAAAAATTATTTTGGTAATTACCAATGCTGTTAATTTAGGGCAGCTGTGGTATAAACCCTACATTGGGTGGTGATCTAATAAATTTGTTAAGCACTGTTAATGCTGCTCAGCGTTACTCAAACCTGATCTCTTTATCCACATTTAAATGAAAGAGAAAGAAAAACAAATTTGGTGATGTAGAATCTTTCAAAAAAGAGTGAAATATTACATCATCTTTTGTGGGCTGAAAAAACAGTCACACTTTTATTGAGAGACATGATTTGTCACACGAGGACAGTGACAACATGTACAGGACAATGTAATTTAACCATGTTAAATTTATTGTGTACAAATCCATGTAAAATATCAAAATATTCCTTAAAAGAATATTGCTGAAAATCACCTTGTAGATTTACAGGGCAATAGACTTGTTGCACCAAGTCAAGTCAGGTCCATTTTATTTATACAGCACCAGGTCATACAGCCAGTTGTTTTAGGACCAATTTTACCTCTTCAGCACACATGTATACCCCTGCATGTGATGCATTTAGGGACCTTCAGCTGTACATACATTATTATTAAACAGGTCTGTGGTCGGGGACACAGGCTGAAAAGAACCCACCCAAAGGTTACTGATACAGTGTGAGAGGTGGGCTTTCTGCTAAGGACATGGTTATTTCCATTATTACCACCATCTTTTGCATCTCCATGGCAACTACACCAACACACACACACAAACTCATAGAGACACACATAATAGCCTCTAAAAAACATAAAAGGAGTATAACTCAGTTTACTTGTGAACGCTCTGTACTTGACTACACTGCTGAGTCTCACTGTTGGTCCATTGTGATTTCCAGCCAATTAGGTGGCTCCGCTGCAGAGGCCAAATGAGACCTGTTACTATTATCTAACAGCTTACCTTTAGATAGAAATCCAGAGGAAATTATTACAGTCATGGTGGAAAATAACTGGAACAAATTATGGGATGTGTTGGATGAAATGGGCCGGGTGGAAGAAAAGGTTGACGAACATGCAGGCACACACACACACACACACACACACACACACACACACACACACACACACACACACACACACACACACAGCTCCGTCACAGCAGTAGCCTCTGTGCCTTTTTCTTTCTCATCGACCAGAGCTATTGATGTACTGAATGTTGGAAGGCTGAGTCAATAAACAAGAGGAAAAGCTTTTTGAGGGGAGAGTGACTGAAAGGAAGAGTGTATCCACATGCAGTCCATCTTTCTGTGCATTTGAGTACCTGTGTGTGTGTGTGTGTGTGTGTGTGTGTGTGTGTGTGTGTGTGTGTGTGTGTGTGTGTGCGTACCTGCACTTTTCTGTCTCTCTGAGGAGACTTAGTCTCTTTGCCATCTCCTGTCCTCTCGTCTTCTCCCCAGACTCACAGAGCTGACTCGTTAATGTTTAATGCTCACTCAGGAAGCAGACACACTCAGCAAAACTCACACGCACACACATACACACACACACACACACCCCTCCTACATCCCCCTAGCGACGCCATCCTCATTACCAGCCTGAGATTTGACCTTTCACCCCTGGACCAGATGGCTGATGTTTTCATTCTGGAAGGAGAAGAAATGAACCAGGAGTGGCTCCACACCGCACAGCGTATCACCACGAGAACGAGGACGAGTGTGTGTGTGAGGATGATGGTGGCGTCTATCAGCAGGGGGATCACATAGAACTACTGCTGAATCAGGGAGGGTTACTGTGCATTTATATTCTTTGTGAAGAACACTGAGCTCCCAGGAGGTCAAATGTGCGTAGCTCTGTATATCATAACCTGAACACTCTGCTTGCTCGTAGTACTCTTAGAAATAAGGGTTCCAAAAGGGGTTCCTCCTGAAGGACTGAGGTTCTACCCAGAACCATTTGTTTCTGCAGAAACCTTTTTTAAAGAAAGGTTTTCTCAGTTTTTCTTTGTAAAACTAAGAGTTCCATGAAGAATCCTTTTCACCCAAAGAACACTTTCACAAGAAAGAATTCTTCAAAGATTATTGAAATCCTTGAACCTGGGTGGGTTCTAGATAAAACCCTTGAAAATAAAAAGGTTCTCAATAGAACCTCCTGGGTGGGTTTTTGTTAGCACCCTGGAAGGTGGAAAGGTTCTAGATAGAAAAGCCAGTAAGGGTTCTGGATGGAACCATTCACAGATGGTATGACCTTCTATGCTGGGTTCTATATAGAACTCTGCTAAATTCTAAGTGTAATCTTTATTAAAAGGTTGTATCAGGAGGGTTCTCCTATGGGGACAAGCCAAAAAACCCTTTATGGCTCTAGCTGAGACCTTTATTTTTAAGAGTGTAAATTATAGGCGATTTTCACCTTGTACAGGTGTAAAAAAAATGATCCATATAATCACATTTTTAGCTGAATTGCTTGGAAAGTTGAGCTTAACTGCCGATGTAAAAGCATCCTCACACACTCTCATTCTTTACACCAGCCTGCAGACTTTGCTGACTACACAAACTGTGACACAGTCCAGATCGGGCAGCAGGTCTTTGCCACTTCACACATCAAAAGATTCCACAAATCACGCAGCGTGAACGAGAGGCAGCGTCCATACAGGACTGAAACTAAGCAGGCATCGATGTCTGAGAGGTGGCATTGTGTGAAGGTATGTGTGTGTGTGTGTGTGTGTGTTGTCAGACAAAGATCTAGAGAATGAGTGAGAACAGAAAATTCACGTCTGTTTATGTGCTTGAGTGCATGTTCATGTGTAGCTACCGGTGTGCCGATGGCACCCTCAGGTGGTGGGTTAGGGTCAGGGGTGGTGGATCCATGATGGGGGTAAGTGCATGTGTCTGTTTGTACTGGTGTGTGCATCTCATGCCAAGTCAGATCAAGATGATGTGTAAGTCTCAGTTCACTTTAAAAGTCTAAAGTGGGCTTTAGAGTTACAAACTAAACAAACAAGTCTACCAATAAATCTTAAAAACAAAACAGAAAAGAAACAAAAAAGAAAAAGAAAAAGGCCAGACAAGAGACAATAATGAATAAAAATGAGATAAGACACAGGCAAGGGATAAAATAAAGCCAACGCAGGTGGCTTATGGCAAGCTGAGGTTGTACACATATTAAAACACTTGTCTGGAGGAATATATTTATGCAGGGATTTGAAAGTTGACATAGAAGTACCAAAGCAAGGTTTTACAAAGCAGGGGAGCCTTGACCGTGAAAGCTCCTATCACTTCCTTTTGTTAGCCTGGATCTGTTGCCCCCTTGGCCTGCTGGGTGTCAGGGAGGGGTGTGGTCATAAACCCTGCTGCCGCTGTATGTGTAAACAAAGGGGCAGAACTGCACTTTCTGTATGAATATTTATGTATTTTAAACACCTTTTTAACCCTTCACACTCTGCATATTTATGTCTTTGGAACATTTTAACACTTTATAAATCAAAGAATAGCTTTGGCACAGAAACAGTTATGCCTTAAATATAATCACTAAAAATGTTCCATCGATTTTAAAGTCAACCAGTGGAGGTAGACTAGGATGGGGGTAGTGAGGCTGTGCTTCCTTACTTGGTTGTGCAAGGAAGAAGAACTCTTGCTGAAGCAGGGAGAGACAGAATTGCAGCAGGAGGATTAGATAAAAGGATGGCTAACTTTCTAAAAGACGCAATTTGTGCTTCAAAGCTGAGATGAGAGTCAAATAGCACTGCCAGATACAGGTTTTACCTTGATTGTCAGACTGCCAAGGGCATTACTGACCAGATGGATGGAGCAGGGAGGCTATTTAATGGGGAAATTGTTGGACATGTAGCACATAATGTTCTCAACTCAGCCACTAAACTGCTAGTGCCGCCAGATGCTACTGATACATATATCTCAGCCTTTCCCAAGCATGCATTGCACTATATGTGAAATTATTGTCCTGATTAAAACTTCAGGAGAGAGGACTATAGATGTACTCATAGAACAGGAGTTACTGTTCAGTTACACTGCATGTGTTCCCTTCAGTGTCTGTCTCTCTACCTCCTCCACAGACTCTCACCATATTTTTATACCTCTTTTTTACACCTTCTCCCTCCTCTCCATCAGAGTTTAATAAACGTAGATGTTATGGCAATTCATGATGTGTTTTGTGTTTTCCTTGAGCTGAAAAAGTTTGGGAATGCCTGATAGAGCTGGATGTCATCAGCATAAAAATGTAAACTCATATTGTATTTGCAGAGCATGAATATGAAAATATAGCAGACCTAAAATAGAGCCTTGAGGCACACCATAAGTGAGATTGGCAATAGAGGGAGAAATCTCTTCTATAAAGGGGCAATAGAAACTGTTCTATGGCCACAGCTGAATTAAAACCACACTAGAGCATCAGAGAATATATTGATGCCCTTTCTTTACATTTTACTTTTTTCATTTAGCTGACACTTTTACAAACCAAGGTAGAAAGAAGTACAATATATGTGTATATATGGTTTGTCTTCAGGTCTTCAAGGTGAGTTCTCACGTCAAGGACCAGTACTACCAGAGTGGAGCAGTCAGCAGTGCAACATGTATAGATATTTCCTTTTTCTTCTGTATCCAATAGTAGCAGATGTGCGGTCACCACTACTCAGCCAAGTCGCCCCCGTAACAGAGGTGACAGCCTTCCAGCGAGCTTCTGCCAACAACACTGCATGTGCTCCCTTCACTGTCTGTCTCTGTAACTCCTCCACAGACTCTCACCATCCTTGTCTACCTCTTTTTTTTCACCTCCTCCCTCTCTCTGTCTCACACATAGACATATACTTTGAGAACTTACACAGCGGGAGAGAAAAGCAGTGACGGAAACAGCGAAAATGTTACTTTTTCCATTTTGCAACTTGCATTTTGCCCGCATTTCATTTTGTCCAGCGAGTAGACGAGTCAGAAGGCTCAGTCGGAGAGTCTGAGGGTGTGTCATGACTCAGTGTGATCCAGAGGAAAGGCTGCGGCTCTGCTTATGTTAAAACACAACCACATTGTCTGTTCAATAATGCTGAGATCACCCAGAGATGCATATGAAGGCAGCATGTGTGTGTCTGTGTGTGTGTGTGTGTGTGTGCCCTCCTTTCTCTTTAATCAGTGAGTGAGTGGAGCATAACAGAGCGGAGGGTTGAATCTGGGGCCTTTCTGCTGCTCTGACTGACTTTAGGCTGGCACTGCTGCCGTCTACATACCCTCCTCTAACCAGCTCCGCATGTTTCTCTGTCTCTACACAGAGGATGGATTACTGCAAGTATCTTTTCATCTCACCGTAATCGTCTCCTCTCACATTACCACCGGAGGACCACCTGAATTCAGACATATGGAGCTGGATTAAAACCACACACTGCAATGAGTTCTGAGTATAAAGTGACTGTCTGCCATCATGCTCCTCATTATGCACAGCATCATATTAAGAGTAGAGAGGAAGAGTCTGAATGCAATGATTAACTCAGCTTCCCCTTTTTTCCTTTGTACTTTTTTGCCTCCTTTATTTATTCATTCCTTCTTTCATATCATCCTTTTCTATTTATTCCTGTTCTTTTCTCTCCTCCACCATTTTTATCATCTGTCTCGTCCTGCTTTGTCTTTTTTTGTCCTTGTCTTTGTCTTTAAATGCATGAGACGCATGGTTGTTTGAGCATCAGCGACTCAGTGGTTGTTCGTGCTAGATCTCTCAAACTTTGATACATGGTACCCATATTTGTCTAGCAGGATTTCAGTTTGAAACAACTGTTTGACAAGTATTTATAGGCATGCATTGTTTTCTTTCTCCTTTACTTACATAATAAATCATAAATCTAAAGTACTTTTCATGATGGAGTGTGGAGGATGAATTTAGGAGTCTCACAGCTTGAGGAAAGAGGTACAATGGAAGTGCACTTTCTTTTTTAGGCCTTTAAGAATAAAGTATGTAAGCTTTATATTATATTTTTTGGTCCCACTCTCTTGTGTATGATGGGTAAGACTATTTATCTTTTAATATGAAAGTTTTAGGCACAGGGATATAAGAAACTGTAAGATACTGTGATGTATAAATCTAGATATGGAAATGGTACATTAATGTGTGTATATTTGAACTTAATGTCACTCCTGCATAGGTCAGCGCCCCACTCGAGCCACACCTGTCAAAAAAAGTCTGAAAATGCCCCTAATGTCAAATACAAAGAGTTCTGCTGTCACAACCTACCCCACTACTGGTGTGAGTTGTAACACTAGCCGGGGAAAGATGTAACAGTGAGAAGTAATTTGCTGGAATAAGATCCACACTATACAGTTTATGAGAGGACTTTATTGAAGGATAAAGAAGTCACTGTTGTGGTAAATGTCGATGGCTGCCCCTGGGCTGTAGGCTCTGCGGGCCCCGAACTGACACACTTTTACCCGCACTTCTTTTGCCTTGAGTTTGCAAAGTGTTTCATGCACACCATGCAAAAATTCTCATCATTTCAATGAACTGTTACAACTGTCCCCACCCCAAGCAGTCATTACATAGCTAACTGTTTGAACATGTGGGCTTGAAGGCAGCATGAATGCAAAGCATCAAATTAAACTAGAAAAACTGCTACTTTAGGTTATGTGAGTCAAACCCTACCATCTACAATACAATGAAAGCTTGAGGAAAAAATGGTGGATAAAATAAAATATGTTTTGTTGTATAATCCACCATGTTGTTCAAAAAGACACACCACTTATTCAGTATAATTAATGTGAGCTCAAAAAGAGATGGGAGTGTACCACATTGATGCTATTGCCACAAAACTTTTGTAATTGGTAAAACTGACAGTGTTATAGTTAATCCAGTGTTACAACCCTTTCCCCTAAAAACTCCTTCACTCCTTCACATACATCCACTGATACTGAAATGCTGAATTCAAAAGCCTATTCACCAAGTTTCAGAAGGCCCCAAACTGTTAAAGAATAACTTTTGTTGATCCAAATTATAACAATTGTTTTGTCTCAAAAAGGAAATCGTCTGTTTAGCCTAGTTAGAAGCTGTCTGTCCAAAGGTTGTATATATTATTTTAAATTCAGCAGTTATGCTGTTTTTCTTTGTTTTCCCCTCTCTTCTCTCTCCTGAGTCCTAAAACTCAGCCTCCCTCTGTCTCACCTCACATCATCATCATTCTTGGTTCTTGCATCTCTTTTCCTCGAAGCCACCTGTCTCCCAGGACCAGAGAAAAACAGCCTGATTTCTTCTTTGCTTGTTTCAGTAATTAACAAGTCCAGTTTTTGTTGACAGTTTTTGTCCATGTTCTGTTTCTGCTGTGGGGGGAAAACAGTTTATGCTCTGATACATGTTGCAACGCCAACATTTCAAATGCTGCAATACATGATTCAGACACTTTTAGGTTGAGAGTGAAGAAACATGCTTTGTAATTGTTGTGTCAGCGCTTACAGTCCCTGACAAAGCCCTCCGTCATCCAGACCTGAATGTGCACTTTATGTGGGTATGTCCTGACCTCTGCTGGTCAAATGCAGGATTACTAAAGAAGGAGGAGAAATATGACAATAGAGATTCATCTGCAAAGTATTGACTGGCAAAACATTAGTAAATCTTGGTTGTACACGCTTTAATATACACATTTAAAAAATAAATAGCTATGCTCATGTGAGTAATTTTATTTTTTTTTCTTTTATTCTTTGAAAAAAATGCAGTAGACGTACAATTGAACCATTTATGCCTTATATAATGTTGTCAAACTAATATCCAACTGTCAAGCAGACCGTCAAGTGGTCAAAGAATATAGTGTCCAACTCCAGTTTACCTCTGTATACACATAGAAAAACAGAAATGCATTCAAATGGCCATTCATTCATCAACATGATGAAGACTTGAAGATACTTCAGTGTCCCCTGTCCAAAGGGCACTCCAAGTACTTAAGTACAGTACTCAAGTAAATGTACTTCGTTACTGTCCACCACTGGCCACAACCATGGTTCACTGTCAACCACTTAATTTTCAACATTTCTCCTCAAAATATTCTCCTCCTGATCTGCACTTTTCCTCCTAATAGTTCCGATTTGGGTGCTGGTGCAATACCTGATACTGTCCTTGAGTGGGCGCAATAAACTTGTTTACCAAATTTTCTACAGTAAGTTGGCATCCAACATGGACCACATCAAGTCACAATATATAGTATTAAGGTATATATATATACAGTTATAACTATCAATTAATGATCAGTTGTAATTTCTTCATCTCAAATCACTTCATGTCATCTCACATCCAAAATGTTGCGAGCACCTTGTACCGTTTGAGGCAGCAACAAAAGTGACTAATTAAGTCAGTCCCTGATTTTTCATATCAGTAAGCAATAATAATAATAACAACTTTAACTCAAATTATGGAAAGTGAAATCATGGTATTTTAAGTCTGGTCATGAAGTTTGGAAGACTTATGAGCTCCACCTCAGAAACAGTCTCATTGTTCTTGTCATATTATTGTCATTTGGAAATGTTAAGATCAGGGTTAGGAGGGTTACTTTAGTTATATATCCTGATACTTTTACTAATTACCTGTTACAAAAAAATATATAAGTAACCTAATCCACGTATCACAAAATTAAAATAATGCAACTTGATTACTTGGCATTACTACACACAAAAATGGTGAAACCGTTTTGCCTAATATAATGTTTAATGTTTGTTGTTGGTTAATTAATTGCAGCTATTCCTTCCTTTGTTGTGCCCAAATGCACAGTTAGATTAATAGCGGTAAATTTCCACACAGTGAGGCATTTTTTCACAAGAGGTCGTGATTGTGAACTGACTGTATGACCTGGTTTCACTCAGTGGGGTTGTAAAACTCTGAGGTGTTGTAATGTGTGTGCATGATGGTATATTGTTCTTTATTTCAAAATGTATTTTAAAATTGGAATCCTGCTATCTATCCCCGTTTTTATCAAATATATCTGTAATCTAATAAAGCGTTTTTTCCTGTAACTGTAATGAAATACAGTTACCTTTTTTAATTATGCAATCCTATTACATGTAATCTATTACTCCCCAAGCCTGGTTAAGATTAAATACAACACAGCAAAAGTTTGACTCAATCCTCCTCAACCATCAGCGGAACCAAGACATGAATATTGATATACCAAAACTAAAACTACCTCATACATCCTCACTGGATCCCACTTCTTAGCAGGGCTGATGTCATTTCAAAACTTAACTCACACTTACAAGTCAATGCGGTGAGTTGCTCACCTCTACATAAAACCACATCAGAAACACTGGAATGCCGTCAGAGCAAGGCTAAACCAGTTTCTGACAGTGTCCTTAGTGGGTTTGTAACTGATCAACACATTCCTGTAGTGAGTAAACAAGCAGTAGTTGCGGCTACTGGGGGGCTCTGCAAACTGCAGCTGTTGTACACAGGCATCTTCAGGGGCCCAGGAATGTTGTAAAGCAGGAGAGCAGCCCGTCAGGGATATGCATCACCCGGTGTCTCCCAAAAGCTTCTCACACTGTGGGTGCTGGTTGTAGTTCAGGGTAGAAATAATGCCTCACATGCCTCAAATTTATTTTATTTATTTGGTGGTTATTTTAATGTTTAAAGGCTGCGCCAGTAACATAAACACACAGTGATGAAACTCTGCCGTAATCAATCACAATAAAGTTACATTTGGTTAACTGACAGTTTTAAAGTATGTGCACAAATAATTTCAGTAGGCAAATATGAAGAAAACACAATAAATTTTGCTGTAATTTAATGTATATCCACCTGGCCTGTCTGACAAACTGAGCAGGTGTTGCAATAAATAATATAATCACTGTAAATTGTAATCAGGAATATGATTGCCACAAAACTTCCAAGAAAGTAGATCGTTAATTTTAAGTTGTTAAAGCTTAAAATAACTGTGTTTAAGTTTACTGCCAACTCATGCTATGGCAGCAAACTTGTGTATAGTTGACTCCAGTAAATTAAAAGTTTTACTCCTATAAAAACTCCAAGTTAGTACGTAATCGTTAAGTAGGATGACTGTAAAATATCAGTGTGGACAGCTTTAAGATCTGAGTTATGTTGGCTTGGACTTGCTGTACAAGTCCAAGTATTCACATTACTGGGAAAATATCGGGAAACCAATAACATAACATTTCCTAGTAAGCTAAAAGTGATCACTATAAGTGATAAGCTGGGGACAGGAAGATAAACAAGAGTTTGAAGGGAAAATATAATGAGTTTATTTGTTCTGCTGAACAAGTAAAACAAGTTTCTCTTCTACTTTTGCTTCTCTTTTCAGGCATGTTATCAAACTCAGACTTGGTACTCAATTTGGCAGCAAGTCTAGCAGTTTATCATATTATAAGATCTGAAATGTTAATCTTTCTGTGAGCTTCTTATCACATTGATTCATGATCATCATGACTGTGTTTTGTTCTGGATAGAACAGATAAGATATCTCAAGTATTAGGAGTGTGACATGTTTTTTCTTCCTTGTGAGTAAAAGGTGAGAATGTTTTGAGAAATGAGACTTAAATCCTCGTATTCCACATTTAATTTTCTCAACTGCATGAGTTGTGAAGAAGGAAAATGAATCAGTGCCACAGATAATTATAGTGTTGCATCTCCTGTCTTTGTCTCTCTCTACCCCGTAACCTTTCATTAATAGTAATAAAAATTAACTGTAAATAGGATTCATGTGGGGATCAGTGCTCTGCTTCAGTCCAATTTACACCATCTTCCATCATGATCACTTATGTGCCCTTTTAACTTGAGGGGTTTAAAATGTTTGTGTTGAGAAATGCGTCCTCTGGCGCACCGGAGGACCGGTGTGGCGTGTGCTACCTTCAAGCACCGTTGGAAATATTGGATGTCTGTGAGTCGTATAGGATCCAAACAAGTAATAGATAACGGGGGGGGGGAGTTCAAGTCCACTGATTAATAGGCCTGCCTGAGAAAATGTAAGCCATTTCACATATTGTAATCCACATTCATGAAAAGATGTTTGGTGATGATACATGGCTGATTTATTAATTTATTCTTTAAATACTTAACCTTAGCTGCCAAAGTGTGGTGAGGGAGGTAAAGGAAGTCTAATAATTGATAAGATATTTATTCAGACAAATTGTTCAGAGTTGCGTAAGAAATACTCAAGAAATACTTAAGTAATTGGGTGGATGTGGTCATTTTAGGGCCTGAGAGAAACACAGGCATGAGGCCCCTCAAAAAGGGGGTCACAATAGTTTACTTTTATTTATGGTGGCGTAGAGTAGATGAACTGAGGAATCTCAAAGCACCAGGAAATAAGCTGCTCTGTACTCTGGTGGTACAGCCATGACACTTCTGTATCTCTTATCAAATGGCAGCAGGGCGAACAGGCCGCGACTGGGGAGGATATTGTCTTAAAGTATCTTCCTTCATCATCCTAGGGAAGCTTTGATTCATTTTTCAACAGTCTGTACACCATGCTGAGCCTTTTTTGTTTGTTGGTTTTGTTTTGTTTTACAGAAGTTTGGCCAGGTTAGTGGGGGGGCAACTGAGACACATGAATTAAGCATTTTAATGTCATTTTAGTGTGTGAATTTTTAGAAAGACATAATTAATTAACAAAAAGTAACCATAAGTTAAGGAATTTATTGTTTTCTATATACACTGCTAAGTACCATCTTTACCCATAATAATACATAATAATTTATTTGTTGGTTATATTTTGGATTATTAACATGAATGCAGAAAACAACTAGTGACTAAAGTTATCAGATAAAAGTACAGTATTTCCCTTTCCCTTTGTAGAGGAGTAGAAGTATGAAAATACTCAGGTTAAATAGGCTATGAGTACCTAAAATTCAAAAGTACAATACTTGGGTTACTGTAGCCTACTTTCCATCATTGACTGTAGCCAGATAATAATTTATATAAATAATCAAGTTGTGTTTAATCTTCAACAAACGTTGTATTTTTAAGAGGCTTATAAATATATGTCTGTAACAGGCCAATGGATTATTAATGCTAGTTTTAGTCAACTTTTATCTGCGACGATTGGTTGCTGCGTAGTCCTGACTGAGGAAGCTGTGGATTACGAACGGTAAGTGAATGCCTCATCGGATCCCATTTTTTAGGAGGGCTGATGTCATTTCAAAACTTAACTCACACTCCCAAGTCAACGCGGCGAGTTGCTCACCTCCTCTCCTCCCGTAAACTCCTCTCTCATGTCTGACGGAGCAGCACACTGAAAAAATAAAACTCGGGAGGTGAAATAAACTAAAGTAAAGACGAACTTCTCCACCAGAGACGAAGCGGGAGGATTTATTTTACACCAGAAACCCCGGGACCAGAGCCCCTCTTTCTGCGGGCAAAGGAGGCTCAACTTTTTCTTTTCTTTCTTTCTTTCTTTTTTTTTTTTTTTTTTACTGCAACCACAAAAAAAATGAATCGGAGCTTTAATAAGTCTCAACCTCTGCGGACTGCGGACTGTAACGCGGTGGAAGTGAAAAGCAAGGTGAGCGTTTGAGATTTGTTTGCTAAATGAGGGTTTGAGGAGAAAATAAAGAGTTCACATGGTCGGAGCTGGAGCTGCTCGGACAAACTGTCTGCAACCAAACCACACATATTTTCTCCTCTCTTTGTCAAACCTCTTATCTGCTTCATGAAACAGGAGCCGGACGCTTCAGTTTCTGCATGTTTATACAATTTGCACTGATTGTTTTCTTCTTCTTCTTCACTTCCGAGCATGCAGATTGTGCTGATTTGGCTCTTTCCCTCTCTGACCCGAAGCTGATGGGAAAAACTGGTTTGACATTGTTTCTGAGCAACCTGAAATTAACTGTTTGTTACAATGAGGAGAGTTTTTTTTTTATCTCTGCATTCGGATGTTTTTTTGCAACATTAGCTGCGTTCACTGCGGGTTTTGCTGCTACATAGTTTCAGTCTCCTCATTGTTTTGAGTAGTTTGTGGGAGGCTGAGAGCTGCATAAATTAAGTTAACCAGCAGAAAATGACCACAGTTATCCACCAATTTCAGGCTTATGTAATGCAGACCCACAGTTTGAGCAAACATCACATGAATTTTGTTAACAGGGTTTCTGTAGGTTCTTAAAAAGTGTAAAATCCAATAATGTGAATGTCTCAAAGTGGCTTGAATCCAACTTTGACAGTTAGTGGGAGACTGATAGCTGCATATATTAAGTAAACCAGCAAATAAATGACCACAGTTAAGCAGTTTCAGGTTTATCTAAGAGAGACCACCAGTTTATACAAAATTCAAACAGACATCACCTTAACTTTGTAAACAGGGTTTCTGCAGGTCCTTAAAAAGTTTAAAATCCAATAATGTGAAGGTCTTAAAATGTTAAAAGTTGTATGATTTGTGAAGTTAACAATACTTTTATAAAGTTGTAGTTACTTTTATAAAGTTAGTCTGGTTTGGGCAAAATATTGCATCGATCACGTTTGTAACAACTACAAAATGAAGCCAACATTGATCCATTAACCAATAACACAAACTGTGCTTGTACCCTGCATTTATAATGGTCTTAAAAGGTCTTTCAAAGTCATGCAGAATCCCTGGTCAAATATTTCAATGTCAGACCTCATCAGATAATGTGGAGCTGCATTGTCTATAGTCTTTAAAAGTTTAGTTCTTAATACTGTATTTTGGTGTAGATTTGACAATTTTATAGGGCAGAACTGTGTCAAACCCTTGACAACAAACTGAACAATGTAGAGCTGGAAGGATTGATCCTTTACTTGATTAGTTTTCAACTATTAATATAATTGCCAATTATTTTATAATCAATTAATTGATTTGAGTATTTTTTTTATCTCAACTTCTTAAATGTGAATTTCTTCTTGTTTCTTTACTCCTCTGTGTCATTAAACTGAATATCTCTGAGTTGTGGACAAAAGTGTTTCAGGATTTCATCTGGGGGCTTTTTTGGAAACCCTGACAGATGTTTTTCACCATTTTCTGACATTTTACAGACCAAATAACTAACCAATGATTTGAGAAAATAATCAACAGATTAATCGACAGTGAAAATAATCATTAGACAGCACTGTGAGTAAGTGACAGTGGTGTTTATCAACTCGCTGTGTTACAACTCGCTAAGAGAAGAAAGCATAGCTGATACTGGAGTATTGATTTTGGGAAAAAATTAGTATTGAAAGCATTTCAAACATTTATTATTTTTTGCCACTATTCTGCAGGTACTTTAAAAGTCCAATAATCTGAATTTTTAGGCTTTAAAATGTCTTAAAAACAGGTGTCAGGAATTGAAAACTGAATGGATTATGAGCTTAATAGTACTTCGATAAAATTAATACCACTAATGCAAATTGTGCTTGTACTCACCAAAAATACCAAAAAAAATACCAAAAATAGGTCTTAAATCACATTCAAATGGTCTTTAAAAGTCTCAAATTTAACTTGTTTAAACCTCCAAAAACCAAGCATTTCAATGTCAGACCTCATCAGATACTGTGGAACTGCGTTGTCTGCAGTCTTTTAAAAGTTGTGTTTTTCTTACTGCAGTTTTGTGCAGACTTGACAACAGTTCATAGAGTGTGTGGGCAGAGTGAAAATCATCCCAGATAAACACACGGCACTGTGTCCAATCATGACCACAAACTGAGCAAACTGTGAACTATTTTTACTTGTGCCACAGCCTCTCAAGGACTTCTTGTAACCAGCATTTCTGTCTGAATACCATTAAGATGACAATTCAGAGTGGCATTCGTATGTGCGTGTTTACTCATACCTACACACATGAGTGTGTCTGCACATGTATGAAGGTTGAGCTCCTGAGTCAAAGTTGACATGCCAGAGTGAGATGGGGAAAATGATGTGAGAGGTGACTCATTCAGATCAGAAGTCTTCTCACTGGTAGTTTTGGTTGCCCAGTTTCAGCAGAGTGGTGGTGGTGGATTTGGGGGGGGGGGGCTGTGGTCTGGGAATGTTGTAAGAGGGATAACAGACACTGATGGTGGGTGGGAAAGAAAAGAAAAGGAGGGGACACATTTATTCCAGGACAGAGTGAATACAAGTCCCTAAAATGTCTAAAATTTACATTTACTGATAAAAGGTCTTTAAAAATTATTATATTACAATAGTTTTAAATTGCGTTTGGAAAGGTCTTAAGTATTTATTTATTGAGTGATGCCAACATGGCCTTAAATTCACTCCCCTCTAACTGGATAACAGGGTTGCAATGATTATTGTCATTGTTGATTAATCAATTAGTTGTTTGGTCTATCGAATGTCAGAAAATGGTAAAAGATAATGTCAATTATTGTTTCCCAAATGTCTTCATATTCAGGAATAAAGCAAAAACAGAAACCCAGAAAATATTCACATTTAAGAAGCTGAAACTAGAGTATTTTGATTTTTTTCTTTAAAAAAAATGCTCATTTCAGATGCTGTAGAGATTAATACCATTAAGGATATTTTCTTTCACTCTTATAAATTTATTGAGACAAATGTCTTAAACTCAGCACATTATTATCATTTTGCCTTAGCTTATAAAGTTAAACTGACAATATATCTATTTACTCAGATATTTTCACATCAGATGTGTAGTTTGATTGCGAAATTGTCCTTAAATGAAATTGAAAGGTGGCATTAAAAAGTCTTGCTGATACATGTAGACACCCTGCAGGATGCTCATACATAAATCATCAAAGAGGAACAGTATTTTTGTTGTTTGGAGGCTGGGTGGGTTTCGTGTTTGCTCCTCAGAGACAGGAGTGGTCACTGTGAGAGTTAACCAGAGATTGTTTGTGGGTGGGACCGACAAGCCAGGAGCTGCTGCGTGGCGGGGACAGGGACGGGCAGGTTAAACAGCGTCATCACATCATCAATGCAGGGCTGACTCACTGTCATCCAGCGTCACATGTTTCCCTTTTTGGATCAGATATAACTCAGCACTATAATTACGTCATTTTTGTTCTACTTTTAGTACAACATAATGACCACCTTTAGTTTCACGCCACATGCCTCTCGGTGACAAAGGCGCAGGTAGTAACCAAATCTAGACCATTTAGTTTCAGCTGATTAAACCAGAATGACAGTTAAGAGCATTTGAATATGTGTAAAAACTTCTTATCAAGCAGGTAACTCTTTGAATGTGTAAAAGCAACAACTAAGACTTGATGATCAAGAAGAGTGAAGAGTACAACTGTTAATTAAAAATCCATAGTCTTTTGGGGAAATGACCAAGTATCACCAAACATAATATTGCAACACTAAAGTCCATATTTTCTTACTTCCAGTTCTTTAAATGCAGATGTAAATGGGTGTATAAGGGTGGAGGGGAAAAAAAAGATTATATGTTGCTGTTGGTTTATGGTACACTCATAAGACATAAAAAGATGAAAAAGAAAAATGCAGATGTAAATAATCTGTCCCTCCAAATTTCTATCAGATGCTGGCTTGATGGAAGATTGAAACTGAACCTTCAGTCTTATATAAACATCTTCACTGACTCCAGCTTCACATAAGCACTAGTTATGATGAAGTGCTAAGTCGACCATAAATATTCCATTTTCCTTTGAAGTAGGGCTGGAGCCAACTATTATTTTCATTACCTGATTATTTTCACTTTGAATCAATTCATCATTTAGTCTATAAAATGTTAAAAAAAAACTGTGAAGAATACTTATCACAATTTCTCAGAGCCAAAGTGACGTCTTCAAATTGCTTCTTTTGTCCAACCAGCAGTCCAAAACTCCAAGACTCCTCATTTAATGTCATAAATGACAAAGAAAAGCAGCAAATCTTCACGTTAACGAAGCTGGAATCAGCAATGTTTGACAAAAGACTGGAATGTTTAATCCATTATCAAAATAGCTGACAACTAATTTCAACTAATTGATTGATTAACCAGTTGTTGCTTGTTTGGACATGGCATTTCTAGAAATGCTGCATTTCTGAATACAAGATAAGAGCGCTAGTTAGTTGTTTGAGCGCACAGCTCTTCAAGAACTGGTTCTAAACCAGTACCAGTAGCAGAATATCAAGCTTCTGGACAAACGATACTGTTATCTGTATATATGTAGCATTACATTAACAGCTGACAGGGTAAAACAATCAAATGTTTGGGCTCACTTTACTTAATCTGATGAACATGCAGCTAAATGCAGTAACAAACAAACACTGTCATTATTTTTTGCACCAAATTATATTATTTTATTACCAAATTATCAAATAGTATCAATATTGATATTGATAAGCAGTATCGATATTGGTATCAGTAAAATCCTAAATCCTAAAATTTTTGAAGGAAAAAAAGGTTTTGGTCCTAAACAAAACTTTACCAAACAGTAATTGAAGTTGAATGTTTAGATTCGCTGTATTTCCAGGAAGTGATTTTGTTGTGTTTGTTGTTTGTGTAGTTGGCTGCAGCGAATGTTACGTGCCTGGTTCTCACTGGTTCACATTTGGTTTTCTCAGGGGAAACTGTTCCATTGATAAGCTTATCAGGGATAACACTGGAGGTGTCTGGCTGGCTGTCGTGGAGCCTCGGCCAGGAGCTGGTTTCACTCACTTAAAGCTCTTATCAGACAAGGAGAGAGTGCGTAGGTTGTAGGGGGAGGGGTGGGAATTTTTTTGTGTGATTCATTCCCTCTGCCCTCAGTTTAATTAATCCAGGGTTTCAAGTAGTTTTTATTTTTAGGCCATTTAAAAAAGGTCCATAAATTGATTGGAAACCACTGTTGTATAAACCAAATGTTCTTCTCTCCGAACCAACAAAACTCCATAGTCGAAAACATTTTACCTCGCAAAACACCTGTAGTTGGTCCACTGCTGCCTCAATCTGTTTTTTATTTGTGTTATTGTGTGACTTCAGTAAATTTGAAGTATCCTTTTAAAACGCCAAAGTCATACAACAAGAAACAAACTAACAGATTGATGCAGTGGTAGACCAGCAACATCCGTGTTCTGTGAGGTAAAATGAATGATTTTGCCTGTGGAGTTTGGTTGCTTTGGAGAAAGTGATATTTTGCTTGTATAACTCTGGTTTCCCATCAGAAAGGCTGTCTGATGGCAAAGTAAAGTGATGAAAATATTCTAAATATAGTGTACACGGAAAAGTCTACCTAAAAAATCTCTCAGTGTAAGTGGATAAAAAACCTTTTGTTTCTGATCCTGTCCACAACAGTTCATGTTTGGTTTCTATGCTGGTACTCCTCTCCGCTTCTCCAAACTGGGGGCGTGTCGACCGGCTTCTACTGTAGCTAATACACTTGCTATCGATAAGTACCTCATAAGTGCCCCGTTTTAAATAATCCAAACTATCCCTTTAATCTTCTAAAATGCCAAGAACCTGCAAGCAATTTCTCAGGTGAGTCGTCCCTGACTTACGGAGCATTAGGCAAGGACAAAGCCAGTGCTGGCGCAAGACACAAGTCAGTTATCTTCCATTTTCTCCAGTGTGTCAGAGTTGAGTGTCTCCAGACGTGTTTCAACCTGTTGACATCACTCTGCCCTGATAGGCCTGGAGGACAGGTGATGTCACGTTGGTTCGTAGTGATGTATTCTTAGGTTCAGGGCTCGTTGATTAATCACACCGTGTTCAGACTTGCTCGTACCAGAAGGCCGAGTCCTGCTGGAGAAAACATATTGTTCAGACTGATCACGAGGCGCACGCCAGCACAGAACATTCTGATTCGAAGCGGTGACGGCACATACCGATACACACAAGTATGATTATCATTTGGTAAGTCAAGTGTGGAAGTCCTGCGAGGTTAATCACACTTAATTCGTGTGTAGGTTTCACTTTCTTGAATGTTAAGTGCACCAACTGACAAACCAGTTTGTCAACTTCTTCAGATGTAGGTTGAGTTTTAATAGCTGGAATCCAAGTTGCTCTTGAAAGTGTGCCTCCGCTTGCCTTCAGTGAATCTGGCAGCAAACTACACACCCGCCTGGCATCCCCTTCGTCTCCTCCTAACACGCCTCCTCTTAAATTCATATGTCGTCCTCTAATTACAGAGCTGGTTAATGTATCCCCCTCGCTCTTCTTCTCCTCCGAGTCAGTATACTGCTCCTCTCCTCTGCTACTCTGTCAGCAGTTTTTCTCTCCCTCCTTCTCCTCCTCCTCCATGATCATCTCCTCTCCTCTGCTGTCAGCTTCCCTCCGCTGTGAGCTGATGATTACAGTAACAAAAAGCACCTCAGTCTACAAATTACCACTGTGATTCAGACACCGGTGCTACAGCGATTGTGTGTTGTTGTTGTGGTTTATGGAGCCATGCTTTTGTGCCTCCTCCTCAAGTCCATTCTTGTCTGTGAGTCACATGATGACCCCAAAGTGACCCTCAGCCGTGCTCTCATTGGTAGTTAGGTACCCAGCCAGGAAAGAGGCCGTAGCACAATTGTTCATGTCTGTGCTCTTGTGCGTAAACGGCGGGCGGGAGGTGGGGCTGCCTGCCGCTGTCAGTTACATATACAGAGACAGCTTACTCATCTACCTGTATTGTTCTATTGTACAACAACCCCCTTCCATTTTCCTGCTGTTTTCTTGGTCACAGTTACATCTGATGTGCAGATGACGTTTATTCTGGGGATGATGTGATCTTGGCAAGAAGTGTAACACAAAGCTCTGCAGGGTCTGCACCAGGAAGTGGTTCAGCTGAGGTGGTTAGCCACCCAATGTTGTGATGCATCTTATCTTGATGAATTTGACAGCCTAAACAAGGCATGCTCAGTTCCCACTGTATACGAGAAACATGCATATATTCACTTTCTTGGAAACAGCTACATGAGATGATTGATACCACTCTCATGTCTGTATGCCAAATATGAAGTTAAAGCCAGCAGCCATTTAGCGTAAATTAGGTTGACCATATTTTCAAAACCACAAAACAGAATCCTTGAGTGTGCTGCATGTTCATGCACGTGCACATGTGTATGCACTTATGCATGCACCATAGGTGTTTTCATCAGGATGAAGGACAATTGGGCTTAGTACACTTACTGAATGCGCCTTCCATGCCATGAATGCAGCATTTCATGGCCAGGTACTGGCGTCATAGCTTATGACACTTGCTAATGACTCATAGCTGGAGCCTTGACAACAACACATTGATTGATTGACCCTCAAACAGGCACATAAGTGAATTCAGATTTTTATATTGGGTTAGGTAATAATGGATAGTTTACCTTAGCATAGCATAGTGACTGGAAACCGGGGAAAACAGCTAGCTTGGCTTTGGTTTTGAACACATTAAACACATAATATATTATATAACATTTGTCAGATTTCGAGGTGCTGGTAGGAAGATCATTAAACAGACTCGATAAGGATGTCTTGTTTTATCTGACTAAAAGTCCAAACCCCCAAAATATTCAATTTTACTACGTTGTAAGACCAAGAAAAGTTGCAACCCTTTATATTTGAGAACCTTAAACCACCAAATGGTTGATATTTTTGTTTCAAAGGTGATGACAGTTTCTAGTTCTAACATTTATGCAAGTTGTCTACATCTATACGAGTGTAATATGTAAATGTTTAAACAGTGACACTGCTTTGGTTGCATTAAAAACAAGCTTTTCAGTGGATTTCAGATAATTCAGTTTGTATTTTAGTTTCAGGTCATGACCATATCTGAGCTCAGCGGACTTCCACCCTGTTCATTTTATGTGTGCCAGTCAGATCATTTAGATAAGTGCGTGAGGTCGGACATCCCGGTTTCCTCTTCCTGTTTGCTTGTCCTCCTTATAACTGTCCCTTTAATGACCTGTCCCGTTTGATCTCGTTTCTCTGCAGTATGGGGCAGAATTTCGCCGGTTCTCTGTGGACCGGGTCAAGCCTGGAAAGTTTGAGGAATTTTACAAGCTCATCCTGCACATCCACCGCATCGCCAATATGGAGGTGATGATCGGCTATGCTGACGTCCACGGTGACCTGCTGCCGATCAACAACGACGACAACTTCTGCAAGGCGGTGTCAACAGCTCATCCACTGCTCAGGATCTTCATACAGAGACAAGGTAAGTTGTGTGACAAGTTTTTAGGACAGCATGGTGGACAGCAGGAATAGGAATAGGAATCAAGAGCCTGTACTACATTGATACCGGGTCAGTACTGAAATATTGATAAACTCCTGGACAAAAGGTGCTGCTGTCGATATTTTATGTAACATTTATTGACTCTAAAGATCACATTCAGACATAATCAGGCAGATGGTTGTGCAGCAGTGTGGGGTTGTGCTTAGAACACAACCGCTGTGAGACAATTGAGAAATAGACTAATGTTTTATTTATCTTATTATCCCTCTACTCATTCAGTTGCTTCTTTGCATTCCAATAAACCAATCAAGGACACCACTGAGAAAAAATAGGGCTTTGTTTTTCCAAAAGTTGACTCTTTTTCAACTTTTATCACCAACTGCCGCTGCATCTTTGTTTTTTTTCCGGCATCCCCTCCCCTGCTAACATGGATGTTAGCAAGTGTGCAGTTGAGACAAAGGGAGAGAGTGAACATGGCAGTGAAGTGCAGTGTCTGTACAGTTTAGGCTGTTTGTCAGTAAATTAATGTTACAACTCATTAAGACCCAAGCCAAGTTCCCATGTCTTGCATGTTGCTGAAGGAGGTTAAGATAAGACGTGGTGCAGTCTTAACAGCAGCAAAGTGGAAAGTGAAGCATCAGTAGAAAATAATAAATAGATAGCAAGCAATATAAGTAAGAGAAAAAGGCAAATGCAGTTAGCTAGGGTTAGGGTTAGCTTAGCAATGCTTACCCATTGCTAAGCAGGAATCAAGCTTACAGAGTCCAAAAAACCTCTGCAGGCCTCTTTTTCTCCGGCATTGTCTCTCAGAACTGGTTGTTAGTTTGGATAAACTTTTGATGGATGTTTGGTTTCTAAATATACTGCAATGGGTAAACCTATAAAACAATCAGCTTTTGCAATAACTGCGTCTTGGGCTGCAATAATTATGCTGACTTGAATGAAGTTTCCCCACAGAATATTTCCTCATCCAATTATGTGTCTCTTCCCGCTATGGGAACTCGAGGCCTTTTTGTTTACTTCATGCAAGGGTTTTCTGTGTGCGTCTGTGTGTGTGTGTTTTTGTGTTTCCTGCCCTCTTATTGGCTGGATCTGTCTCAGTCTGTGTCTGTCTGCCTGGCTAAGTCCTGTGTCTTATCCAAAGGAAGGGCTTGCAGGCAGATCATCACACACACAAACACATGCACCGCACACACACACACACACACGCACACAGGCCGGTGCCTCGGCAGTCCCATAGAAATCAGGTCATTGAGCAAAGCCTGTATCCCGGCATACCAGACATTGCTGAGAGACAAAAGATCTGCATGAAAGAGAGACTCCTTACTGAGCTCCCTGCGTTTGTGTGTCTGTGTGTGCGTGCATGTGAGTGCGCGTTTGCTCAGAGACAACACCACGGCACCCTGAATGGGAACTAGTCCTCGTCTCTCTCTCATTGATCCCGATTCTGGAGTGGGTCTTGACTGACTGCCAGCCAGCCAGCGAGCATACAAATGAATCTATCAGCATTCACATCTATTCAAACCCTCAATCCTTCGTGGAATGCCTCTCGCTCAGTTGTGTAATGAACATGTACACTCCGGGGTATTGTTTTAATTGTCGTCCAGTGGTTCCAATACAAAAGCTCGCCGCAGTACGGTGAATTATCTTGTAG
Organism: Lutjanus erythropterus; assembly: GCF_056507025.1. Taxonomy (NCBI): domain Eukaryota; kingdom Metazoa; phylum Chordata; class Actinopteri; order Lutjaniformes; family Lutjanidae; genus Lutjanus; species Lutjanus erythropterus. The sequence goes on from NC_139332.1 coordinate 21,552,932, forward strand.
CAGATTTCCAGCAAGAAATAAGGTTTGGATATTGAAGAGGCCCCACCAGACTCCTCCATTGTGTGATTCAGTGTCGTGAGAGCTCATATGTCTGCAGCTGAATTAACTCAGTGTATGTTGGCTGATAAGACATCCGACATGGATGTAAAAATGATAGATGAAGATAGAGTAACTTTCTTTTTTATTATCTGTGAACTTTTAAACGCAATTAATATTTGTGTGTGTTTACCACTGGTGCAAAGACAGCAGGCCTTTCAAACTTTCTTTAACGTTTCCTTTGCACAATAAAAGTAAAATGTGCAGATTTGCTGTTTGCAAATGCACCAGAGAGGTCCAGATGGTCTAAGAAAGGTACCCACGCTTATTACCTCAGCCAAGGAGGTCATTTTTTTTTTTTTCAGTGCTGTCGGTCTGTCTGTCAGCAGGATTATGGGACTGGCCTTATTTTCATGAAGAAGGGTGTAGCATGGGCCAGGGAAGAACTTATTAAATTTTGGAGCAGATCCTAATCATAGGGCGGATACACAAATTATTTTTCACTTTCATTTAAATTGCGAAACAGGCTGTTTGGCCTTGACGGAGGGCAGCACTCTCTGAGTGCCCTTCTAATTTAAAAAATGGCATATGCTGTGGGAAATAGACACTCTGGTCTTTTCCCACTCTGATTTTTTTTATAATTAGCAGAGGTTTGGAGATTATTTGAAGCGAGCTGGCCTTTCTCCACAATAAAAACTGCAGGAAACCATGAGCTTGTGATGTTTGCAAACTATAAATTTAGGCATCATTTTAACATAGTCTTGTTAAGTCTTGTTAAATGTCATTCATTTCTGAGGACTGTAGTTTGGTTGGTTTGTTGGTGGTTCATACCCATAGATTCAAGCATGTTAGCCCTATACGTCCACATCTTATACATCACTGTTCTATGACACAAGTTGTTTCTCTTTTCTGCCCCACTTTCCCCTTTCTTGGGTCTTTTCCACCAGCTTGAAACCAGTTCTGTTCTAGTGTGCACATCTAATTCTGAACCACTTTGAGCATTTCATCCAATAAAAACGCAGGGTTTTTTTGTTTGTTTGTTTTTTAAACAGAGGTCATATCACATTCTGCAGGCCACTGTGCAACAACTTCAGTTGATGACACATCCTACAATTCTACCACTTAAAACTTGTGTAAAATGTGGGCTAGTTCTCTACATAGCTCCAGGGTTTAGGGTTGGGTGATATCTACCACATATGACAATGGCCACAGTAAAACATTGTGATGGACAATGATATCTTTGCTGAGCCTAAAAGGGTCTTATTATCCGTGTCACATGTCCATAACTTGGTTGTTTTTAAAAAGAAACTAACTTCTTTTTATTTTCTCTTCCAAATATTAATTCCAACAGCCCAACATTAGGGTTCCAGCTATTTTGAATGGCACCGGTTCAAGAACTAATTTGGTGGGAAAGTGGTAGGCTGTCTGTCACTCTCTATAAAAATGCCATAAATCACCAGAGGAACTGACCCTTGCTGGAGGACGGACGTGGTGGTGTGTTGTGGTGTAAACACACTGACACGGTGATGCGCACTGTTGTGACTGATGCTGAAGCAGTCTGAGCATCTTAAGTCTCACTGCAGTCTATTGTTAGTCACTAGACAAAGAGGTGTGTGTGCGTATGAGTGTGTGAGCGCCTCATGTCTCAGCAGAGCTGCCCTGCACTCAGTATGGCGCATGCTGGAGAAAGTATGTGTGTGATAATGACTGTATCAGTCAGTACCAGCCTGTTAGTGCAGGTCACCATGTATCGTCTCCGTCCCGGTCAGCAGACCACCCCTGATGAAAGACTTCACACACATATAAAGGCAGTGTGACTCACCACACAGTCACAGTAGGGACATTCTGTGTGATTTAAACTGGACTCACTGGTCTTTTCATATGGATATGAGTGGGAACAGAAAAAAAAACATTTAATTGGACTGCTCCCCTGACAACTCAGCCCACAAAGTTTTAACATCCCTTTTTTTGTGTCCTTTAAAAGGCAAGAAGATGAACAAGATCAACTCAAGTGGGGAAAAGGGTGTTGCAATTTGTAAAATAATGCCTTTGTTTCAAAATTAGCTGCTCAAACCCCCCAAGTTCATGGATACATTGTACAATAAACAGCTTTAATAAGTTAAAGGTGAAACTCGTTGAGAGACAGGAGGAGATAGGGAGGAAATAAAAGAAAAAGTAGGAGAGGAGGGAGAAATTAAAAGTCCAGTGATGCATCAAGGAATGCAGATAGAACAGTGATTTGCTCAACTGGACTGGATGACTAATAGCTTTCATCAGTACGATAGACCCTCGCCTCCACCCTGAAATCAAGAGAAAGAAAAAAGTTTCTGTGACAGGCCTTATGTCTTTGTGAGGGTTTCATTTGCAAAAACAGATGGAATATCAGTTAAACGGGTGTTTTATTCATTTAACATATGTTTTTCTCAGTGAACTCCTCATATGTGTGTGTGTGTGTGTGTGTGTGTGTGTGTGTGTGTGTGTGTGTGTGTGTGTGTGTGTGTGTGCGCTTTTGTCAATGTTACAATAGGTATTATAACACGTGTGTGTCTCTTTTATCTACCTGACACCCCCATTCTGGGCTTATGTTGCCATTGTTGCTGAGATCACTCGAGCGCGTGCAGCAGTTTTGTGGCAATAATCCTGCTGATGTTACCTGTTGCCCCCTGTGGGTAAAAATGGCAGCTTGTTTAGTGATGACTTCACCTACAGAGTAGAGGCTAAACACTTTGTGGTTTATTCCCAACAAAACACAACGGCCTCTCAGTGTATATGATTGCACAGAGCTCAACTCCAGCCAGAGCGAGGGGGAGTTAAAGGATCACTCCTGTGTCCTGAACCAGGAAACGTACTGATTATTTAACACTAGAGCTTCAACAATTAGTCCATTAATAGATTAGATGTCAACTACTGAATTACTTGCCAGTCATTTTGGTAAGTCTTTTTTTTTTTAAATGTCCAAATGATCTGATTTCAGCTTCTCAAATGTGAATATTTTCTGATTTCTTAAGTCTTCTAAACTGAATATCATTTGAATAATAGTGTAATCGAGACAATGATTAACAGATTAATCACTAATGGAAATAATAAATTGTTGCAGGCCTATTAAAAGCGTTAAGCAGTAGAGTCACTCACAAAAAGGGACAAATGCATCGTTGCGCTTTCAACCTTTCCATTATGGTCAAAGTGAAAACTAAAGATTGAAAAACAGTTCCTCTTGTCATTTGGGAGTAACTCACTGTTTTTTAAGAAATCTCACTGTTTTAAGAAGTTTCACTGTTACTTCTGATTGTGTCTGTACACAGTTGTAGTTGGAAATGGCTTCCACAGACTTGAAAGTTGCTCAGTTTAGACAGTTCAGCAGTACGTCTTTGTCCTTTGTAAAATAACAATGAAAAACAATGTCAAAGAGAAGATCCCTTAAAGGAGTGCTCCTTTGCTGCTACATAACGAGTATTGGTAATATAAAAGCATTACTCTGTCAGCATTGTAAAACTATTAGTGGGTGCACTGAGGCGTAACATTTTTCAGTTTGGGTATATTTCACTTTAGCGGGGTGTTTCTCCAGTCGAGTGTTAGTTGAGTTGTTGTCCTCAGGAACAGAAAATGTCACGAATGTGGCTGTGCCCACAGCAGAAAGCAGCCGTGCTGTCAAATTGTTTGCATAAGAACTGAAACCACAGGCAGTCAGTTTGTAATGTAATGATTAACACGCAAAAATTAGGTGGAGACAAAACTCGGGTCTTGGACCGCTGAACTGCGCAGGAATGTTTGAACGGGATGAATAGTGATGCGTTTCCTGTTTTCTGTTACGTGACTGCTGCGTAAATGACAACAGGAGACACGTGCAGCATGCACAGTGTTCAGAATGTGCAGGTCAGTTCCTGTCTGCGCTTTTTACTTTAGAGACGGGATTTAAGGTGGCACTAAAAATGGGTAAAGAAAGATTTAAAGTATAAACAGTTTCTCCAGCTGCTTCCAGGTCGTTGAACAGCTTCCTCCTTTGAACTGAGTAATTGAACCTTAATGTTTAATATCATTTTCTTTTTCTATTAAAATGAATTTGGTAATGAAAAAAAATATTGTTCTGGAAATGGCCTTGAAGAAAAGGTGTCAGTAGCAGTATTGAAAAATTTCTGAATGATGATGATGATAATGGGTGTGAAGGCTCATCCCTTTTTCTTTCTCAGAGCTCAGCAGTTATGGTTGAAACGAATTCTTGGCCTTTGATTACGTTCGGGTTGAGCCCTGCTTCTCGCATTATTTGACAACAGATCAAGTCCAGATTAATGTTACGGTACTTTTACTGCTTTAAAAGCTTTACAAAAGATGTTCAGGGTATCCAACAATGTCAGAAAAAAAAAGCTGTGGTGAAAATGCCAGTTTGTAGAAAGATGGGGGAGGGTAGTCGGTTCACAGAGGGAAGTTTTGTACTGGGACACTTCTACACTTCTCATGCAGGGGCATCCAGGAGAGGGGGAGGGGCAGGCGAGTGATGGGAAGAAATGGGACGCATCAAAAGATTTGTGGAGTGAACCAGCTCTGTATGTGGAGGTGGACTGGACTCCTTGTCTGGACCAGTGTGTGGGCGTGCGCGATTATAGTGGTTCAGTCATGTGTGGTCAACTGATGATTGACGTTAGATTGGGGTCACATGCATGTTTCCGCATTGAAATTGCTGTGTGAGTTTCTAGATGTTTTTAAAGAGGAGAAAAAAGGGTAACTCCTGTACCCTCGTGTTCACTCAGCTTTTAGTATCCAGTTTAATGCACTACTTTGCAAACTAGTGCTACTAGATAAGTATAACTGTTCATTCATATTCTGCCTCTCGTGCAGAATGATGCAAATTAGGACATAGATAAGAGAGAGGGAACACTGCCTACATAGTTATTCTAGGCAAAGATAAGTCAGACAGGAAACCAGCGACCGAGCTCAAGGATTTCGATATTTCACCAACCCAGTCAAAGATGATTTGAAGTCAAAGTTTAGCAAAACTAGGTTTTAAATTAGTACATCCAAATTTTAAATTAAGCAAAACAAATTTAGTTGATGTGAACCTAAATTAAGTAGAGTTTAATCAATATGGAGGTGCTTGGAATAAATAAAAGATAAGTTTGAGTGTCGTCGTGACCTAGTAAGTAAAAAAAAGAGGGGGTTGGGAAACGTTAACTTTTCCCTGCTCTGTATTTCTTAACAAAATGTTAAATTGTTTATTAGTTAGAAGTTAGAAGTTGATTTCACTGCCACTCTGATTTCTCATCCTTTACAAAAACATGTTGGCTGGATTATCAGCTGTGTTGTTAAATGTATCTGGGTTTCGAGTAAAAACTAAACTGAGGTTTAAATATAATATTTGTTCATGTTATGCTAGCTTAAAAGTTTACAACATAAATTGAAGTTAAATCATGAATTTATCAGTATTAAATAAAGAATCCTTGCTGGTGCAACCCAGCTATAATTTGAACAACCCTCTTTAATAGTGAAAAACACTGGACAGTATCTTTTCCCACAAATTCATGTCTGGAACAGAATATGACCTGTAAATCAACGCTGCTAATGTGCTGAAAGGCTTCTGCAGCTGGCAAACTGACACAGTCGAGCAGGCGTTGGTGCATAACTACTAATTCCCCACACTACAGTAATGATTGTAGTAATCTTGATGACAGTCTTTCATGGAAGTAGAGGACAAGTAGAGTTCAAATAAGGATATGTGCATTAAGTTAGATTTCAATTTTACCTGTAATTACACTAATGGTAGACAGAAACGGCCCTGAGCCAAGTAAAACACAGGCCTGTTTTTGAAAGCCCAATTTTTGGGGGGGAAAGTGGAGTTGTTTTTGTAGACAGTGCCAGTGGCCTGCACACAGACTAAACTTTCAACAAAGAGAAGAGACCCCTGTTTGGCAAAGGGCTAAAAGTTTAAATAAATAGAGCAGAGACGAGGTAGGCCAAGGTCGAGTCTGTCTGTGTGGCTTCATATCGAGCACGCTGAGCACCCGACCGCTCTCCACACCTGTGAAAATTAGCGGACCAGATGCCAACATCGGCCAAGCTAAAGAGAGATGTGGCACCACAGCACAAACGCAAAAACGGCAAAATGTAACAGCAGCAGCTGCGCCAGTTAAAGCTGACATCCAGACGAGAGCTGTTTCTCAACACGCTGGACCGCACAGTTGCCTGGAGATCAAAGAAAAGCTGGCGTTATTATATTTCTATGGCTGCCCTCACTGTCTGCACTCTGCTGAATTTCCACATTTGGCTCTTTTGCTTTTTTCTTTTCACATCTGTAAAATGAAAAAAAAAAATCTGTTGTTTATAGAACAAAGCTTGGCAAACTGTGAAAAGAGAGTCTTTGACACTCAAAACTATTAAGAGAGTACAAGAGAAAACTAATGCAGCATGTTGAAAAGGTTTGAGCGAAAAGTTTATTCATTTCTGCAGTGTATTAGTCACAGTCAAAAAAATGTTATTTCAGCTGTAAAATTAAACCCAAACTTCTCGGTTTCAATATTTTATATACTATCATTCACTTAAAACATTTTGTTATTTATTTAGAGTATTTTACACACCAGGAGGAAGCACTAAGGTTTTGGACATACAGTTTGAGCGTACTAAATAGCATCTTGGTAAGGAAATTTGGAAACAAGCAGTTGGTGACTGTTACCTAACACTAGTTAAAATCCTAAGCCAAACAAATCGGTGAAAAAAAAAACCCTTCTAAGAGTTGGTTCCCCTACATGGTTAGAAGGGGAGGGTGAGACAAGGTGTTCACGATCTGCAAGTTCACCGCTACATGCCGGTAAATCCTACACACTGCTTCTTTTTAAAGTACTGAACCCGAATCGTGTGTAAAGAGATGTTAGGTGATAAAGATGATGGGCAGTGATTTGACCTTAACCCGACCTGACCCGACCTTAAAGAGTCACACTGGCCTGAAGCAGGAGCTCTGGTGGACTCATTTTAGAAGTCCATTAGGTTTTCAAGGAATTTTGTTCTTAATGATTCAGTCTGTTGTTTCATTGTTAAAGAATAACTGGACAGAGAGATAGCATATAACAGAATAAAGAAAATGAAAGCCTGTGAAACAGAAACTCTGCTGTCATAGCCTTCATTTAATGTCTTAAAACAGTTACAGTCCAAATGTTGCTGAGATGGAGAGGAAGTTTTGTGGGATAGAGTTTGTTGTTTTTGTCTGGTTTTCTGGTTTTGCTGAAGTCCAATTGCTTCAACTTTAATAAGTTCTTATTTCCTCTCATAAAAGAAAAAGTTTTGCAAGTTCTTCAGTGCTCATGTTGCATTCTAAGAATTTGAATCATTAAAGCTTTTAAAGAATACTCTTTAGTTCGAGATGTATGATTTGTGGTTTATCATCTAGTCTAATTGTTCTTTTTCTCTCTTGGTACCAGTTCTTATAACCTCAACTTAGGGTTTCTGTGGATACTGAGTAGTGATTTGATACCAGTGCTGTTTTAAGTCTGTGCATCACTCAGTGAATGGGGTCATTTTTTATGTAATGTTACGTTTGGCCAAGAACTTTTGGATTGAATTTTGTAATGACATTTAAGAAACTGGACGGGTCACATCGAGGCCTGATAGCTGATCTGGTTGATACCTACTGATAACAGCACTGTAAAATTCCTCTGATACAGATATGATTCTCCAGGAGTAGTCTTTTTTTTTTTTTTGTTGGAGCTAAGACCAATGCTGCAAACCTGACTTATTAAGTTACTGACTGACTGACTCAATGGTACAGTGAGTACCTGGTGTATATATTGTACATAATCTGTGTTACTGAACTGTGCACACAGATGCTACTATTCCAGTCTTTATCTCCTGTTTTGGTTTGTTTTTGTGGGGACCTGCAATAAAACACGGAGTGGAGTTTTTGAGTTAACTTCGGACTGAACAGTTTTGGGGATGTGGGGAGAACTAAATGAACTCTATTACGGATTGGATTGAACTTGGAATTGGTATCAGAATCAGTACTGGTAAGGAAAAATGTTATTAAAACTTTACTATAAATAAGATGCCAGTACCGATCCAGTGCATCAGTTTTCTTGCATCTGTAATATGTTTCACTGTCTCACAATTGCACAGATCTAATGTAAAATATATAAATACCTAAAGCAGCTTTTATGCATTTTAGCCCCACAATCTCTGTTGTGTTCCTCTCAGTCTGTGCTGTTGTAGTGGCTGACTGCAGGGACCCTGTCAGCACATCTGGCCACTCTCGCACCATGGCCAGAGGGCTTCTGAGAACACATGCGAGTGTGTGTTTTTGTGTGTGCATTGTGTGTACTTTTGTCCACATGGTCTGCTCGCTAGATGGGATTGTGCAGCAGATGTGTCAACATGCCAGTGCTCAGTCATGGTAGCTGCAGGTTAAAGCTTTGACCCCGCAGCATTTGATCCATGTTGACAAGAGGAAGAGCCACCTCAGTAATTAGCGCTGGCTCTTTATCCCAGTCAGACCTCACAAAGCTGATTTAGTCCTCGGACACTGGATTAGAATAGATCTCTTGATTAGTGTAGATAATGCAGACTTTATTCATGCCAGCGTGTGGCTTTTTCTGTTTTCTCCTTTTTGCTCATTTGAATTTGTACGCTGGTTGGTACATTCTAAGTTTGCATGCCAGCCATACAATCAAATGCCACGAGAGGCAGAAAGCATCCTTTTCCTCATTCCAGCAGATCTATTTTGGGCATGTAAGGACACTGCCTTGTTGCTTTGCCTCAGTGTGCTTTTGTGACTCCCTTTACAAAACATCACAGTCATTAAGGGTGAGTTTGAGTGTGGTCTGTTATGCCGGGACTTCCACTACCTCTAGCCTTTGTAGCAGAGAGCTGCCGCAGGCTGTGCGAGGAAGGAGCTGGTGAAGTGAAAGAGATCGCAGTGAAACAACAGGCCTACACGCACACTGCCTACTGCTGCTTGGAGGGAAAGAAGACAGCAGCTGTCAGTTACAGCTCGTCTCTTGTTTTTTTCCCTTTCTCTTGTGCTTTTGTTTTCTTTGTTACATCTCCACCCTGCTAAGATTTCCCTTTTCCTGAGTGCGGTGGAGAAAGTGTGCAATTCCTGTCATACAGACACCAGAAAAACAGTGCAACCCGTCCATCTGATCATCTTGGTCCACGAGAGTTGACGCATTGTACAGCCTGTAGAGCCATCGCAAAAGACTTCCTTTGGTCAGGTGGCAAACTTCCGATTTAGCCCTCTATTAACTTGAATGGGATAAAATAATTTAATCACATGTCTCCTCTAGACTTTCCATTTGTTACTGGACCAGGTTGATCAAATTCTGATAGTAAAACAAGTCATTTGGCTGTGGTTGTGATGCTCAAAAAAACTATCCACTGTTTTATAATTTATATCTATGGGGACGCAGTCTTTTTGGGCCGTAGAGCATCACGTTACGCTTTCATTACACTATGTCAAATTGGCTTCACAGCCTGACGCTCTTCCTGGGGGTTTGCAGCTGACAGATATTAACCAGACAGTTAACATCTCACCTGCAGTTCAGAAGAGTGGCAGAAATAGTGGAGAGGGCAAGAAAACGTGAGAAGAGGCAAGAGGAGAGAAGCAGAATGTTGAAAGTTGGGGGAAAGACATGGAGAGGGAGAGAGGAAAAAAAGGTAGAGGACAAGAAATTGTCAGGGTTGTATTATTATCATACAATTGTCCATTAAAGAAAAGTTACAAAAAAGTTAACGTATGCTGTCAATTCTAGTTTTTAGAAGGAAAATCTGAAATGGCAGTTCAGACTTGTAAAAAACAGTCAGTTGGAATCGGATAAGACAATTCTGATTGGTGCATCTTTATTCAAGAATGCTGTTTAAGTAGCTGCTCAGACCGATCCTCATTCTTTTCACATTAGAGCTCAGGCATGACTCAACTGTTAAGGGCAAAGGGGGAGAAAACCACGGCAGACAGTGGGGAGTCAGCCTGACAGTAAGAAAGACAGACAGGCGGAGGGAGGGAGGACTGGGCAGGTTGAGTCCACCTCCATCCTGTGGTCTGGCTCTTATCCTCTTGTTGCAGTCTGAGCCAACAGAGATCAGGAATCAGGAATTTTTTGGGGGGAAGAGGGGAAGCCCGTGCAGGCAGAGGTGGCACGAGCAAATGTTGTGCAGACAAAAAGCCTTTTATTAGAGCTTTTTGTAAGCTTTAGACAGATACTTTGATGACACATCTGGGTCACATTCAGAGGGCAGCAGCAGCAGCATGGGAAAATACAGCGCCTCATCTCAGGCAAGTGAGGTGTTTAAGGCCTCATCGGTGTCGGAAATTTTCCCGCCGTTTGCTGTGTGCATGTGTCACCGTGCAATCTCAGCGCCATCTCAAATAAATCTCCATCTCTATGGGGAAAAGTTTCTGTGCTGTAAAACCTTTGAGGTAGTGTGTGTGGGCTTCTCAGTAAAAACCTGTGTGTGGCCTTTTCTCTGCATGTCTTCAGACAATGCCAGCCATAGTTAAAGTGTGATGGAGATGCCTGGTGCCTGCCAGGAGCAGGACGTAGCGGCAACAGCCATGTCCGACGGGGAGCTGCCTCTCTTTGTGCTTCTGACTGCAAACCAGCTGGGATGATGCTGTAAATTATGTCAGCTGGCACAAAAAGGGACAAACAACGCAAATCCACACCAGTACTAAACATGCACTCACACACACACACACACACACACACACACACACACACACACACACACACACACACACAGTCCAGTGTTCCATGACATTGAATTTTTTTATGATGTGAGTTGTTTCATAATAATTGCACCACTTAAGTCTTTTATTTTAAAAGGATAGTTCAGATGATTTGAAGTGAGGTTGTATACAATATTTATACTTATTAAGTGTATGCAATACACAGGATACATTTGGAAGTATGAGGCTGTAGCGTGCTGGACAGTTTGCGTGACCCCATGTCACGCAAAAGTATCAGTTTAGGCACCGGTATTGGAGTAGTAGTATTAGTTTGTTTGTGTTATTGTATTTCTTCTTTGTTTTAAAAGGATAGTTTGGATTCACGCAAGTTGTATAATAATACAAACAAACTAAGTTCTGTGAGATAAAATTACTGATTTCTCCTATGAAGTTTGATTTGTTTTGAAATTGTGGTGTTTTGCTTATATAACTGCGGTTTCTGATCACAAAAAGGCTGTCTGACAGCAAAGAACAGCGGTGAAAATATTCCAAATATAGTGTACACTTTAACTGCTGTTTGTTTTTTACCTTTTTTGAGTGGCTAAAATACATTTTGTTACTGACCCTGTCCACAACAGTACATCATTTAGCTTCCATGCTAGTACTCCTCTCTGCTTCTCCTAACTGGCGGCTTGTCGACCACCGTCTACGCTGAGAACCAATAAGTACCTCATACAACCCCAAACTGTCCCTTTAACTGTAACAAAGCTTTGCAAAAGATGCACACATGATTGCTTTCGGGTGACCACATGCACATGTTTATATGCATCACAAATCACAGCAGCCCTTTTCTCTGTTGTTGAGGCGTGGGAGGGGAGGTCCTCTGTTTTAATTAAACTTGTAAGGGCTGTTGTGTTTGGCAAAACTATATTGGTGTTTGTGTTTCCTAAGTCCCTGCTTTCATTTTGGTTTACGACCTCCCTTTGAACTGCGTCCCCGCTCCCCCACAATGAAGTTTCCAGACCAAGTGGGACTGGAGTGTCTGTGTCAAGGCACTCCTTCTCTCATCTGTTTGTCACTTTTGTTGAGCATTTCATGGATTTATTTTGTTATTTTCAAGAGTCAACAGTGTTCCCCTTTTTTGGTTTTACGTAATCACGCAAAATAGGAAATTCATCTTCCAACAAAACCGCTCAAAAGTTTCCTCGAGTGTTTGACGTTCAAATTTCCTGAAGGACGCAGCTGATTTGCAGCTCTTCAGATTGGTAAAAATGAAGTATATACACAGCTGCTCTCAATTCAGGAATGCTATCACACCTCGACAGACTTTCTGTTATGACTACTCTGATTCTCCAAACTCAGTGGCTGAGTTAAAATTGACCTCATCCTGCATCTAAGTAGAGACGCAGGCTCTGGAAATTGAATTCTGGACGTGATGAATATAGCCGGTCCTTCGGGGACAAACAAACAACTTCCTAAGCCACCACCACCGTGGCCACTCCTCAGCAGCATGAACCTTCAAAAGAGAGAAAACAAGCTTGAAATACCTCTGTGCCTTATTTCTTCCCCTCAGTTTATGGCTTGAAAGTGGAATGAGATCCTGTGACATGTTTGACTTTGAATTTCCAACTGTGTGTGGAGTTTTTGTTCTTTGTTTGTCATATTGTTTGTATGTTGTCATAAGAATAAGCAGCACTGTTTGTTTTGAGATTTCCTCTGTTTTATCCTGACAGAATAAACCAGTAATTCTAACACATCTGTTTATCAATACAATAAGATTTTACTTTATTTTAGAGCCATGCTATATGATTTTACATTAGTTTCCTTGTAGTAAATTACCATAGACCTAAAACACTATAAACACTTTAAAACAGTTAAAATATAGCATTTTCTAAAGTTATGGTTTTATGAATGGACTTGAATTTGAGTATGCGCCTTGAAAAGTGCTTGATTTTCAACATTTTCTGGTGTATCATTGACAATAATATAATATTTATTAATATATGATTTTTAAAAAAAAAACTAACATTCAAAGAATTGTTTGGTATTTTGAAGAATTTCTGACCAACAGCTACATGAGAAGATTGCCACTCTCATATTAGTCTGTTCAGTAGAAGGCCACAGCTAGCAATCCGTTAGCTTAGCTTAGCATAAATACTTGAGACAGGGAAATGGCGAGCTTGGCTTTAAATGAGACATTTTACGTGTTAATTAGTGATCTTTAGAGGTGCAAGTGGGTGAGTTTAGTCACCTGTGAGTGTGAACGGAGACAGTCTAGCTGTTTCCCCCGTTTTAAGTATTCATGCTAATCTAAGCTAACCATTGCCTAGCATAACTTTAGAGTGCATCTCCGACAATTCGGAGATTTGACATATTTTCACAGATAACTGACAAATATTTTGTCCGTTTAATATTTCAACTTCAAAATCATGTTTTGCCGTCAGTCCCTCAAGATAAATTAGAATCAACATTTTGCATCTATGAACGGATCATAGAAGAGACAGAGAAACAAGTTTTATAATGGTCATCATAAGAGAGTTAAATGACCCCGTCTTTGACTGCTTTTATTCTGTTGGGGTGGTTGAACTCAATTCTGGGGAATACAGGATATCATCACCAGAGAAAGCGTTACCCATCGCTGCCGCTAGCTAGTTAGCTCAGTTAACCATGGAGCTAGCAGTGAGGCGCACCGGGGGAGCATTGATAATTGTTTACACTGCTAGCACAGGAGCTTTGGACCACCGAGAGGAGGAGGTTTTCAAGCCTGGGCAGGGGAGACCCAGGCAGGAAATCACAGCGGGGCCCAAGAGCGTGTTATTTATTCACATTATGTTGATAGTTTTAGTTATTTTCTTGATGTTTTATTCTAAAATTCTTACATATTGTACCTTTAAGTTTATATGACGGGTTGAAGGATCATTGAACACATGCAATCAGAAAGATTTTCCTCTAACGCATTAATATAACAATATAGGCACGGATTTTCCTTCAAACAGGACAGAGACAATCCTGAGAATGGTCTAGTAAGACTATGCAGTGGAAAATTCCCAGGCCAAGTTTAGAACCAAGCCATGAGCAAAGTGAGGGAAGAGGGTGAAGATTTGGGGTTAGAGAGAGCGGGGGATATGGACGCTGGGTGGATGTTAGTGGGTTTTTGAGGGAGGAGTTGCTGGTTTGTGCAGAGACGGCTCGCTGTGAGACTGCAGTTCCTCCTTAATTACAGCTCTACTGGAGGACAAGGCCAGGCACGCTCTGTGTGTAGCACGGGAAAACTAACACCAATTCACACGTACAAATGTAACGAACACAAGTGCAAGCTTGAACAAAGGATTTGTGTCCTTTGAGGAAATCCTAGTTTACCTCACATTATCAAAGCATGCGGGTTGGTTTGAAATGAGCGTTTTAGGCCCTGACTCACACATCATATCCTCAATCTGGTTTTCTGTAATCTTTCACAAATTTCTCACCATATGAGTGTTGTTTGGTCCCAGGACACTATCTCTACCTTCACATCATGGTCTAATCAACAGATCTACATCTATACTTCTAAACAACAAATAGTTTTCTGGCCTGAGCACGTTGAGAAGCACAACAGCCTCTGCACAGGGTTATTTTGGGAGGCCATAATTACAAAGGAGGGACTGACTTTGCTTCTCGACAGCTCACCCGCAGCAAACACACTCACCACTGGCAAGTTTGGCATCGGAGCCGTCCAGCTTACTTTGTGTGAACAGTATCTTGGCTACAGTAACAGGCTCATGCCAACGGCTGGTAGCTAGCCTAAGCTAAATATGTTGGCTCCCGTTAAGTTTCTCAACTTTCGGCTTTACTTTGAAATGAGTGGTGTTTGTTGTGCACGTTGCTGCTGATGCACATGGTAGGTGCGCATACTATGAATCAGGAATGTCAAACATAAAGCCTGCGGACCAGCACCAGCCTAACAAAGGGTCCTGCCTGGCCCACTGGATGATTTTACACACAGGCTGTGTGACACAGCATGGGCACGCGTAGGCTACCGTGGAACATATATCTTTATTAAAAAGGTTAAAATTGGACACAGTGTGTCAGGTTTTCCAAGAAAAATGGCGCAGTTCTCATTTCTTCACAGCACCTTTTAATGCTCAAGAAAGGAATATAATCTTCGGCGCCACTGTCCAACTCATCATGGGGAAAAATACAAGGACTTGCGAGAACAACTGAGAACAGAGAAGAAAAATAAATTGTTGGCAGATTTGAGGAAACAGAAGTCTGTATTTAGTCATAGGTGAGAGATCAGCAATGCGGTTGTGAAAGCTGCCTTATTATAAATGAAATAGCGTCAGCATCAAAGCCATATCCTACTCTGAGGGTCAGATTGTGAAGACATGCTAAAGGCTGCATCATGCGTCCCATCAAAGAGTTGGTTCATTAATTCTGAACATTTTCAGATTGTACTTGTACTTCAGTACAGTAAAACAAAGGGAAATGTTTGGAAGTGTTGTTATTTATAGGTTATTATGCAATGGTTGTACTGGTCTGGCCCACTTGAGATCAAACAGGCCTGTATTTAGCCCATTAACTAAAACGAGTCTGACACCCTTGTTATAAATAAAGTACAGTGCAAAAACACAAACACTTTTTATCCCTTAAAACCACTTACATGTGCTCGTAGCATGTGATGTCATTTATTTTCCCTGTTGACCCTGGTCAGAAGTTCACGCTCCCTGAGGCAAAAATCGGCCAGAACTAAAACCATTTAACATGAAAGCCTGTACAAACATGGCTGTTTGGGCAGTGGACAAGTGCACTTACTGTATTAACTCCTCAGTCATTGGCCTGTGTGGACATGAGTGTGTTTGTGTGTCTGTTTGTTGGTGTTTGGTCAGTGGGACCTCGGGATCCTTAAACTTGGGGAGACACAAATCACGCAGTAATGTCATGTGTGCACAAACTACATGTGTAACATTCACTAACATGATTACATGCAATACTGCATGTTCTTACAGAACAGATGATCTTGCCTTTGGCGTGAAAAAAACATATTTACTGTATCTGTCACATGTAATAGATGCTGCAGTGTGTTTTCCTTGAAACAGTCTGATCTGGTCTGCTGAGAGGGAGTCAACTGTTTCTTTAGGGTTGTTTACTCTTCTGGTAGTTCCCCTTGTGGCTGAGCCACATGGACGAAATAAGAAATCGGATGTTGTTGTTTTTTGTTTTTTACAGGAAGAAATAGAGCTGCATTTTAGAGTGATTTACTCTTTCTGATGGCAGCTGCTTGAATTTAACCATTCTTTTATTTTTTCCCCAAAATAATATATTTTTTGAACAATTGTTTTGATTGATCAACCAAGAGGCAACTATCAGAAGACTTGAGGGATCTAATGGGCTCATATTTTAAGACTGTTAAAGAGACTTGTATAAAATAATATGAAAATCAATTGTAAAACTAACTACATAGTTGTATTGACTAGTGCAACAGTATCGTGTGTGTGTGTGTGTGTGTGTGTGTGTGTGTGTGTGTGTGTGTGTGTGTGTGCGTGTGCGTGCGTGCGTGCGCGCTTGAGGAACAATTACAGGCGGTTAAATGACCCGAGTGTAGCCATATATAGGTCACGAGGCTAAAACAAAGAGACAAGCTGTCATGGCCCTCACTAGTTTGGCAGTTGTTCAACCATCATCCAACAGAGTGATTTGATTGGCTGGAATGGAGCCAGAAGTATTTATGATTGGCTATCACACATCACCAGAGCTGGCAATGAGCTTAACAGTGGCCATTGCAAACTTCATTTAACATCAAAGCAAATCACTAAGAGGATCTAAAGCGCACGTCTGATCTGCTGCTTGTTCACGGTGTGATTGATTAGTCTTTAAAGAGCTTCTGCAATTATCATGTGATCACTGGACATTTGGTCGTAATGTTTTGCTGTAGTTCCTCTCACAGCTGCATTTTATGTCATAATATTAATGAATACTTCTCTGATCCAGAAGATCAGCTCGCCAAGTGAATGCTAAAGGAACATAAGATGTTTATACCAGTTGTAAAATACCAGTTATACGTCCCGGCGGTGTGGAGTTTGAATGTTCTTCCTGTGTTTGCGTGTCTTTCCTCTGGCTGCTCCGGTTTCCCCGCCGTCAGAAATCTAAAACATGTACAGTATGTTCTGTTAATTTCTCATGTCAGTGCCCTTGACCAAAGCCTCTGGCTTAGAACTTGGGTTAGTCCCCGGATGCTGCACAGTGGCTGCCCACTGCTCGTAACATCTATCGTGTCTGTCCAAACCAGGAGGGGGATGCGTCCTCTGTTTCTCTCATATTTTTTTTGTCCCTGTTAAAGGGTTTTTGGAGACGTACTCTTTCAAGGGTCTGCAGGACAGGGGGTGTTGCACACTGTACATTTTGTAAATCCCCTTGAAGCAAAGTGTGATTTGTGATATTGGGCTATATAAATAAAATTTCACTATATGTTGTACTTGTGTATTGTGTATATTATGGACGTTATTGTATAACTTGATTAACCATTTACCATGCAGCTTTAATGTCTCTTAGTTGGGGATGAAATTATTACTGATTTCATGATGAACCATGCTAAAATTCCTCACAATTAGTTCCACTGTTTCAAATGGATGAAAATTAATTCTCATCAAAACTGTGTTTGATTTCCACGTTTTGAAAATCTCACAGTAAATATTGTTCAGTATCAACCAAAAGACATGATGTCATTTCAATATAAAACTTGATGAAATTTTTTCAGTGTGTATCAGTTCTTTTTGAACATTTTCTGCACATTTTTAATGTTACCATGATATACTGATAATCATGATAAGTACAGTTAAAGTGATAGTTCAGCCAAAAATGAAAATTCAGTCATTATCTACTCACCCTCATGCCCACTGAGGGTCATGTTTGTTTTGTTAGTCCATAAAATACTGCTGGAATTTCACACAAAAACAGCATTGCCGAATGTCCCAAACAGTGTAAGTGAATGGTGACCAGTGTTCAATACAAGTCCCGACATGCCATTTGCACACCGTCACAACACACACACCCAGTTCCAGTGAATGTGGCTCCAAGCTAAGGATCTACTGTGAAGATTCAGGCTAAAACATAGTGTAAATAACATTTCTTTAGTCATCTTGGCATGTCAGGGCTTTAGGAGACTTGGATTACACCAGGCAAGCAGGATGGAGGCATTTCATGTTTTTATTCTGTTGTTTTTTTAACATTTGAAAACTGGTCACCCTTCACTTAAATTGGTTGCACTAAAACTAAACCCGACCTTCAGTGTGAGTAGATAATGACTGTGATTTCGATAAAATTTTGATTTAAGGGATAGTTCACCTAAAATTGAAAATTCAATCAGGCCAAAGCACAGAAGCTGAAATTGTAATGAAGTACAGTAGTGCTGCAGAGAAGCCCTGACCTATAAATCTTGTCCTCCAGATAAGAAAACATATTTGTTTAGTACAAACCACAACAAATCACATCACATCATTATGATTTTAATAGTTTTTCAATGAAAATGAAAATACTGATGCATAAATTATCATTCAAACTAATCATGGATCTTATTGCTATTGTAATAGCTGTCAAAATAATCACCATGATTTTTTGTTTTTACCATATCGTGCAGTCGTACTCTTTCAATCATAGTCACAAGGTGGGCTTTTTTTTGGGATAAATTCAGCATTATTACATTCAGCATGGAAATATCAGCTTTAAACAATTTTTAAAAACTTTCACAAATTAAAGTTTAATCTGAAGCCTTGCTCGTCGGCAAGATGTGTTAACTTATCAGCTCCTGAACTCACTCACAGATCTCTGGCTGGAATAGACAGACACATCGTGAGAAGATGTTGCCCCTTGTACCACCCACCCGCCTTCACCCCCTCCTCCATGTGGGCCACGAGCCATCGGTTGATTCAGGCCAACTCAGCATTTCAGGATGGGAGAGGAAGGAAAAGAATGGAGGAGGGGAGGAATGAGGCCTGACTCTTATCCTGATATGAATTGTGTCCTAGAGACTCACCGAAACAATGGGCACTGACAGCTCAAGTGGAAATACCCCCGCAGACAGTGCTGACATGGTGTGTGTGTGTGTGTGTGTGTGTGTGAGAGAGAGAGAGAGAGAGAGAGTGTGAGAGAGTGTGTGAGAGAGGAGGGAGCAGTGATCCGGCTGCAGAGACTAGATGAAGTAAACCTCAAATGGAGTCAGTGGAGCAAAGCAGGAGCAGGAAGAACCGAGGATATGTGTCACCACACACACAGGAAGTGTTGTGTTATGGTGTGTGGTTGCGTAAGTGAGGGTGTTGGTGTGTTCAGGTGCAGCAGAGGAGAGGATGGCACTGAGGCCTGTCCAAGCTTGCTGAGGATTTACCCAATCACACCTGGTGAATGGGGGCCCTCACCTGGAGGCCAGGAAGGGGATTTTCACTGACCCGTGTTCCTGACTACAATAGGGTGCTGGCGTTAATGCACATACACAGAGTGCACATACCATTGAAAACCTCAGATTAAATTTATTTGAAGTGGGGTTCTGTGAGATACTTATCGATACTCAGTTTATTACCTAAAGTAGATGCTCATCAGCACACACCCAGTTTGGATAAGAAGACAGGAGTGTCAACACAGGGACGAAAAGGTATTTTAGCAACTTAAAAAAGGTCTACCTAAAAATAATAAATATCAGTCTAAGTGTACACTATATTTTAAATATTTTTACCGCCCTAATCTTGCCATCAACTGCCATAAGAAATCCAGAAAACCAATCTCTCCAAACCAACCAAATCCCACTGGCAAAATCAATAATTTTACGTTGATGAACACAGCAGTTGCTGGTCTACAGCAGCCTCGATCTTTTAGATTGTTTGCGTTATTGTGTCACTTCTGATAGTTTGGATTTACCGAAGTCACACGATAACACAAACAAACTGACAGATTGAGTCAGCAGGAGTCCAGCCACTCCCATTTCCTACGAGGTAAAATTACTGATTTTGCCTGTGGAGTTGGTTGGTTGGTTTTGACAGAGTGATAGTTGGCTTATATAAAAAAGAAGATGTTCTGGCAGCAAAGGGAAGTGGTAAGTCAAGGGCTCAACAATAAGGATTGCCTACTTGTCCGGGGAACATGAAATGCTACGTCGGGCTGGTAAATCTAGCAACTACTGCCATATACTGTAGATAATACACTTAAAAATAGTCATGTCCAACTGGATCAACAACAAAAGTGGACAAGAAGCCCAAATTCAGCCCAAAATATCACTATGATTTATTGCAAAAAACAAGGCAAACTTAACTGCCAGAGCTTCTCCGCGGACAAAGGTGTGAGTGCGTGACTGTATTCGTCTGCTTGGATAAGGATAAAATATGACCTCATTCAGCTTTTGAAGACAACATTTTCTCTGGCCACTTATGAATCGAGTTGTAACGTGATGGATTATTTTTCTTGCCCACAGTGTGAATGAGATGAATGTCTCCAGAGGCAGCTTCATAACAAAGGATCGTTTTTCCTGTGGGTTGATGTAAGACCTTCTCAGCAAGGCGTCCTCTGTGAGACGGACGATCTTGCCCTTTCTCACTCTCTCTGTTTTCCCACAAGTCGGCAGTTTAATAGAAACAACGTCAAAATTGTCTCCAAGGCTGAATGATGGGCTGTCAGTCTTTTCCATCTGTTTACAGAAGGAAATTTGTCGATTTTCATGTCCGGCCTGCATGTGTTTACTTGCTTGGTTGTCTCATTTCCTTACCTGTCTGCTTGAATGTCACATCCGCCAGCATTTCTTGGCCTGTCTGCACTACATGTGTGTGTGACAGTGAGAGAGCCAAAGATCATAATCTTCCTAGTCTGCTTGTTGTCTGTCACCTGCAGCTGATAAAAGATTAGAAAGTGACTCAGACTCAGACCCAAAACCTTGAGCAGGACGAGGGTTGAGGTCACAAAAAAGGAAAGAATAAGAGTCCCTCCAGAGTTCACTCACAAGAGCTGAGATCCGACCTGGGCCCAAGTAACTAATATACTGAGTCTAATCAGTCTGGTATCGTTTTGCTGGTACAAATCTCAATAACTCTGTTTGCACTTGGTTTCAAAATGTGTTTTGATAATCTGAACACACGTGGACGGCTGCAACACGTCTTCCTTGCCACCTGTGTCTAGGTTTCCAAGTTGTCCAGCCGACCACTTGTTTTCAGATTTTGTTACTGCCTGGGTCACTTCTGCTGGGCCCCGTGTGCAGTTAATACATCAGTCTGTTGGAAGATGGGTTTGGCCCGGGCTAGCTAAGAAAACAAAAATGTTTAGAGAACTAATATACATGTACAGGCTGCTCCAACTGTTGTGCTTGGCAGGACCAAGTCATTAGCGATGCTGCGCTGCCCACAAAACAACCACCGCATCCTGCATTGATGACATATACTCCTGTTACACCACTGTCAGGGATCCAACAAAAGATATGTGGTCAAATGCATCCCAGACCACCTCGACAAGTGGTTTGAGTATCAGTTTTGTTATCAGTCTTCTCTGTTCTGATTGCACATCTTAAGTTCAATTCAGTTGGTTGATAAAATACAGGAAATGTTTCTGTTCAACCATTCCTCCACAGCAGCCACTGCATTCACTTTATATGTGGGTTTATTATTTTAACTCTCCCATATGTCAGTAACTTTTTATGACCAGTCACTGAACCTATTTGCAGCTATTTAAATAACATTCAACACCGGATGATTATTCCTATTCTTAACTGTAAAACTATCTCAACAAGTTATTGCAAATGAACCATTTTCTTCCCTTTTCCCTCTCCTGAAGTGAGCCCACATGAATGATGTTCTCACTGGACTCGTAAACCTTGTTCTCTTCATTAAGCAATGTGAAGCAAATCCAATTGTGAGCAAATCTTTTTCAGCCTGGGGCTCATTAAACATTATTTGATGGTCGAAGACGCTGAGGGGCTGCCAAGCTTGTGTTTTGGTTTGCAAGTGTGTGAAAGGAATTAAGTTTATATAGCAATTGTTATTATGTTAGTCACAGTATCTCTTTGTAGTAGAATATTGGCTTTGCATTAGAGAAGAAGAAGAAAGATACGATGTTCAGGAACATTATCTTGTTGTTTAGAGCCACCCTGTTGTCTGTGCCATCCTTAAGGGGATAGTTCGGGTTATTTGATGTAGGATTGTGTGAAATACTTCTAGATAGTCGGTGTATTACCTACAGTAGATGGCGGGCGGCACTCCCCCGAGGGGCGAGTACCAGCATAGAAGCTCAGCCATGAATTGCTGTGGACGGGGTCAGCAACAAAAGGTATTTTAGCCACTTAAAATAGGTCCACATAAAAAAAATCAATATCCATTTAAGTGTACGCTATATTTAGAATATTTTCATTGCTTTATCTTGCCATCAGACAGCCTTTTCTGACAGGAAACTGCCATTGTGTAAGCCAAACGCCGCTCTCTCCAAATCAACCAAACTCCACTGGGAAAACAAGTGATTTTACTTTGCAGAAAACTGAAGTTGCTGGTCTACAGCTGCCTCAATTTGCCAGTTTGTCTGTGTTATTTTGTGACTTCACTGTTTCAAAAGGATAGTTCGGATTCACAACAGTCACGCAATAACATGAACAAACTAACAGATCAAAGCCATGATAGCCTGGCTGTGAGGTAAGTTTACTGATTTTGTCTGTGGAGTTTGTTTCATTTAGAGAGAACAATATTTGGCTTATACAGTGGTTTCCCATTCGAAAAGGCTGTCAGACAGCAAGGTAAAGCAGTAAGAATATTTTAAATATAGCATACATTCAAACTGATATTGTTTTGTTTTTTGTTTATTTGTTTGTTTATTTTTGGTGGACCTTTCTAAAGTAACTAAAATACTTTACTCCTGACTGATTATCAATGAGTACCTCATATAACCTCTCTTGAAATAATCTGAATTATCCCTTTAAGTCAGTCCTTCTCATTCACTCACATGGACTCTCACACAAACAGAAGGCCAGACAGGTGGCAAGGACACAAGTCCAAGTCTGCTGCTGGGACTGGCGTCCTTAGGGCACCGCCAGAATCTACTTCCCCGGTTCCTTTCTCTGCCAAGATGCCTTTAAAGTATATTATTTGTCATATGGTTGCAGGACTTCAATGGGTTTTGAGTTGCCATTGCTCTTTTTAAAATGAAAAAATCTGCCCCCTGTTTATAGCTCAGTATATCTGAAGTCAAAAGATCCAAGATTTCCATTAATTTTGTATTCCACACGCAGTGACATGTATTTATATCTTCACATGGGTAGTAAGCAGTGAAAGCAGCCCGGGTACCTGTGGGCCAGATGGCAGCGGAGACTTTGTGGAGCTTAAATCAACAGCATGTGTTTTCTTGGTCGGAAACATGCATATGATCAGCAGAGAGGCAGCTGGATTAAAACCAGAAGCAGTAGTTGGTTATATTCAAGAGAAAGACGGAGGGAGGGAGGAGGCAGAAAGGTTAGTGAACCCCCCTCCAACAGCACTTTTTTTTTCCTCTTGATGGAGTTGAGATTGTTCCTTTTGAGAGGCTGGAGGAATGCAGGACCTGTCTACTTCATTGCACTCCTACCTTGCTCTTTGATGTCGTCCAGCTCCCCCCCTCCGCACACACTAATACAGGTTAATCTCCTGTGTGCGCACATGCTGTCTCCCACTCCCTCCTCTTTAAATATCTCGGTCTTAACCTCTGTCCCTCTTGTGATTTGGCCCAACATCTGCGTCGTGTGTATTAATAAACTTGCTGCTGGTGTGCAGGGATGTGTGTGCCTGTGTGCGATTGGGGTCGGTGATACCTGCAGTGAATCTTAAACCTGCGACTCTCTCCTCCTCACCCCACCCAACCACACAGGCCGAGCCAGAGCGGAGCAGACAAGGCAGCTCCATTTAACTTGTCCCAGATGTGCAGCCCGGCCCCTGTGTGCCGCGGTAACTGCTAGAGAAATGAGCGCAGGCAGAGAGTGAAGGAATGGAGGGGGGTGCGTGCAAAGTGCTACCCAGCGCATACTGTATATGCAAGCAAAAGTTTTAGAGCTTTGTGCTGTTCTGTCAGCAGGAAGAACCATATTCCCCTCTGGACCATTTCACCCCAGTCTCACCTGATTCTTGTTCGATTTTTCTAATTCCAGACTTTTTTTCTTCTTCTTCTTTTATCTGTGGAAAGCGTGAAGCAATACAAATGGAGACACTTTGAAGTCTGTTACAGTCCAAACTTTTGTCCCTGTTTTTTTAATAAACAGGTTAAAGGAGTTTACATAAAAGTACTTGTTACATGTGCACAGAGCTGTGAACTTGAGTCACAGGACTCTGACTCGAGTCAAACTTCATGACTTTAGACCCAAACTTGACTAAATCAAAAAACATTTCACCAGATCCACTTTGTTTGAACCATTCTGACAGCATCCAGTCAAGTTGCAGGAAAGAACCATGAAGAACTAACAAACATTACTGAGATCCAGTTGGAAAAAATGATACCAAAGATAATTTTGTTTTGATACAAAAACTGGTCAACAAAATAAATGAATTGCAGTATGCAAAATGTGCAGGTTGAAAATTGCACACAGAAAAAACAACTTCGAACTTGTCGATTAATCTGTTGATTATTTTCTCGATTAATTGATAAATTGAAAAAATTGAAACTGTCCTTAAAATGTCAGAAAATGGTGATCACTGTTTTCAAAAGTCCAAGGTGACATCTTAAAATGTCTTTTTTTTTGTCCGAAACTCAAAGATATTCAGTTTCCTGTCATACAAGAGTAAAGAAACCAGATAACATTCACATTTGAGGGGCTGAAATCAAAGAATTAGCACATTTTTTATTAAGAAATATCTCAGAGTGGTTAATTGATTATCAGAGTAGTTGGCAGTTAATTAGCAGTTGAATAATAATCAGTCAATCACTGCAACTCTATGTATGTAAATGGAAAATGTCCTGCATTCAAAAACAGAGTATCAAGTGAAGATACTACAGGTCTAGACCTGCTTCATATGAAAAATTACCTGCGATAACTTCTGTTATGATTTGGTGCTATATAAACAAAAGTGGAAAAAATACTTAAGTAAGGCTCAAGTACAATAACTGAGTAAATGTTCTTAGTTCTTTTCATTCTTTTCTATGCACCTAACATAAAACAGCATGCACAAGATCACAGAAACTTCCAGTAAGTTCCTACCCAAACCTTTGCTGCAGCTGTCGATTTACAACCACGTAGGTTTATCAAGCTTCTCCAAATTTCCACCCAGGCCCTGCCTCAACCACCCCTGCAAGAATGTGAAATATGTTTGCATGTTTAAAAAAAACTGTTCTTCTTTATTCTGTCTGGATTCTTTTTCCATGTTAGTGTTAGCTGAACGTCTTGGCAGCAGTCAGCCCCTAAACACACAGATAGACTTCCCAACCGTCTCCGATGGGGAAGACAGGAGGCGTCCAAGAATACTGATTGTTTTGGTTCATTCCTTACATTTATATGTGTACGTCCCGTTGGAACGGGCCTCCACATGCACTTTCCATTGACCAATGTGAAATCTTAACCTGGCAACTCGTGCATTAGAGGGAAAAAAATGGCTGTTTTAGCATTTGCTGCAGCTTATTTACATGAGAGAGGAATGCAGAAATATGCTTTTCAGCTCATTTTGCTGTATTTGGATGTGTTGTATGAAACCACTGGAGAGTCATGAAAACCAGCTATTTCTGACCCCCACGCTTTGAGGAGAAAGCATCACAAAGCCCTCTGCATTTCATTAAATTGTGCCTTTTCTAATGCAAACAGGACAAAAAAATGCAAATGTGGCCGAAGGAAAAATGTTACAGTGGACACTCAGTCTTACTGTAATGTATTGTACTGGGCTGTCACGTTTTCTCCTGCAGAGCTGTGCTCTGTCATGTGTTGTTTCATCTCGTTCTACTTTATGCCATATTCCTGGTGGTTTTGAAAGTGAGGAGCCTCCAGCTGTGTGTATGTGTATGTGTATGTGTATGTGTATGTGTATGTGTGTGAGTGCGTGTGTGTGGGTCTGTGGGGCCCAGGAATGAAGCCCACTGCCACAGCATCCAGTGACCTAATGCAAAAGGCAGTAGGGTCTCGCACTATTCACCACTCTCTGTTGTGTGCCTCGGCTCTGCCTCTCTGCGGTGATTATGGTCTCTCCTGTCACTAAGCACTTTGTCACGCTTGGCTGAAGACCATGATGGGGGCTGGGGGGTTGTCGGGGTGCAGGAATGTCACTTGCAAAGATGAACTTCAGCTGGATATGCTGTAGAGCAGAGCAACAGGCCACAGGTCAGGAGCTGCAGTTTGAGCATACAGTAGTGCACTGATGAATACGTGTTGTCGCAGTCTTGTGAAAACTGTGTATCTTCAAGTTTTATATTGTTTATAAGTGAAGCAAAGCAGCTCTGTTTTTAGCTTTGTGACAATGCATTTTTTTTACATAATTCAATGTGGGTTTAAGATGATTTATTTAGCTTAAGTGGCTGTTTCTTAAAACAGAACGGAACACTTAATACTTAATAAGGAATAGTTTGAAATTTGGGGACATTTTGCTTTCTTGAAGGGACTTAGATGAGAATATTGATATTGCTGTCTTGATTTGTAGCAGATTACTGGTTTTGTGCCCTAACAAAAACCATTACATTTTCAAATTCTTCTTTTAGAAGATAGTAAAGTGCAGCTGCAGGTACCGTGTTGTTTTTTGACATGTTATTTAGTTTTTTCCCTTTGTACACGCGCCCTGATTTTGATTTATTTTCAATTTAATAAAATCTTGACACCACCACTCCCACATCTGCACAGTAAATATATTGCTACAGGCAGCAGGCGATGAGCTTAGCTTAGCACAAAGAGTGGAAACGGCTAACTTGGCTCTGTCCATAGCTAACAATATCAGCTCACCAGCACCTCTTAAGCAAGAAAAAGTCAACACATTATGCCTTGTTTGGTAAATCTGTACAAAACCCAAAGTATAAAACCGTCAGTTTGGTGTTTTTACAGGGAGTTTTGTGCCGGACTGTCTTGGCTCAGGCAACCAGTGAGGAATCCAGGAAATTACTAATACTGGCCAGAAATAGTCTGGCACATAACATCTGCAAAACTGTAAAATTTTTCACATTTTTACCCTTTGGTTTTTTGTATGGATTAAATAAATGTAATGTCACGTGTTAATTACCGCCGTTGGCTGTAGCTTAATACATACCATGCAGACATGAGAGCAGGTATCAGTCTTCTATTCCAACTCTGTGCAAGAAAAGAAATGTTCCAATAACGTTTTTTCATTCCCAACTCTGATTCTGATACCTTAACTTTGTGTATCAGCCCATCCCGAGTACCAAGCCAATATAAATATAGCACTATTTCAGAGGTAATAAATTATGTGCTACTGGATCAGTGCATAGACTCACAAACCTGCTAATACACAATCCCACACAACCTCACAGAAAGCTAATCAGTGTATCCCCCAAAATGTCCAACTATTCCTTTAAGTTTATTAAAAAATAACTGGTGATCAGCGTGTAAGATGCTAAATCTCGCATGTAGTATTCAATCAGAAGTCCTATATCTCAATACACAACTGTAATATAGTGCTCTTTGTTTGGTCTGGTGGTACCACTGTCATTGCCTGTGTAAAGCAGACTGAAAGGATTGTGTGTTTGTAAATTCTTCAGCTGGGCTGTAAGTGTCTGGGTCATATCACTGAGTAAAAATATCATTACCAGAGGGTCACACCCCTGAGGGGCGACCAGTAAAGCTGTTAGCAGGGTGTTGATGTTGTCGCTTTGACCCAAAGTCCCACATGAACGTAATAGTAACAAGGCTTTCCACTGATAAAGTTATGTTTTAAATAATTAAGTCAGTCTTGTTATAAACAGTACAGTTCCTGAACTAATAATACCTTTTAGTTTAATTTTCTTCCGGCCAATCAGAGCTGATGATTTGAACTTTTTTATAGTAGATGAATACAGTATGTTCTTCTATTTACTGTTTTCCTAGTACAAATATTTCCATTCATACAGATTAACTTGTTGATGTGGGGTGACACGCAGGTACTGTGCATTCACACACCAGCACTGCACACACTGAAAAATCATGAAAAATGATTATATATTCTGGCTGTGCATGGTTCCTGCAGCTGGTTGTGTTTTTCCCCTTTCCTCGTAATGTTCTTTGCTAACACAGGTATACCAAAAGTAGTTAACGTAGCGTGCCAGCTTTCACAAAGCTCCGTGTGAAATATCACACATGAAGCTGGCCCCAAACACCTTTTCAAACACTATTAGTCTGAACGTCAGCTTATTGTGGTGCCGCTGAGGGGAACCAAAGGCATACCAGTCATGTTTTGCCTGTGGCTGTGTAAAGCCAGGAGCTAATGTTTGAGTTTGTAATAGTCCACGTACACATTCCCTAGTGATGAATTTCTTCCTGCCGTTTGTGTCTGACTCACGTTGCATCACGCATAAAATTAGCCAAGCATTAGAGGGATTTCAAACTCTATGTCAGAATAGAAGTGTGTTTTTGTTTGGGTTCATTTGTATCATCTCTTCAGTCTCTGCTTACAGTCGTGTCGAGTCGGTATCTCAGAAGACCTGCCAGGAACAAGTGTGCGCTGAGGCCCTAATGGCTGATCATAAAACTCTTTAGATTCCTGTCTTTTATGGGAGACGGTGGAAAAGCAGTAGGACTTTAAAGGGCCTTCCCTTCACAGCTCTGGTTAACTAGAGGTGGGCTTCAGTGGAACAAAGACTGTTTTTCCTCTTTTTCCTTTGCCTTGTAAGCACAAAAACAGCATGAGGCTTTCAGCAGCAACTGAGAACCAGGCACCGTATTGCAGAAACTTTCTTGCTTTGCAGAACTTGCATATCCCATAACTGTTTGGCAACCATGGCAATTAGATTGAGAAAGAAAAACATTGGTAAATAAATGTTCCTATCCTAACTTAGGATTGGAAATGTGTATTACACAAGCATCCTAACTTCTTTCATCTTAAGTCTTAAATAAATTTTCTAAACATCAGGGTAACCATAAAGTTGTCTTAATTTCACTTTCCCCCCTGTTGTAGTAGCTAACTTGCTAACTAGTTAACGGTAGTGTTCGCTAACAGTAGTGATCATTAGCAATAGCTAATGGTAGTGTAGAGTTAGCTAACATTGTGTTTGCTAACATTAGTGTAAGATGACTTGTTTAATCTATAAGACGGCTCTTTTATTGCTCTTACAAAATGAACGCCGGCTACAGCTGCTATCTTAGCCCACTCTCTGTCCTTTATCTCCCAAGTTAGCATTGTTCTTCCCAAAATCTTAATTAAGCACACCACACTTTAGCATAACCATAAGGTTGTTCTAATTTTCACTTTTCCACTTGTAGTGGTAGCTAACTTACTAACTGGCTAACAGTAGTGTTTGCTAACTTTTTTAATCTGTATAACTACTTTTTTTTACTGCATTTACAAAATGGATTGCAGGTACTGATGTAGTTTTCCAAAAAAGACAGTCTTTAGATTCCTGTATAGATGTCAACAACACCTCTAACACACTGTTGTTTTTGCTTAATTTTCTGTATGTTTCTGTGTATGTTTAAGCAAGTATCAAGATTAAAAATAAATAAATAAATGAATAGTATAGCCAAATTGGCAGTTGGGTTGTTAAGCTTGGCAAGATGAGAAAAGCAGTGTTGGTTGCTAGGTACAGACATAAAAGTTGATATGTGATGATGGATTGAGCATTTAGGATAATTTGAGATAGGATGAAATAAGGTGTTAGAAATCCTATCTTGGACTTCTTGATTTAAGACTTAAGATAGGACATTTTTGTAATAAAGCCCCTCATACAAACTAGCTAGCTGGCTTCTTATTGGTTCGTGGTTTTTCCTCACCAGTGCAACAAAACAAATACATTTCAGGATTAATTTTCTGTGATCTTCAGGTGGCTCTCAGTTTTCATTCAGGTTAGCCCTGAGTGTGGCTGTGAAAAAGATTAGCAATATGCCAGTGATGATGGGTCACATTACGTGAAGAGTATCAGGGTAAGCTTGAAATAGCCAGTTGCTTTGCCTGTGTTGCCTCTGCCTGTCTTGAGAAGCTATGCAGGTCCTCAATCTGCTTGGACATACAACTACATTTACCACCACATTCCTCGAGGGTCATGCACACACACACACACACACACACACACACACACACACAGCCACACACACTTGAGCAGAATGTAGAAGTCATCCAGAAGCCAGTTTTCCACCTCTGACCTCTTTCTCCTGCCCTTGTGTGGGTTGTGGTTTGGAGCCATGTTAGGTGGTGTTGTCTGTCATCATGGGGTTTTAGCTCCATTATTCCTAAATAAAACACCTCTTCATCAAGGTTGTGTATTGGCAAGAACCTGGTGTTATAATACATGTCACGATTCAATACATTGTGAAATTTGGGCTTTTGTTTTTTAATCTAGTTTTAAGGAAAGCTATCGCAGTATAGAGAATATATGCATTAAGTCTGGGTAAAAAGTCATCATCATCATCATGTCCTCATGATTGCACTACTTTTTGTGCATTATGAGCAAAAGAAGGATATGTGCTTTCATCTTTCTGTCTCAGTTTACAGTGTTACGTCACAGTGGAAGAGTCAAATGTCTGAGGTATAATAGAGCTGCAACAGTTATTTTAATTGTGGATTAATCTGTCGATAAGTGTCTCAATTAATTGCTCAATTAATGATGCCTCAAATCTTGTTTTGTTTGCAGCCCAAAAATACTCAGGTAACTGTCATAAAGGAGTAAAGAAATCATAAAATATTTATATTTAAGCAGCTGGACTTTTTTTCCCCTCAAAAATCTGATTAATCAATTATCAAAACAGTTGGTTATTAATTTAATAGGTAATTGATTAATCTTTACAGCTCCAGATTACTAATCTAGCCACTAATCTTTGCATTTGAACAATAAACTAAAAACTGATACAGCATCACAAAACTATCACAGTACTTAAGTGTATTTATTTTCTTACACCTCTACTGTTCATGATTCCTTTATGTCACTTTAGCTTGTCAGAGTCTAGGATTATAATGCTGAAAAACTAGAAATTAACCTGGAAATTCCACTGTCAATTTCTTCTTTATCCCCCAAGTTGTGTGGGGCTCTCACATTACCCTCACTGATACTCTTTACCACAGTTGTTTAAAGTTTTTTTTAAGTGAATGAATGTTTTTTCCGTCCCTCTCAGCATTTAACCTCACTATTAGCTGTATTTTGAGAGGAATTCCCTAACCGTAAGTTTAGAAAAGTTTTGGGTAAATGCAAACAGCTGGTACATGCATGCATCCTCTGTGTGTATCCTCTAAATTGTCATGATCAGTAAATTACTTTTGAGAGTAAATAACACTGTGGAAATATTGAGTAACAGCTAATTGGTACACCAAGCTTTCCTAATAGGCTTTGATGTGAGGTGCTGTTTAGCCTGCAGATGCCTGGCAGTGACCCGACAGTCTTTGATTAACGGGTTCACATTGGCTTACCCATCATGCTTCAGTGTAGCAGGGATTAAGTTTGTCAGGAGTTGTTACGATAACCTTTGTGTGATCGGCTGGAACTTGCTCACATAGTGTAGCTCCGCGCCAGAATGTGTGTGAGAGTGTGTGTGTGTGCGCGTGTGTCTCCCACACTTGGCAGGATTGAGTTCGGACTAGAAAGCTGTGACACCTGATAGTTCAGAGCTTCTTTGAAGTAATCAGTGACCTTCATGAGACTGGACTTGTTTAGAAAAGTAGTCCTTTTTTTAGCTGTAATTTAACAAGCAGAATAATTTTCTTGCATTATCCTAGACTGCAATCACATTTAGTTCAAACTCTGGAAAACAGTAGCAGAAGCAAATGCAGGTTTAGCATGAAACACACAATTTCTACTACAGGGTGTGTTCAATCAGCAGGTTTTTTTTCCTCTCACAGTAGCAGAGAAGAACATAATGTTTAACTTTGCGATGGAAAAACCCTTTTCAGTTTGATGAATGCGCTGGTTCTGAATATAATACCCCAGGCCTGCAGACAGACGGAGACACACTTGGTTCTGCTGCCACAGTCTGGTTCTACCGCTCGACATCTTAATTTGTTTGGCATCTCCAAACACTGTAATCCCATGATGCTCCACTGGTCTTACTTACCAGGGGAATTTGCTGTAGCTTCAGCCGTGCTCGTGATGGAACACATAGTGCAGTGTAAGGGCTGCAACTAACAACTGTTTTCATCATCAATTAATCCACTAATGATTTTCTGAATTAATGGTTTGTTTTGTCCAGGCAGTGGTCCAAAAGAAAAAAGAGGTTCAAGAAACCGTAGAAGAAATAGAAAGCTTTTATATTATACTTTGTACAGAATAGAGCTGCAACAATTAATTAATAATAAGTTAATCAATTAATTAACTGAATTTCTATTTTAGTAGTTAAATAGAGGTTTATTACACCTCTATGACAGTAAACTGAAGATTATTTAGATTTTGTCAAAACATTTGAGGATGTCGTCTCGGCCTTTTGAAAAGAGCGATCAAAATTTTTCACCATTTACTGACATTTTATAGACCAAACAGCTAATCGAAAAATCATCAAGAAATTAATCGATAATGAAAATAATTGTTTGTTGCAGCCTTAGTGCAAAATACAGCAAAATTAGGACTGCTACACCTGATCAGTGTGATTAAAAAAAGGCACACACAAACAAGTCAGTAAGCAAACATCCACAACAGAATATTAGTTAAAAAAAGATTGGTAAAATAAGTACAATTTGCACTACAATAGTTTTTTTTTTTTCGTTTTTCTGCAAAAGAATTATTGCACATGAATAACTGTACTAACTGCACTAGTATGGACGCATATTGCACAATAATGAAGTAGTTATTACAGCAGGGCCAGTGGGTTTATCCTAGAAAGAGTCATGTGGCATTATTGAACGGAAAAGGGCTGAAACCATTTATCAGCAGTAATTGCCAACTTATTTTCCGTCAATCGATTCTTCAATTGATTGTCTGCATCGTGCAGCTCTAGCTCACATAAAGGTTATATGTGTCATATTTTTGTTTATGACTTCAGGGTTTGCTGAATGTCACAGTGTACCTGCTTCACCTCCGGCTGTTTGTGTGATCGTTGTAATGGCTTCTTCCTCACTTTCTTGGCTCGCGTTCACATTCTTCCACAAACTGTGTGACATTGCTTGAGGTTTGGTAATTATCCAGATGTGTACGTGACACATATGAGACTTTAATTGACTTTTTAGTTCAACATAACAGTCGCCATTATCAAGTTAGGACTTGTGTGATTTTTGTTTGGATTTTTTTTGTTTTTGTTTTTTTTGGTGTGCTTTTTTTGATAAGATATTCCTTTATTAGTCCCGCAACGGGGGAATTTACAAAGTTATTAACAGTCATTGCAGATTAATGTTGGATACAGTCCACAGTATTCATCCATTTTTCTTTCAAGAACAACATAAAAGAGCTTAACAGAACATAAAGGAACATACAATTCTAATTATTTGGAGGACATCAGTGGGCGAGGAAGTTAAAAAGCAAACCTCATCTTAGAAAACAAGAGCATAAACCAAGACAGAAAAACAAGGACAGAAAAACCAAATAGGTAAACACATACAGCTACCACTGTTACAGGATTAATAATGTCAATTATTCATCCCCCTCCTTCATCCTCACTTAGATTTCTTTAATGTCTCAGCACCGGTTGTGATTGTATCAGTCAATTTTACACTGGGTTTCTGCTCACTACAGTTCCCTTTTGAGCTGCTGGTCTTAACTTTTATAAAGAGAAATGGAAGGGAGATGCGATTTTGATTTATTATTGTTGTCATTTACATTGCTGAAGAATAAATGACACCGGTGAAACAGAATTTAAGCACAGACCCTTTAAAATGTCGTGCTTCCAGTGAATTGTGACCATTATAATCAGCACAAGGTGCCCCAAGCCCCAGATTTAACCCCTCCACAGCTTAACTCCAATCTTCCCTCTTCAGCCGTTGCCTGAGGACAAATGAAACCCACCCCGTGTCTTTGTATTTGTAGGTTTCTTTAAACAAATTACATCAACATGGGCTTCCTATGGGATTCTGCAGAACAGCTGTGAGGCATTACAAATAAAAGGCATAATTATAGTTGTACACATAGGATTTTTGGCTGAAAAGTCATCTGTGCTGCTAAACACACTGGTGATGTGGTGTGGCGATGGTCTCAGACTGAGGTGAGGGTGTGGAAGGAGGAGGGTGTTGCACCATAAGACCTGTAATGAGACTCTGCTGCAGCGATTCCCCCACCAACATGGTTCCCATCAGGGAGACTTGCACTTGTGGCAGAAATTCCAGCCCTGTAGCAAATGCCTTGTCTGGATTCAATCAAATCAGCTTCTGCCACGACATGCACAGAAAACTAAGAATACCACGCACTTCAAGTTTGATGATATTCAGAAGCTTTCACTAAAAGTTCTGCTAAAAATAGTAATTGTAAAACAGCAAAAGTTGATAAGAGGTATTTTCTTTATCTGGTGAATTGTACTTTTGGCACAGCAGTTTGGCTGAGGCTGTAAGCGCTCGACAGCGTTGTTTCATACGTCGCCAAGAGACGTCAACCTACTATTTCACTCACTCATTTATCATTTCTATTTTTCCCCAATTTAGTCTTCACTAATTCCCCATGTGTGCCGTGGTCGATGTCTCTGCTGACACCCACAAAAGCTGCTGCTTTTCTCCTGTGAGGCCTCACATCAAATCAGTGCTCATTTTGACAGCACATTGATTTAAAGTCATAAACTTTTGACAAAAATGACATTTTAATTCAGTCATATTATAGTCATCTGAATTATTAAGGTTTTAGCTAGTTTTAGTTGGCGAAATATAAGATTTTAGCCAACTCAGATCTAACGGGTTTAGTTAAAGTGTAATGGATTATTTACACAATTTCCACAGTCATTACTCCTGGAAGAAACATCTGTTAACCTGAAATTAACATGAACTGGCTGTGTAAGCAGCACTAATGGCTGATCCTGCTGGTTTTTATTTCGGCACCCATACTAACAGGTTAGAGCGGCCGTACAGCTTATTTATTCCCTGTAACACATATGGTTCTCTACAAAAAACACACGCTAACGATGATCTACTGACAGTCGTATCAACACCTCTCGCTTCAGTTTAAATGTCCATATCTGGTGAATATGTCACAGACATGAAACAATCGAGTGTAAGGTAGTATTTTCCCAGTGTGCTCTCTTTTTCTGTCTTTTCTCTTTCTGTCTTCCTCTCTTTCTCTGAATGGGGGGAGAAAATCGCACTTCTTTCTTGCTGCAGCTCTTCTATTCAAAACTCTTCTGCAAACTCAGTGTAGAAAGAAAAGGCTGGCAGCAGCAGCAGCCCCCCAACAGAAATGCTGTGGTTGGTTAGTTATTGTCTCATATTTGGCGAAAAACTATTGTTAACATCAATGAAATTAAAGGGCCCTCCACACCCTGAGTTATTACTATAACAGTGTCTATAAATATATCATTTTAAAAAAATCGTAACTCAAGTGGACAGCGGACTGTGTCTTTTTTTGTTGTGGTGAAGACTCTACCATCCATTTGAGTTGAGCAATTTTTAAAACAACATACATACAACGTATATAAAGGCCCTCAACACTTCACTGAATTTCACACTATTTTCCCCTCAGACTCTTCATTTCTGAGTCTGTAGTAAAACATGCTGCTTCATCAACATTCCACTCAGGAGGAGGAGGAGGAGGAGGTGGTGGATGAAGAAAAACATATATTAATGATGAGTCAGCATTGCATAGGGAGTCATGTGGCAGACATCCACTCTGCTCCGAGGCTGGAGGGATGACTGGCCAGCTGGCTCCGCTCGGAGACTCCATATTTGTTTCAGCGCCCTCTCCTTCCGCTTTGAAGGCGGGCCAGAAATGACAGTGTGCTGCTCACCCACAATAATTTCATAAAGCAGGTGTCCCAAACAGTGGGGCAAAGATGACTCATTGCCATTGTTGCCATGGAAATGCAGGAGGAGCTGATGCTCCCGCCTGGGGACCATCACTTCCTATCACATCAGGCTTTGCTGTGTCCATATTTCCTGTCTTCCTGAGAAGGGAAGATTAGAGGGCTATCAAGTTATTATTGTTTTCTTCATGAAGCACACTCTGTGTCGTTTCTCACTATCTCACACTATGTCAGACCCACAGCTCAGTAAACACATTTAGGCATTTTTTTTCCCCAAGTTTGACTCCCCAGAGCGTATTTTTTTCTCAATCCTCCCTCTTTTCTTTGTTTTATTTTATCGAAGCCAGAGCATGAGTTTGTTTGGCAGCGGCTGTGTTGTTCTGAAGAAGCCCCGCTCTCAGTGCGAGGGTGATCTAGTCCTCCTACAGTATGAAGGTTTTCATTGTTTATTGATTGCTCTAAATCTCTGGTTGGAAACATCATGCTTCAATGGAGATTACCAAACTGAGCTTCCCTCACAGCTCATTCTTTCCTCATTGTATTATATCATCTTACTAGTTCAGCTAGTGGAGCTACATGTTCAGAGAATAGTACATGTATGTGCTTGTGTATCTGGGTGCAGAAATGCACACTGGGAAGTCCCTACAGCTGCTGTCTGGTAGCAGAAGGGTGGTTCACCTCTGTCAGCACAGGCAGGAATGCTCTGCACACTCAGCATTTTATATGAACATGCACTCAGAGAGTCTCAGTATTAGTAGTATGTGAATCCACTTAACATGCTCATATGTCATTTGCAATATATATGTTGCAGTTATTCTTAAAGGATAACTTTATTTCAACCTTGACCCTATTTTCCCATGTTTTTGTTTCTAATGGTTCCAGGCTGAAAAATACCAAAGTTACCCTTTAACTCGGTTGTAGAGTAAACAAGCCCAGGCCTTGTTTATGGCTTCAGTAATAAGAACTGTGTTATGTCACACGCGGAATAAAATCTGTGTAAATGATTAGCAGGTCATTTCACAGGAAAAGTATTTTCAGGCACATCTGTGCATAGTTTTAACAAAGATCTTTGAGTTTGTAAGGCAGGTGGTTTGATTTAAAGGCAAAGAATGGATTGTTCATGTACAGGTTTTGTAGTTCCAGGATGGAAACATTCTCTGATGTCAGTTTGTTTTAACTTTCCAAAACCTCCTCTCTCAATCTTATTGTGCCTCTAAGTATACTTTTCTTTCCCCCATTGCCTTAAATGGCATACTATGCGGTATTTTCCTGAAAAAACGATATATACATATATAAACATAATTTCTGTAAATCATCACTAATGATCCACTAGAACCGTGTGGTGGTGGCTGCATCTGCAGACACCCTCCCCTCTGCCTGTATTTGATTATTTTCTCATATTTTGCCCTGTTCAGGACACTTCTGAGCTTCAGCCAATACTGCAGGCAGGTCTATGAAAACATAGCGGCCAGTGGTTACATAGCATTCTCCATCTCTTTCCTTTGCTCTCTATGTATTTCTATGAGGAACGCTTGCGTTGTATTCACACAAAATCCAGCATTGTGTGGAGGTGTGAGCATGTTTATTTGTGCTTTGAGCCATCAGAAAATGTTTTGTTTCTTGGATTCAAGTTTGTTCTCACAGCTGGAGATCCCCCCCCACCCCTGCCATTTTTTATGCTACTTTCGAGAGTCCGCTAGAAGTACATTTTCCGCACATGCACAGTGTCTGTAGTGGCAAAGTCCACGGACAACTCTGCACAGTCACAAAAAATTAGTGTGCACTCTTTTATAACATTACTTGCTTCATATTCTACCGTTTAAATTTGTAGTATATGTAGAAGAAAGAATGTTTTTTGTGGTTTTTGTTGATTGTACACGAAAAATGCTGAAACCTGAACACATTGTTTCTAACACTTTGTGTTTTTCTGTCTCTTTGTCTTTACAGAAGAGGTTGACTACGCTAACTTTGGCACCAACACAATAACTCGTAGGAAGAAGGCCGTGGTCGCGCTGCGCAACAATGACGTCAACCGCAAGCGGCCACACATCCGCATTGGCATGCCCCAGGACTTCCGGCCCGTCTCCTCCATCATCGACGTGGACATCCTCCCTGAATCTCACCGCCGTGTTCGACTGTATCGTCATGGCTCGGACAAACCGCTGGGCTTCTACATCCGAGATGGAACCAGCGTGCGAGTGACGCCGCACGGGCTCGAGAAGGTCCCCGGCATCTTCATATCTCGGCTGGTGCCTGGAGGGCTGGCGGAGAGCACCGGGCTGCTGGCGGTTAACGATGAGGTGTTGGAGGTGAATGGCATCGAGGTGACTGGAAAGTCCTTAGATCAGGTGACGGATATGATGATTGCCAACAGCCACAACCTGATTGTGACTGTCAAGCCGGTAAACCAGCGCAATAATGTGGTCCGCAGCAGCAGGATCTCTGGGAGCTCAGGCCAGTCATCTGACAGCAGCGGTTCAACCGGTTACCCAAGTTTGTCTGTGGCCTCAGTGGGGGTGATGTCCTCTGGTGCACATGGTTACCAAGACGACCTGGAGAGTGATGAAGAGACAGATATTGTCATTGAGAGCAGCCTCAAGCGGCCTTCTCAGAGGTCCAATGCTTCCCTGGCGTCCAGCGTGTCTCGCACACATCAGCAGACGACAACAACGGCTTCAGGTCCGGCGGCACCTCCGAGCCCTCCGACACGTCCTTCGTCAGTGGTCTCCACTGCCTCCTTCCACTCCCAGCCAAGCCTCAACGGAGGGTCCCACCATCACCACCAACACAGCAGCCTCAGCTACCAGCTCCACAGAGACCTGAACCTCCAACACAACCCGCACCAACAGTCCCAGCACCGTCATCACCACGTACAGCCGCCGCATCACAGCAGCAACCCCGCCCTCCGCCACAGCAATGGCAGCCTGCACAAAATCCTCAGCTCCATGAAAACGGACCCACGGCATAGTCTGGCACTGCCCAGGGGAGGGGTGGAGGAGGACGGCACCGTCATTACCCTATAATACTTACAAACACACAGACAGAAACATCCCAACTGCTCAGAGACTAAATCTGGAACGCGACGCCGGATAAATACGAGCACAAGTGTGTTTTGACGGATACTAATTTTGTAACTTCTGTTTGTTTTTACAAGATAATTGATAAAAGGAAGTTACAATCCAGGAAACAAGGAAAATGTATTGTAAATATTTCCTGCATTTTTTAAAGTTGTCTTTGTCTTACAACAAAAGATTTGTACGTATGTATGTAATAAGCATCAGAACAAAGTGTTTTTCGGAGAGTCCACTGTATCCTAGAGTTCTGAATGTGCCTAATATCTTTTGTTAGTGACCACTTTTATTAAGATCCTTCTCATTCTTATTACTGGGACCAATTTGGGGTTGCTTATGGATGTTTTTAAAGAGTAAATCTATATTTCTTATATTCTGATAAATGCTGTGTAGAGTATGATTTTTTTTTAATAGGTCTTTTATGCGTTGATGATGATTGTGATCAAATCCTTGTATCTGTTCCAATAAATTATTCTAAGTCTCACAATTTTGCAAACTAGAAACATCATGTTTGGTTCAGCAGCTACATCCGTGGTTGCTAAAGATTTGAGTCGTGTCATTTAAAAGTCACTGATTCCTCATTTGTGTAATTGTAATTGTGTTGGAGCTGCTGTTGCACATGAGAAGGTTTGTGTTGTACTAATTTTAGAAATACTACAACTTCATATCTACAGCTAGTGTTTTTGGTTTTAAGCATTAATCAGCAAAATTATTTTAAGATGAGATCTATTTTATTGTCCAGCAGGGAAATTTGTTTCGGACTCCAAGCCACTGCGTCACACAACATACTCTCCAACGTCACATTCAAGCATAAACCATAGATCATACAAATCCTGATTACAAAAAAATGCGACCCTGTAAAATGAAAATTGGAAGAAAATGCAACGATTGGCAAATCCTTTTCAACCATTATTATGTTTAATTAAATATACTGTACAAAGACTAGTTCAAACTGATTAGCTTTATTGTTTTTTATAAATACACACTCATTCTGAATTGCATGTCTACAGCACAGTCCAAAAATGTGGGGACACGGGCATGTTTACATGTTTAATGACACTCAAAAGCGTTTAGGAACTGAGGACACTAATTGTTTAAGTTTTGAAACCAAAATTCTTTCTGCTCCTTGCTTGATAGACGACTTCAGGTGCTAAACAGTCTGGGGTCTTTGTTGTATTCTTTGCTTCATAAGCTGTTCTCTAGACTCACTGCTGTCAGTCAACAAAGTCAACAATCATGGCACAGGCTGACATCCCATTTTCTTCACCAGCAGCAGCAACTGTAGATCAGCAATGCATAACCACAATACGTGTCGTAAGGGGCATGAAATTACTGGAAATGTTATTACTGTTCTGGGGCTACAGTAAAACTGTGAAGATGTTTTCAACCTGAGTACCCACAGCAATCTAAAACCACACTGATTACTGTTAATGTGACTATACTGAGTTGAACAATCAAGAGCACTTTAGGGTACTTTTCATTGTCACTTTAACCTCACTCACCTGTATCTGCAGCTTAATGCAACAAGTCCATGCCTGTTGGAGGCAGCAGTCAGATTGAGGTGAAGTGAGCAGGACACAGGTCGAGTTTCATCACTAAACAATTTGCTGTAGACATCACAGAGTGAAGACGTATTATCTGAAGGTTGAATTCCCTTTTTCTGGATACAACCAGTTTTTATCATCGTCTGGCTGTGTGCCACAGCCGATAGATTCAAAATGGACGTGTAGCAGCTGTGTCCAGGGTCAGGAGGCCCTATAGCAGCAGCAAGCTCCTTTCACCTCTCTGCTAATGAATGTTTGTCTGCTGTGTTTATTCAAGATGCCACACTGCTCACACACAGCTAATAGATCATTGACACCCAACTGGTCTGCTTTGGTTGCAATCAGCAGTTTTGAGCATATTGGAGTCCTGGATGTCACATAATCAGTCTTTGCTATCAGTGCCTTTAACACTGATGTTCAATCCAGGTCAACTTGCATATAAATTATAAAGTTAATATCAGCAGCAGACCTGCACATGCAGTAGGTCTTTGTAGTTTGAAATTGTTTTAGTACTTATGACAGAGTTATGTTCCTCACTTGCAACACACATGCTCAGCTGGCAATTTTCAGATTCAAGTTTAGACTGACTAAAGTCAACAGTCTTGTTAAAGATTAAAAGAAATAAAATAAACAAGTAAATCAGGAAATTACGAACCTTATGTGCAAAAAACAGAGGTCACTTATTTATCACCCATGAATTCTTTGACCTGACATGCCCAAATGTAGAATATATTTTATGCAGACAGTTCATAATTTATACTGTTAATTGATTGTTGCATCTTCACTCCAAATAAACCGATCTGACAGCTGATCGGTTTCATTACATATTTAGTATTCTTAAAAAGGAGTGACAGACTTTTTACCAATGCCATAGTTTAAGCCTCAGCATCAGACCTATGCAGACCACTGAGGTTGATTCTCATGCAGTAATTCTCGTTGCCATCTGCTGGCCAAGATTGCAATGACATGGTATCTCATGACCTGTATAATACAGACAATGAACAACATTTGCATCTTCTGTTTGGACAAAGGTTTTCCATTAAGAGTCCTCAATGCTTTTTGGTAAGTAAGAGTAAGTTTATATTTTTTAACATGACATTAAATTAGGCCTGCTTTTTCCAAACTCTCATACACATCAACATACTGTTTCAGAAGTAATTTGTTTGCAAATTATTAGTTTATCATCGCTTTTGTCACCTTATAAAGAACAACTGGTCTATGCTTGTGATTATCTTTCAGTGTCTGACTTGCTTTAGAGTTTGGAAATACTTATTTTGTTTTTTTTACTTCAATTGTACATATACTTAACATTTACAGTATAGTAAAGAGGGCTAAATAATATTTGGTAACATTTCTGTTTTGTGTATCCATTCTTTATTTTAAAATGCCATTTTAGTAACCTCTATGAAAAATGCCAGTTAGCACTGAACAAATACAGTCAAGATGAAAAATTAATTAAAAAGGACAAATACAGAAATCATACAAAGCACCAAAAAGTAAAATACATAAACTAAAATAAAATGTAAACTAAACCTATGTTATCTTTTGTCCTGGGTCCAATTTAATGATACAGCTCACAAATATTCGTTCAGAAATCGAGCTTTCCTGGATCTAATCAATTTCAATCTATTGAAACGATTTCTTTAAACAATGTAATGAAATGTTGGGAGGTCTTTTAAAATATTACATTTCTGTACAATATATTTGGCGACTATTATAACTCTAATGTGGAAAAAAAAACTGTGAAAATCTGCCCAAAACATATACAGATACATAAATAAATATAAAATAACAATAAGTAATTTACAAATGAATGGAAAATAAATACATTTTGATAACGAAAAAGGCTATTTCTGTGTTTTTACTTAAATATTTATTGTCCTTCATAATACCGAACCTAAGTCGGTAAAATTCATTGCAGGGATAAATACCACTCATTGTTTGAAAATATGTTTTAGTTTTCAACGCTTTGTTGTGCGCTGCTGCACTGTTTTGACCCTCCTAAGCCGCCGTCGTCCGCACAGTGCACGTGATCCAGTCAGTTGACAGGGCAAAACACGGCAGTAGACAGATCGGAAAGACAGGAGACATGGACCATCATCGAGTGGACAGGGTAGGCCTGCTGTCTCCGCTGGAGGAGTCCAGCGCAGAGATAAGCAGAGACAGCGGCATCGTGTCGCAGAGTGCGAGCAGTCTGTCCATGGTGAGTGACATCCTCAGCAGCGGGACCGTGTCGCAGAGCCCCAGCTTTGGCGCAGCAGCTAACGCTATCCCACGAAGCCTGAGCCTCAACGAAGCAGCAGAGCCCGGGGCAGCCGAGCAACACTACCCGGAGCAGGACGACGAAGACCTGAGACACACCGCCCTCAGCTACTCCTCCTACATCAGGGCCACAGCTGGAGAAGAGGTTTGTGTTCATGGCTTTTAAATTACAGAGCCGCCAAATCATTTAAAGCACCGTAACTAGCTAGCTAAATGAACGTTAGCTCTTTGTTTATAACGTAGCTGTACCCAGCAGACATTATTAATGCAATAATACATGGCTAATAAATCGCTTGAGCAGTACTTGACCAATGGCTAAGTAAAGTGGTTGCTAAGCGACACTGAGGTATTGACTTGATTGGTTCGCCGGGGTTCACCATGACAACACCTGATTCACCGGGAAGTGGAGATATTTTATGACATAACTAACTTTTATGACTACTGGAAAACGTAATTTTTAACCAGTCCATCGTGAAAACTGGTCAAAAGTTCAAGACAAGGTTATTACAGTTAACTAGAACTAAACTAAAACTAGTTGTGAAAGAAACATTTGTACTTGCAATATTGTAAATATACAGAAAATATCTTTAGTTTTTGTCTCATCTCTCTCAACATTCAGATAAATTTCAGTTCTACCACCTACTCAATCAGGCAAGTGAGTTGCTAGATTAATTAGCCTGTTGTATTAGTTTACTTGACCCTGTCAAGCGGATAATCCTTATTGTTGAGCCCTGAGTGGTTAAGTTGGATATTTTGAATTTTTCCCTCAGTTTTTGGCTGACCACTCAGAAGAGTTTTAACATTTAAATGTAGCTAGTAATCTGTTGTGTCATTTCTCCCTCCTATTAACGCAGTCTATCTGTGTGATATCAGGTTGATATACTGTATACATAACTTTATCATTTAAGGTTAAAGTGGAGTCAAAAGTAATTGGTATTAAAAATCAAAGCAGAGTTTTAAATCTGCTTTGTCAAGACTAAAGTCATCTGACATCATGACCCAAGACTGACTTACTTGAGTCCAAGTCATGTGACACAAGTCCACGTCTCTTGCTTTCCTGTTCACAACTGTAAGCCCTACAGTCAAATAAACCTAATTTACACTATCACAAACACAAGTGGGTGAACTGATAGAGTTGGTTAAAAAAAATCCCTTCTCTTCAGCTTAGCCAGTTGTCTATATTTTGTAGGAACTGAATATATTCAGTTGGCTGACTGACCAGATTGCTGTCACTTCTCTGGCAATTTATAAAGAAGCTGAGCTATTTAGCTGGCTCTCCAGGAAGACAAAGGCCCCTGTGTTTTGGCCCTGTGGTCCTTGCTGACTCCATTTAACAACATTTTATTGAATTCCAGCTGTAACTGGTATGTGGGACTGAATTTGTAGTGCACAGAAACATATAAGCCGGCTCAATTCACTTAATGTAAGCTGAGTTACAACTTTGGTTTCTACATAGCTAGAGTATATATGTGTAATATTTTCACAGCCTTTTCTTTTAATGATTCCTCCTCTAGATCCTGTGTTTAGAGAAGAGCTTGGAAGAAATGCTGACGAGAGTAGATGAGTTTGTTGGAATGCTGGATATGGTAAGATAAGATAGACTAAGACACCATAAATGATTATGACTGCATTGTATATATTTTTATTAAATTACATGCATAATTGTCTCTTACATCCTTTTGTGTTTGTCCTCCAGATCCGCAATGATACCTCCCAAATAGTGAATGAAAACCTACCTCAAATTCAGCAGAAGTCTGATGAAATGAGACAAATATACAGAAGAATTGATAAGTTAGAGGTGAGTGATCATTTTAATTTTGCAAAGTTGAAGGGGTTGCTACCATGTTAAACAAAATATTTAGTTTTGTGTTTTGGTAATGCACACTTTATCCAGTGAATGGCATCTTGTGACCAAAGCAGACTGCAAACAGTACTAACAGGGATTCTGAAATGAATGTAATATGAAACCTATGATGTAAACAGGATTTGTGTGCAGTTTTTTTCA
Source organism: Lutjanus erythropterus (assembly GCF_056507025.1). Taxonomy (NCBI): domain Eukaryota; kingdom Metazoa; phylum Chordata; class Actinopteri; order Lutjaniformes; family Lutjanidae; genus Lutjanus; species Lutjanus erythropterus. Next base: position 21,597,411 of record NC_139332.1, read on the forward strand.
TTCATAAAGCAAACTATCCTCTTCAGAAGAGGAGACACTGAGAGAAATTCTGACCTTGGTAATCTTCATTGGCTGACAGTTTCAACTTCTTATAATAAAAGTAAACACAGTATGTTCCTCTTTTCAAATCCTAATAATGTTTCACACCCACTGAGCAACTAATGATGATTCAGTCCAAACCTTAAACAAAACTTTACGATTCCTCATCTGAAAGCTGTCCATCTCACATTTTTTTTTCAGTAATGTAACATTTCTATATTCATTATATTGTCTATTATTCAACATTTTTCAATTCAGTTATTACAAACATCTTTAAATAATCTGCCTTCTATTTAAAAAAAAATAGAATATTAATGGACATAACCAGGAATTAATGTTTATAATGTTTCACCCTGCTGTGGGGGACCCAAAATTTTCTACCAGAGAGTAAGAGCTCGAACTCTGGATGGAGAATTTGAGTTGGATCAGGCACTATTTTCTGTGCCTTGTCTGATAATGTCTGCTCATTGATTGTTTGGATGGACAAGCATTTTTTTAACTTCCATAATCTTTATTGCAATCTATGATTCCAGCTGTAAGAAAGTTACTATACCAGGTTGCCTTCACATAGCGAAGGCATGTGACTGCATGGTGAAATATATTAGTGTGATATTGAATTGTCTTGAAAGAAGCGCGTTTCAGATAATGTTGTAATCTTATCAACTTTTCATGATATTATTCTTGTGTGCCTGCAGGCCTTTGTGAAGATGGTGGGAGCCAATGTCCACGCAATGGAGGAGCAGGTCACGCAGGCAGAAGGAGAACTAGGAACACTACCGGGTGCTTTCAAGAAGATCCTCCGCACAATGAGTGTGCCAGGCTTCTTAAATGTGAGAGCTCCCTCGTGTGCTTGTATATTTTTAGTTTTACATTTGTGTGCTCATTACCTATGAATTGCATGTGTTCTCATGTTAACAATCATGAAATAACCAGTCATTTTTGGTTTGAAACCATGTTTTGTGCTGCTGAGTTGAACCCTGCTCCGATAAACATATAAATCCTCCACTGCAGTTGTTTTAAAGAGATAGTTCAGATTATTTGATGTAGGATTCATATGCAGTACAGTAAATTACTTACAATATTTGCTGGTCAACATGCCCCCATTTAGGAGAAGCAGAGAGGGGCACCAGCACAGAAGCTAAGCAGTCTAAAGTTAAAAGGTCCAACTTAAAAAAAAAATCAAGATCAGTTTAAGTCTAAGATGTTTCCTGTCATCCAGACTGTGCCTTTAAATGTATCACAAGAAGTGCTATTGGATAATAAGGATTAATTTTGTGTCCCTTCGCTCACAGAAACCGGCCAGCCCGAGAAGACCAGCACCACATCAGCGTCAAGAGATCCCCAGCGTGTTCCAAACAGACGATTATTTCACATCGCAGCCAGAGCAGTGACACGCCAGAACATTTCATACATAACTCGGTTCTAACCTCAGAGGCCTGTTGGGTAAAACTGTAAAGACAACTTTTACTGCCATCCCTTGCAGGAGGACCTATTGGTGCAGTGGCCTCAACGAAGCAATAGTCGCCTTTCTGAACAAGTCACTGGAATTTAAGTGCGTGAAGACATTCTGCGTTTTTGAGTGTCGTTTTCCTGGCAGCAGAAACAAGCGCTGAACTGTAACTGTAGCAAAATGATTTTAAAAGTGCCTAAATTGGTCTTATTTCGGTCAGTCTTGTTTTCACTATTTGTGAAGAAAACAATGTCAGATGTTGGATTTGTGACCGGACAGGAGGACAGAGTCATCCCAGCTGCCAACAGGACACTGTGAAGATGGTACAATAGGAGAAGCTGTAAAGATCTTAAGATGTATAACATGAAGAATTAACCCAGCTGTTTTTATAAATACATTCCTGTTACTGGTGTTTGTAAAGACCTGCACGCTGTTATGAATTAATTGCTATTTCTAATGTCTCGTCACTCTCCCCAAGCAATATTGATCTCATCCAGTTAAGCATTTAGTGTCTTCCATTTCAAAATATTCACTTTATTACTAGCCTGACATTAATGGTTATGGATGACAGATGCCTCCTTAATGTGGGGCAACATCATTGATGGCACCTTTCCAATAAAAGCACACTATAGATGAGTTGTGTTAGTTTCTCAACTCAGACTATCTAATGAATCACATTTTGGGCCAGATGTGACTGAGCTGTATAACAATAACTGGAGGAATCGTGGGGTAGAGATGTGATGTGACCCTTACCCATCCAACAAGGTTTACTCAACAGTCATCACAGCTATGATTCATTATTTGATGCATTATTTGCCAAAATAGTTAGAAATAAAGACGTTTTTATTTACAGCTTGATTTTTGTTTGCATTTTTAGAGGAATCATTAAAGATTTTTTTTTTTGAGACAAGTTTATTGTTGCATGTCCCTTTATTTGTCTCCCTCAATCTTGGCCATAAGTTTATTTTCAGTTTACCTCCCTTTAAAAAATGCTGTGAGGCTTATTGTTCTGCCTCCTTTACTGGGACTGACAGGCCTAAATTCCAGCTGTTGTAACATTTAAAGACTCAGTGTGTACGATTTGGGGGGGGGGGGGTTAATGGCAGAATATGACAGTAATCTAATATAATATTCAAAAGTATGTTTTCATTAGTGTATAATCACCTGAAAATAAGAATAGTTGTGTTTTTGTTCCCTTTATATCTGGGCATGGGTCTTCTTCCACGTAGTCGCTTTCCATGTTGCACTGCTGTGTTTCTACGGAAGCCTGGAATGATCAAACCAAACACTGGCTCTAGATATGGCCTTTTGCATATTTTGTGCCTGTTTTGTAGACACTAGGTTGTTGTACATTCTTTGAGGGCTGGGTGAGATTCCACTAAATCTTATTCACTGGTCCTTTAATCAAACCACCTTCCTGACTGTAATTGTATTTTAGATATCTATAACAATTCACCTAGTCAAAAATGTGTTCGCACTTGTCAGAATGGTAAAGATATCCACAATAACATGTTAAGTAGTTGAAACTGTATCTCAGCTTGTCTGCAACTTTGATCATAGTCAACATAAAATTTTAGAAATCCTTAAAAGGTAGTGGCTGCCTTAACAAAAAGAACATTTCAGATATCTTTGCTATTCATGTGTATTGGGGCTTTTAATTTCAGATAATTTGAATTACTAGGAAAAGCTCTCAATTTTAGATATCTATATTCCAATTATTACTAGTTATAATACACATATCCACAAATGGCATCTAAATACATCTAGTTGGAAGCATGAGTTTACGTTTGTGTCCACACCCTGCTGCCAGCTCGATGTATGCGGTGATAGGTTGGCTCCTGACATACTGAACTCAGGGCTGGAATCGCAAGGCCGCTGCCCTTCATTGGCCAGTTTGCAAGTGACGCCATGAGTTTGTCATGACTCGGAGGAAGCGGGAACTCCACCAGCCTCGATTTGACTGGGTTTTCCTCCACGCTGGCTTGCATGCGCACCGAAAAAGTAACCTGAAACTTACGGACACGGTAAAGTATTGTTTTTGAGGTTAGATGCTTCTTAACAACAACTTGCTCGGCCGCACCAACACGGTTTTGTTGAGACAAGTATAACGAAGATAAATTGAGAGTCCAAGATTAGTGAGGCGTTCATGGGAAAAGCCAGCCTGTATGCTAACGGTAACAGGACTGTTAGCCACAAGTTAACGGTACGTTACTGGATGACTTACGGCGGTGGCTCCCGATATTGAACAGTGGACACAGCTTCAGTCTGGGTTTAATTTTCTACATAACACTGACTGTAGTAGGAAACCCCCCACAAGCCCCAGACGAGCTCGGAAGTAACTTCTCATGTACCCGCATTTGGGTCGTCTCTGGAAGGGAACCCTAGACTTGTGAACCTCTCGCGAGATTTGTACGCATTGTTTTTTTTCACTGCATACATTGAACAGTATAATTGTCTTATAACTCTTTAAAGCTGTGGTTAAAATCTGTCGGCGTTTAGAACTAGATCACACTTGGTTAGGGTTAGAGAAACATCGTGGTTTATATCAAAATGATCACTGTCGCGAGGTTTTTCACCTGTCTGCGGTTCCCTTCTGTTCTAGGTGGATACAAAGCACTAAACAGGGTAACAAGTATTTAGATTTTGGGGTGTACGTTAATAAAACTGCAGACAACAACATTATAGTTATACAATACATTTCCTGGCAAGTCATTGCACAACTAGCTAGTTTCATTAAAGAAATTCAGTTATATACATTTATATTTTAGTTTTTCATTGGCAAAATATTTCTGCCACCGTCTGAGAGCTCTAACATTAACAAAAATAAGATGCCATTCACCTTTAACTTAGCAGTTTAGTCACAGCTAACGTTATCTTATGTGAACACAGTTAGTAAATTAACTATATAGAACAGAATCAATCTAAATATCAGTCAAACTACCTTTTTGTTAAAGATGTGGGTGGTATGGTCATTGGGCCACCGTCACAGAACGCCTCCCAGTAAATGTCTCTGTGTTTCCCATATAGACATGAAGCATATTTGGCAAGTGTTTTTTCATAGTTTTGTATTAATTTCCTCCTTTTAAAATGCTTGTGCAAAAACAGCTGAAAATATCCACAGGCTTTGAAGATTGCCAAAATTATGCATCCATATTGAGACGTATTGGTATTATATGTCAATACACAGTCCAACCTTTTAATTTAATTTAAATTTAACCTTTTAATTAAAGTGTTGACCTTCTATTTGTTGTATGTGTTCTTTGCTGAGTTGTTTTATTTCTACACGTGCCATGTTTAAATACTTGAGTGATCAGAAAAATATAATGTGTTTCTAAAGCGTCAACATGAGTTCAGTGAATAGCCTGCAGTCTACTGAAGCTTTGACTGACTCCTAATGATGAGACTCTTTAATTTTTGACAGATCCAAAGCTTCACACATGGCTTGCGAGAAAGAAATATGGCAAAAGATTGGAGAGGGCTTTGTCCAAGAATATTACAACCAGTTTGACAATACCAACAGGATGGGACTGATTAACCTATATGTAAGTTTGTTCAGTGACCATTCAATTATTTCCTGTATTGACAAAGTTAAAGCATTGAACGTCAACATGTAGCATCAACACTGATGAACCAAATTCCATTACACTTGACATTCACAGTTGACATTGTAAATGCTATGATGCATAGTAAATGAAGTTATTGTGTGCATGTGTTTTATATAAACATTTTTTCCATAGTCTGAAGGAGCATGTTTGACATGGGAGGGATCACCCTTTCCTGGGAGAGAAGCCATTGCTGGCAAACTTGCTGTAAGTATTGGTTTGTATTAATCACAATCCACAAAAATATTAAAAGTAGGCTTCCCAATTAGTAGTAACAAAGAAATGAGGAGCAGAGCCGTTCACTTGCAGCTTCCAGTCCAAATGTCTTTTTGTGTGTGTTGTACATTACATTAATACTGTTGTTTCCAATCCACAGGGCTTACCTTTCAAGCGTATTAAGCACATTATCACAGAACAAGACGCCCAGCCCACAATAGATGGCTGTATCCTCATCATGGTGTTTGGACAGTTACAGGTAAGTTGGTACATTTTTATTGATAGCATTTGATCTGCAGCTGGGGCCTATATCACAAAGCAAGTTCAACTTCAGCTCCTGTTATACTTGCCCCATCTGTGAGAGACTGTTTCTCATCAGATGTTGAACATCTAGGGTCTATGTGAACATCTGCAGAGCTCCAATTTGATATGACCATGCTGACTTATCCACAGAGCCACTACAGATGCAAGTCTGTTGCGCTTGTGTGGAACATGTCCTCCAAGTGGACTCCAGAGAGTAGTATAAATAGAACTAATACTGTCTGTGGTGTCCCCAGCTGTCTATGTACACATCTGTTTGGGAGTATAATTGAGCCCTGAAGCTGGTTCTTTGGTCTGGGTTACCTTGATGCAGTTTGCAGGTCCACCTACAACCCGCTGCTCAGTTGCATTTAGATCTGCCCAGATGATCGGTTGGTGGCAAGATCTCAGATTGTTCAGGAATCGTGAGACACTATAGACCACATTTAGGCTGTAGTGATAGAGTTCATGTCTTTAATGAAGGGTTACTATTTTTTTTTCTTTTTTCAACAATAAAAACACAATTTGGAACAACTTCCGTGTATTAGGCTAGGAATTCCCGCTATTGTAGGTGTATCCATCCTGTATAACTGGTATCAAGAAGCTGGTTATCAACTGGTTCTGTAAATTGGGTTTTTCATTCCAGCTACGGTTGAAAGAGGCTGAGTAGTTAACCACAAGCATCATCATCACAACTAGAGATGAAACTGTCACAGACATTGTGGTTCAGGCCCCAAATCCACACAAACTGCAGTATATTTTTGTTTTAATGTGGGCTAACTCAACTCTTTTATTTTGTTCCACTATTTATTAAACATCCTGTACACCTGCTGTATCTGATTGTCATTGCTGAACACTTTTTTGTTTTTTAGATTTGAAAATGAACACCTTTTGTCTACCTAACCAGTCAGATTGTCTTTGTTTTATCATGAATATTACATGTATGATTACATGTTGTGTATGTATTGTATAGTTAACATACAGTGTATGTTTTCTCATCAACTTTGTCTACAACAGGCAGATGACGATCCACCAATGGCCTTTCATCAAGTGTTTATGCTGAAGCCCCAAAACTGCAACTGGGTTTGCACAAATGATGTCTTCCGTTTGGGAATACACAACGTACCAGTGTAGAAATCTTGGCTTGTTGGCACACACACACACACACACACACACACACACACACACACACACACACACACACACACACACACACACTGACATCCAGCCCTGAATTCACACTATGACCATGCTGCCACTGAAAACATATTGGTTCCCTCATGTTTATAATGCATCTATAAGCATGCTGTGTGCATTAAAGATTTCAAATTACATTCCTGAACATTCCTGTACAATAAAAAGAATTTATCAGTCTGAACTGCTGTACTTGGTTTCATTTCTCTGACAAATGGGTGTTATTTTCATGTTTTACTCATCTTTCCACATGACAGGCTGCGGTATAGTGACTAATACTGAGTGTGAAGTGAGTAGTAGTACTAGTGAGAGTATAAAGACCAGTCATTTCCCGGAATAATCTTCTTACTATGTAGATGTACATGTGGTTTTCTAATGCAGCATGTCTTGTATGAGCACTGGAGGCGCTACACTACCCTCTGTGGGTGTCAGTTTAAATGGTTTAACCAGCAAAGCTGCAGCTGCATCCATGGCACAGACCCGGAGTACTGCCAGCTAGCTAGAACAACCAAAGTCAATGACACCGACGGTGAAACAGAAGTCTTCTCAGGAAATGGACCTAATGAAAATAAATCGGCAAACTGATCATCTTACAGAAACGGTAAGCTCTTTAAAACAGCTGCTGTATGATTTGTACTGAAGTGGCTAACATTGATTATTAACCTGTACGCGTTATTGTGAGTATTTCAACCTCAACCGCGGGACCCCTTTAGGAAACGAGGCCTTACAACTTCGCTTTGTAAAGTCGATGTTTAATCTTTATCAATATAACGAGGTTACTGAGAAAGAAAGGCTTTGGTCAAACATTGGTAGCTGTTTTAAAACTGGCCTTGTTGGCTCATGTAAGCTAACTATTGGTGTCAATGATAACTTACGGCTTGTCTTATGCACCTCAACCGTCGAGAAAATGCTGTTAAAATGTAGCTATATAACTAACTGGGACGCAAGAGGATTTTTATTAATAACTAACAAGCTTTATTTTGGATATTTAAATGAAATGTGTCCTTTGTTTTGGATGTTACGAGTTAATGCGCAAGCGCAGTGGCCTCTTTTATAAGTAAAGGGTCGTGTCTAGATGGTAAGCCTAGACCCGCGAAAGATCTCGCGAGAGTGATCATTTTAAAACCAACAATATTTCCTTAACCTTAATAGTGTCTTTTTTCCCCTCGCAGATCCTATTCAGATATTAACGACTGCGCTGTCAGGAAATAAAATACAATCAGTTTGTAGAAAGTGCAAGGTGAAAAAGCAACGCCTACAGGTCTCGCGAGAGTTTCGTATGACCGAAGGTCGAGTCTAGATGATAACCCCAGACCACGCTGTATTTATTCGCTAATATACTGATAATGAATTTTCACTTTCCAATGAAAATGTATTGTTAGGCGTTAAAATCAAAGTATGCTTTTTACATATTTAAAGAATACATACACATATTGTCTATGTTCTGATCCCCTGGCTTTATAATTTTTTGTTTTTGTCCGCAAAAGATCTCATTTTAACCCACACCAGGATCTTTCCCTAACCCTAACCAAATGATTTTGTCCCTAAATCTTTACCACAGTGTTGTCACAGTATAAAACACAATGTACACGTACAATATTAACAGTGAAGAAAGAAAAACCACAGTAGGCATTATTCTGATATTTGCTGAACCCAAATTTAGCAGTTAAAATCAATAATGAACTTAGGTAATAAACCATGCTACATGCAGTGTGAAAATACATTTACTCACTCACTTACTTTGCTCTTTGTAGAATGGCTTCAAAGATAAAGACCCAGACTGCCAAAATGGTTCAGAGACAGAAGAGGAACCTTTGCTCAGAGAAAACCCCAGACGGTTTGTCATTTTTCCCATCCAGTATCCTGACATCTGGAAGATGTACAAGCAGGCACAGGCCTCTTTCTGGACAGTGGAGGAGGTGGGTATCAGATTGAGAAATTTCTGTAATTTTAGTGTGTCACTAGCTGTCTTCTAAGATGTATCTATAAAATTAAGTTTTATTGGGTAGATGAGAACACAAACTTTGTCCATTTAAAATTTAATTGTCTACTGCAGCTTGTTATCAGTGAAAAACCTGAACAATCCATGAGACAGACAGGTGTAATGTTGGTGTTGTCTCTTTCAGGTTGATCTATCCAAAGACTTGGCACACTGGGACCGATTGAAACCTGAAGAGAAACACTTCATCTCCCATGTCCTAGCTTTCTTTGCTGCAAGCGATGGTATCGTCAATGAGAACCTGGTGAGAGGAGCCAGAGGAATTTGTCACCCAGCTGGAACAGATGCTGAAGATGAAACTTTAATATAAAACATGGTGTATTATCTGTGTTTCTTTTTTTATTTTACAGGTGCAGAGGTTCTGCCAGGAGGTACAGATCCCTGAAGCACGCTCCTTCTACAGCTTCCAGATCCTCATAGAGACTGTTCATTCAGAGATGTACAGCATGCTCATCAACACTTACATCAGGGACCTGAAGGAGAGGTTAGTTTGTTGTTGTTCATTTCTTGACTTCTCTATGACAGTAAAGGGAATATCTTTGGGTTGTGGACAAAACAAGACATTTTGAGGATGTCGTCTTGAACTATGGGAAATGCTGATTGACATTTTTCACCATCGTCTGTCATTTTATGAACTAAACAACTAATCCATGAATCAAAAAAAAAAAATCAACAGCTTAATCAAAAATGAAAATAATCATTGGTTTTTGTCATATGATAGTTTGTATTATTCTAAGCTTCAATGGGTGCTGTGACATCAGACGATGACTTCTCCATGAAGTCGGGGTAGATTCTCTGAGTTTACAAGAGGGAACTCCAACTTTGAGTGGCGTTCCATCGTATTTTCTCTTGTAGGAGGTCAGAAATTTACATACAACAATATTGTTGCACCCGATTAGTATCAACGATTGCTACACATTGTTGTTGTTAGACTATGTGCCTCTGCCTCAGTGTTTCTGGAGGAAGTACATAACCGTGCAAAGATAAATTCTCTCCGTGTATCTAATCATCTGAAGGTTCAAAACAAACTGTAAGACTCGCACCTGTTCATCACAGGCTACATGTGCACCAGTTTGTTATCATTTCTGTTGCATTCCCAGCTTTGATGCACCAACGGACTAGGAAGACTACAATTTCATGCCTCTGCATCAGCAGGCTATTAAAGAACTCCATGCATTGCAATATGTATTTGACTTGAAATATTTTTCCTGTCAATCTGTTGAAAACTTAACTACATCAAGTTAATTTCACTGGTGAATCTCAATAAAAAAGTGAATTCTTTTCATGGGTGTTAGATTTGTTATGCTGAGGCTGTAAGTTTAAGACTAGTAAGGCATTTTTATTGACTGTGTGTTTCAGAGATTACTTATTTAACGCCATTCAGACCATGCCTTGTGTGAGACGAAAAGCAGACTGGGCCCTCCAGTGGATAAATGACAGCAAATCCACATTTGGTGAGGAAGACTTAACATTTAACAACATTATAATTCAAGTCACATAATAATGAGAGACTCTTACCTAAAGGAGCTTTCCAAATATCTGTTGTTAATAAGTAGTTTTGACACTTTTTTGCCCTCAGGGGAACGAATTGTGGCTTTTGCAGCTGTGGAGGGCATCTTCTTCTCCGGCTCATTTGCTTCTATCTATTGGCTCAAGAAGAGGGGACTGATGCCTGGTCTGACCCACTCCAACGAGCTGATCAGCAGGGATGAGGTGAGATAAATTCACAACAGAATGAATACTGTGAGCTCATATCTTCTCTGACACCTGCATCAAGGTTTGGCTGTGCAGGTTTTTCATGTCATTTCAGGACATTCAACTAACTCTGAGGTTACGACACTATACTACTGTCTGAGTCAGTCACTGTGACCACTGGCTTGTTCAGCTTCTATCCACACTTTGCTGTTTGAAAAATTTTTAGTAACACAGTTAATGGCCGATCTTCTCTGTTTTTACATTCTGACTTGTTTATTGACGTGTTTCTCAGGGCCTGCACTGTAACTTTGCCTGCCTGCTGTACAGCCACCTGTTGAAGAAGCCCTCAGAGGACCGAGTGAAGGACATCATCACCAAAGCTGTTAGCATTGAGCAGGTCAGTAGTGTTGGAGGGGATATGCTCAAAACAGACTGCACATTATAAACTGCAACAAACGGTATACCATCAGCTTAGCTCCATATGCGTTTGCACAGCAGCAGGGTTATTTTGGCTCTGTGCACCACCACAATCGATTTGACTTAAAAGAAATAGTGCAGATTTATAGCTTTAATTTAAAGTAATGACAGCAATACAGGGAGAACAATGCAGGGTTTATAACCAACCTTTACACATAGACTCCACATTTCAGGGTACTAAAAATAATTGGACAAGTCAAAATAATATTAAATAAAGCTGTCATATGTAATTCTTGGTTGCAAATCCTTTGCAATGAGTGCCTGACATCTGGAACCCATATACTGAATCACTCTAACAACAGTCACTTTGGGGGTTAACATCTGGCAGTTGATTTGAATTGGTCTGACGTATCTGATGTTCTGTGCTTATATCATGTACTGTGTTGCTTTGCCAGGTTCCTTATTTAATCATAAAACTGCAACATCTCACTGCCAGTTTGACTAACTGCTAGTTTTTGGTAAACTTCAATTTATCAACAGGTAAATAGGGTCTCCACCTAACATTACTGACAAAACAAGCGCACGGGCTTTTCAGGTCACGTTGACTCACCCAGCCAATAATCTCTGTAGTAATGTTTGACTAATATTAGTAATTTAGTCTATTTACTCTCTTGTATAACACAGGAAAAGTTTCTCAAAATGGCTGTCGGATAGTTGATTCCTCTGACAAGACTTTTGGTACTAAAAAGCCTCTCCACAGGTGCACCAGTTTTGATCATGGGAAATTTGTTATATATCCAACTTGAGACACTTCGCGATTTCTGCTTGTTTTCCACTGTTTTCTATTGACTCCAGTGATTCCAATAAATCAATCACTCCTTGACAGACTATTCTCTTTCAATTTTCATGTCAGTTTTAGAACAGCCGAAATCTTGACAGGCCATACCAGTTCTGTACACACACAACCGTATCATGTTTGGTGTTGCAGGAGTTTTTGACCGAGGCCCTGCCAGTGGATCTCATTGGAATGAACTGTTGTCTGATGAAGCAGTACATCGAGTTTGTCGCCGACCGGCTTCTCACTGACCTCGGACTGTCCAAGGTAATCCTTTTTAAATGATCATAAAATACATATAATGAATGCAACATGGCCATTACACATTGAACCCGTTTATACTGTGGTAGATGTTAAAGCTGTCAAAGCAGAGGGGGTGGAAAATTCACCAACATACGCTGACATACGCTTTATACATAAGTGAAATTTTAATTTGACAACATCAAGATGTGTTGATGAATTTTTTTTGTTTGCTTTTCTTTCTCTCCTTTAATCCAAGGTATACAACGCTGAAAATCCATTTGACTTCATGGAGTCCATTTCACTAGAGGGGAAAACCAACTTCTTTGAGAAACGAGTTGCCGAGTATCAGAGATTTGGGGTTATGTCAAACATGATGGACTGTGAATTCACTCTGGATGCAGATTTCTAAAACTGACATGACCTTCTGTTACATATTTGTTAGATTGTACCTATTTATTTATTTTGTTTAAGCAGTTGTTCACAAAAAAAACTGTCTAAAGTCTTGTTACAATACAATTACAGTATTCCAAAGGACTAATTAATGGGTGATAATAGATTAAACATGCACTCCTCCTCCAGCAGACATGTACCGCATTTTTTCAATAGGTACTGAGAATTACACTTTTTGAGGTCATTGGAGGCCATTATAATTTGCAGAATGCAATAAGGTGAATAAATGGACATTTCCATGTACCTCATGGGTATTTTTGACCTCAACATACTACTTCACAGGCATATGACCTGAAGTTAAACATGAATAACGAGAGAGTGATTTTTCTGTACCTTGTTGGATATTTGAAGATGCTTAGTATCTAGAATATATTTTATTGAGTATGCAGGTCCTGCTGCTGGCCTCCGTTTTGAATTGTTTTAACATTTTGTCATTTTTAATGTACAATAAAATCAATAAAATGTTTTGTAAAATGAAAATAATTTCTTTGTGATGTATTAACTGCTCAAACAGCCACCAGAGTCACGACTGCATTCAGCAGGTTTGTTTTCAAATTTAATGGTGGTGAAATTATTCAGATCCTTTACTTAAGTAAAATTATTATAATACAACACGGGAAAAATACTCTGTTACAAGTAAAAGTCCTGCATTGTAAATGTTACTTAAATAAAACTATAACGTAAATAAAAGTATGTAAGTATTATCAGGAAAAACCCCTGATTGTTCTACTATATTTCTCATTACTTCTCATTATGTAAAAACAGGATTTTACTCTTGTAGTAGGTAAAGGTGGAGCTCATATTGAACTATTTTGTATATGGCTGCAACCTATGAGTATTGTCATCATGCATTATGTTTTTACATGAAAAAGTATTAAACAATCATCAAAATACCTGACAATTTATTTTCTGTCATTTGACTAAATGATTAATTAAATAATTGTTTCAGTTGTACTTGTACAAACTGTTGGTTTTGTGTGAGAAGTAATGAAGTAAGATGCACAATGTTTCCCTGTTGAAGCAAATTAAAGTACAGTACTTGAGTAGCTAAATCCACTTAGTTACTTTCCACCACTGAGTTAATATACTCAGTTACATTTCATCACTGTTAAAATGTGGGTAACTAGTTATAAATATGGTCTAAGTACATGATTTAAGAATGGACAAAACACTGAATCTAGCTAATATAGCTCATTTTATAACAGTCAGAATACAGCAAATGTGAATTGTAGGGATTTTTGTGTTGTGTTTGTTTGTTTAAATTAAATTAAATTAAATTAAATTAATTCTTTATTTTATTCACACACAAATATAATTACACTAAAATACAATAATGAAAAAACAAACAAATAAAACAATAATACTAATCAAAACTAACATTAACATCATTTAAAATAAAAACAAGAAGACAACAAGAAAAACATACAATGAGCAGGAAAAAATCATAAAACCAATCGATAAACAAATGATCCAAAACAAAGAAATACGTTAACAACAATACGTTAAAAAAAATAAAACGTAAACGTCAAGACATAATTTAAATAGTTGTAGTTTTACTGAGATTTGTCCCAACGGTCAGATTAGATTAGCCACTCCTCCGTTCGTTAGCATACGGATGCTGGCAATGATAGCTAACAGTTAGCTCGTGTTTTGGTGATTTGTAAAGATGGCTGGGGACTTTCAAGGTTTTGCGATGGAGAAAGCTGAGCTGCTGTCCAGCCGTCTGAAGGAGGCCTTGTCTCTGGGACAAGGATACGTCCAGGCTCAGTTTGGGCTGGATTTGGGTCTGAAGCCCGAGCTGTACCCGACATGGGTCATCCTTTCTACGGCCGCGGCGGGTCTGCTGCTGCTGCTCGGGCTGTCATGGGCCGCCGTCTGTGGCGCTCTGATCGTCGGGAAAAAGCGGGGATCCCCGGTCGCCCAAAGCAGCTGTGAGCCCGATAAGGCCAGTTCGGCTAAAACTGCCAAACCAGAAGAACAGAAGAAGAGGAACAAAAAGAAAACGACTGAAAAGGTACCGTAAACAGAGCTGTTGAATCACGGTGGCTCAATCAAAACAAGTACGTCTATAGAAGCAATTATTGCTAAACGAAAGCGTGTCAGCGTTAGCTAGCGTCAAGCTAATTCAAGCATTTATCCCCATTGTTATTTTATTAGTTAGTTAAGCACCCTGGATGTCTCATACACTATGAATTAGCTAACGCCAGCGTAGCGTTACAGCGCACTTTGTTTACACAACAAGTCATGTGCCCCACTTATAAAATGACACAAATAATCCAGTTAGCTAAATATAGCAATACATTTAATCGCTGTGTATTGTTTACATCAGGAAGACAACTATCTAAACTAGACTAGCTGTGTGGATAGTCAGCTGACGAGCCAGTAGTGATTGTTAAATTAAAGCTAGCGTTAGTTGGTTATTGTTAACCTATATTTAGTTTATGTATGACGACAATATTATAATAAGGGGTAATTTACAGTGAGCAGGTCATTAATGTGAAATAAAGCCAGACAAGATGATGCAGGACTTGGATCATGCTGAAGGGGTTTATTTCACAATAATGGCCTGCTCATAGTACATTATCACACTTACTACATGGTAACTCACCCCCAAAAAATATTTGGCCCACAATTATGTGACACAATAGCGATCTGCTCCCTGTGTATGTGCATGTATGTACCCCAAAACTCAATAATTTCACGCAAAATATAGTGATGTAACCTTGATTTTATTTTTCCTCCAGAGTCTATGATCAGAATTGTGTCCATAGTAACAGTCTGTTCTTCAAAACAATGCCCTGTTATACATAGCAACAATCTGCTATACAGAAATAATAGACCTTAAAAAAAATGAGGTGCTCAGATGTTTACTGAAGTAAAAGTAGTAATACCACAGTGTAGAAGCACTCTTTTACAAAGTACAAAAGTATTAACATTAAAAAATACTGAAAGTAAAAGTACTCCTGCAAGAATGACCTGTTTCAGAACACAAAGGAGAACGTCCTTTATTAAAAGTGAAGAAGAACGTCCTTGATTCTAGTGTGTTGTGAATCCCTAGTTCACTTGTAAGGTATAGCAAATTAAAATATATTAATGAAATAGGAATAAAAAATTAGTAATTCTGTAAATAAAAAAGATGGGTAAACAGATTTAAATGTTTGCTATATCACTGGATCATCAACATCATGTTGTTTATCTGATGTCTGTCTTTCTCCTCCAGAAGGCTCAGTCCAATGGACAACCAGTGGCCGTGGCTCAGGAGGAAATTAAAGTGACTGAGGTAGTTTCCAAGCTCACCTCACAGATCAAAACTGAGAAGGTATGTCTGGGTAGCTGCTGCCAGAATTATGGGGACCCGAAACTGTTTGTGGTTGTTGGTTGGCAGTGCAGCCACATAAGTTTTTCTTTAGGTTCACTAAGTTAGTAGCTATTTGTCATGTATTGCTGAAGCTCCACTTAAACCCAAGTCACATGATTTACATTAGTATAACCTTTTGTGCAACCCCATATTTAAGTTCAGTATAATTTTTATTTGTCTGTATCCACAGGTGCATGAGGTTCAGGCCCCAGTGCAGGTGAAGAAGAACAAGAAAAAGCCCAAGACAGATGTGAAACCAGTTCACCATGTGTCTACAACTGATGTTAAGGAACCTGATGATGGTAAGGTTCAACTGCGGTCAAGGGAAATTTCATAATTACTTCTCATTTTTAAACTGACTGTTTAGTTTCATGCCAATCGTGTTTTCAGTATTTACAATCTACTTGACCTCCCCAGTTTTAGTTAGCCTCACTTACTATATTTTTCACTCAGTTATGCTGTTGTAGTCTCTTGGTTAAATAAATAAGTATACAAATTGCATCCACAATCAGTCATCCAAAAATCTTCTTTATCACTGCACTGCACACACTAAGTCACCGAACCATTTAATGGGGTTTTTGTGTCCACCAGGTGCATGGGAAACCAAAGTCAGTAACCGAGAGAAGAAGCAGCAGCGCAGGAAGGACAAAGGCTCTGAGGACTCTGGTAGCCCAGGTGGGGTGGAGGTGCCAAAGACCAGTGTGGAGGCACCTGTAGCCCCGGCACCTACCAACACCAAGAAAAATAGAGGAAACCAAGGTATTCATTTGACAAAATTTTATGCTGCTGGGATTTGGTATGATGCTCAAAGACAAAGTCTAAGGCCTGGGCTCATCGTTAAAAGTGTAAATGTATAAAATATATAGCACGGGTCAGGCAAGATTTATCCAGTAATACTGCAGGTTACTCATAGTTTTTTTTTGTTTGTTGGTTTGTTTTTTTCACATTGATTCAGAGTCCCTGCATCCAAGAGCCACTGGAAAGGCAGATGCAGGTAGTGGAGCAGGTAAAGACAAAGCTAAACCATGAAACAGCTTAAAACTACTTAAGAGCTTGCATTTCTTTATTTCTTTTCAAAGTAAAACTTTGTCTAATATAAACACAAAATGGGGTATGTACATGAAAATGTCTTCTTGGATGTAGTAATTGAACTATTCTGTAAACAATAGCTATATGGTTTTGGTCGTATCCCTGAAATGCATAATTTTCTAGATTAAGTGTTGACACGCTGACAGAACTGCCAGTCTGACTGCATGTGTTCCCCCACTGTTTGTCTCTTCAGTGTCTTCCAGCTGGAGAGAGGAGGCTTCAGTCAATGGAGGAGGTTGGACCGGCATTTCCATGAAGTTACCAGGACAGATGGGTGCGATGGAGGGAGCCAAGTGGAGTGCCATCAGCACGGCTACACATTACAGCGCCCCACCTAAGACTCAGTCCTGGGCTCAGGAGACACAAGGTACCACCTCGACCCGTTTAGATCTTTTTACACCACAGATATGGATGGTGGAATTTAAAACTGTCATCACTTTCATAGTGAGGATTTGTTTTATTGTTTTGGTTCTATTCAGCTCATTGGATTTTAAAGTACAAAATAACATTGCTGAAGTGCTGATGTTCAGCTATAAAGTAGTTTGGAAGTAGTCACATCCAAATTGGGTGAATATTTAATGAATAGTAGTCATTTTAATCCTTGGTGGACCAAACAGTCCCATTCATTTAGATCAGCAGTGTGATAAGAATCTTCATCATACAATATCATTTGTGTCTGTGCAGTTACTTCATAATTGTTCACCGTGCTAGAAAGTCAAGACAGAGTACAGTAGCAGTTAAATAGTAAAAATAAATATAAATAATTACATTTTGACTGCTAAAAAAACAGTAAGATTATTCTTAAGTTTGATTTCACCCCTCTCCCTCCTCCCCAGACTAGCAGAAGCTCAGGCAGGTGGCAGGAACACTGCAGGAGCGCAAGACAAGCGCAACATTGGAATTTGACAAGCGACAACGAATTTATCAGCAGTTTATAACTATCGTTTGTCTGTCAATGTGAAGTTAAGCCTGTTATCCTGAATGCAAATCTCACTGCTCTAAACTGACACATTCTGGACTTTGAGTTCAGTCACTGCCTGCCCGCATTGAGATGTTACTCAGTTTAACCATTATAAACATCCACTTCCTCTATAGATTATTAATGATTTCTTATGTCTCATAAACCGACACTTACTCATTCTGTGAACATTTGGCATTAATTTGACCGCTAATTAATGTGAAATGGGCAAACAGTAACACAACTTAAAGACCAGAATAGAAATTTCAAAGGAGTTATTTCAGTAAATATTTTACAGATTTCTCCTTTAAGATAACATTTGTGAAGTGTCTATGTTAGCAGACGGTGAAATCAATGAGAATTTAAATCAACTATTGTCTTAACATGGAAACCCAAAATATAAAAAGACTTAATTATATGACATGACATAAAGTGAGGGAATCTTTTCTGGTAAGGAACCTTGTCTTCCTCGTGAATGTCAAGTGCAAGAACAGCATTCCAAGCATATAATCTGTGTGTCTGTGTGCTCTTATCAGCAGCGTGGAGCGGCATTGATGGCCGGATAAAGACTGACCTTAACCCTGTTTCCTTCTCCATGCTGGGACGAAACACCACAGGTTGGTGCAGTGATCAGCTGCCAGCTGCGTCACCCTGTCACATCACAGACTCTACTGCGATGATGTGTAATCTGCAGAGTGTCTGGTGTGGTTTCTCCACTTCAACAGCTTCCAGTGTTTTTAGTACTAATGACTAATTAACTTTTTTTTTTTTTTTTTACTTTTTTTTAACCTCCTTCTCTCTCTCAATCACCTTTTGTTTCTTTCAGACCCACTAGCAAATTCCGTGGAGCTGCAGTGGGCGAATCGCCCTGATGTTGATGATGAATGGTCTGGATTCAGTGAGTATCTCAGCAATCTACTGCACATAAAATCTTAAAAATAAGGATGCGTGTTTTGAATTTGAGGGATGCAAACACACCTTTTTCTGGACATGCATATATGTTTGAATTAGTAAGTTTTTGTTTGACTGCCATCCTGTTGATGTGAACTGTTTTAGATGGAATGGCAGCAGTGGACCCCAGCTCTGACTGGAACGCCCCAGTGGAGCACTGGGGAAACTATGAAGAGCCCCCTGTTTTGATGACATCTGCACCTCCACCGAAAGAGCAGCCTGTCCCCAGCAAGGTTTCCCTCTCACTCTGCCAAATTGCTAATTGCTCTGCCAATTGCATCTGTTAGACATTTCTAACTTGCATAGGAATTAAAAAAAACACATTTTAACAAGGTATTTTTATTCTCAGGATTTTATTGCCTTGTTTTCTTTGGTACATGATTAATGCAGAGATCACACTAACTGAATAATGACTGAAATTTTTTTGTAACAATGACTGAATAATAATTCAGTCATTTTGACAGATAAAAACACAATCCATTATAACGAGTCTAACGCAGCCTCTGCTCCTCTGCTTCTAATCTTCAAATAACCTGAACGTCTGTTTTTGTTCTGTCAGATATCGGAGGATGAGAAGGACCCTGAGGATCCCTCTGGCGGAGCAGCCAAATCCAAGAAGAGGAGGAAAAAGAAGAAGAAAACAGAAGAGGAGGCTGCATCTGAGGCTCAGGTAAGGGAAAAAAAACATGGAGCTGTCACATTAAAATCTGGCACAAAAGCGTGAAACTTTCTTTGATTTAATGTCATTTCATTTGTTTGATTGTAGACGGCGAGCGCAGCGCCTCAAGAGCTTCCTGGGCTGACATCCAAAAAGCAGAATCCTGGCATATCTTCCTCTCAGAGTATGTTTCAATAAGTCAGGGACTAAATTTGTACTCACAGTTCAAACAGTACAGTCATAGTAACAACTATTTATTCAATCTCTCTACTTTTCTGTACATTTCTTTTAAGTGCATACTTGAGTATATGTCTTTATGTTTAAACTGAGATGGTACTAAATAAAAGTTTCTAATTTTTTCATGTTGAATCTCTTTGCAGAGAACCCTGAGCAGATCGTGGAGCCTCCGAAGCCGTCCCAGAAGAAAAAGGTGCGAAGGGAAACATGAAGTCAGATCACAGGTCCATATAAAGCATATGCAAATGATTGTTAAACGTGTCACATGCAATAATTATCAGGTACAAGAGGTCCTTTCTTAGATACGTCAATGGTTTATCAGTTAACAAAACAAAAAGAAAACAAGCAGCGGAGATCACCTGCTTGGATAAATATAGTAATGAAATGAGGTCCTATGGACTAAAATCTTAAAACTTATTTGCACTATTTGCTACACTGCAGCCAGAGTGGAGTTTCAGGGGAGGCAGTGGAGGTACATGTTCATGTTATTATTTTTTATGGCATCGAAAGTGTTTTTTTTTTCTTCTAAGAGTGTATGTTTATATTGTTAACCCAAAACTACAAAACCGATATAAGTTTTGTTTTTTGTTCTATGAAAATTAGAGTTATGCATACATTTTTGCTCCCCAGAATATTGCACTTTGTTTTGTTTGCCATGCTGCTGCTCCTACATCAATTACTGAAATGTGTTGGAGTATGCTGCTTGAGAGGAGTGTTCTCAGATCAGGATAGATTCACATTTTTTTCAAGTTTAACTCAGTACAATACTCACATGTTTATATGTACTTTGAGAGAGTTAAGAGTTGCTGCAGTCATCCCATCTCTCCATACTGGTCATGAAGTGATACCCTCATAAAGCAACTGAAATGTAAAGAACGGGAGACAAATAATCCCCACTCGTCATTTTGTGCAAAAAATGGCTTTAGTGTTGTCCAGATTTATGGGTATTTTCCAATGTAATGGCTTCTTTAATACAAAAATCCCTCTGTGTTTCCTCTGACAGTATTTTATTGCTGAGGTGTGAGTGATACATCCTGGCAGTCACATACATGTTCTTGTGACAAATTCCTGACAATAAACTTAGACATGAATACCAGGACAAATGAACCCACTTGGTTTGGCTTTTCTCAGATTGCTGAAGCCTCACATTAGTTTTGGCTGAATTTACGACTGCACTTTTGCACGATAAAAATGCATTTTGTCATTTCTTGCAGTGTAGTCGCTCCGGTAAGGTATCACTGCTGTATGGGCAGCAGGAATGATTGCAGCGATGTGGAACTCATTCAAAGCACAAATTACATGTGAGTGTTGCATAACAGGATAGTTCACATTATTTGAAGTCAGGTTGTATGAAGTGCTTATCAATAGTCAGTGTCTTACCTACAACAGATGGAGGTGAACATTTTGGAGAAGCAGCAGGAGAACCAATGTAGGAAGCTGTTCAGTGTACCACTATGGACAGGGTCAGCAACAAAACATATTTTAGCCACCTAAACAAACAATATCAATTGAAGTGTATGCTATATTTAGAATATTTTCACTGCTTTAACTTGCTAACGGACAGCATTTTCTGGCAGAAAACTGCTATTATATACAAGCCAAATATTGCTCTTTCCAAACCAACCAAACTTCACAGATGGAATCAGTCATTTTATCTCAGAGAATATGGGCATTGCTGGTCTATCACTGCCTTCATCAGTTAGTTGTTTTTTTTCATTGTGTTTTAAATGGTTGCTTTTGATTAACATAAGTCAAACAATAAATGAAAACAAGCTAACAGATCAAATCAGCGTTAGACCAGCAGCCTCCATGTGCTGTGTTTTCGCTTAAAGGAGTCTGGTTGAGCAAGAAAGAGTGATATTTGGCTTATACAGCTGATTCTTCAGCAAGATAAATGTAGCATGCAATAAAACTAATATAGACCCTTTTGAGTGGACTTTTTTTTTAAAGTGGCTAAAATACTTTTTGCTGCTGATCTTGTCCACAGCAGTTTATTACTTAGCTTTCATTATGCTGTGCTCTTTGTATGTCAAAACTGTAGGTAAAACTTTGCCTACTGTAGGTAATACACTGACTATCAGTGGATACTTCATACAACCACAAATCAAAAAATCCAAACTATGCTTTTATCCCTTTAAGGTTGCCTGTGATTTAATGTGGCATTTCCCAAAATCTAACCTTTGAGAATAAAAGCTCCTTTATGAGGAATGGCAGCTGCGGTCAGTTACAGCAGTGGAAAGTTTCACGGCTGAAAAAATTATCCTGGCCATTGAAACTTCTCCACAACCGCTCCTGCAGTGTAATCCACCTCTTCACCGTCCGTCCCTGTGATAATGTGTTCCAAACATTTGTAGTTTTGCCAAAACGTGGTTAAATTGACTGCTGTCCGAGCTTCAGAGCAAGCACTGAAGCGGTGTATTTAGTCAGGGTTGGTTTAACTATGATGATAATATTTAGCACACGGACAGCTGAAAATTTGTCAGATTTTTTTTTTTTTATTTGGACGTTCTGGATTAACACTGGGACTGTTAACTATAATGTAGAGAGCACAGTAACTGGTATGAACCACCAGGAGGCAGTGTAATGTGAAGTAAAGGAGTAGTGGGGATTATCCCATACAGCAGTAGCATTGTCAAGTGTTGTCCCTCTACTTTTATCATCCCGAGTGTGTCTATCTTTATCTGAATTGACTGTGTGTTGATTTTTCTAGAGACTTGATTGTTAATTCTGCACTCTATATGATTTTTTTTTAAAAAGCATCTTTCTTCCAGTTTTTTGTGCTAGAAAAAGCCATGCCATATGTACAGATTGTAAGGGCTTTTTCCAGTTCTGTGATTGCACTGTGCAAAAAGGCTGTGTTGAGTTCCTTTTGATGTCGATGAATTGTTTTTTACTACCTTCTTGCGGAATGTGAAATGTGTAATTTTTTTGGTTTGAATCTGACTTCCAGGATGTATGAAGGGGGAATCTTTTTTTTTTTTTTTTTGACAAACTGAGAATGAAGACATACGTAAACATGTGATATGGAGCAGCTTTAATTCCACAGCAGAGTTGGTTTTAAACAACAAACACACACAGACACACACAATTACACAGATATAAAAGGAATTTAATTCCATTGCCTTAACCTGTAGTTGTATAGAAAGTGCATTGGCATCCTTTTTTATAGTTTCCATCCAATTGCAAGTTTTGATGTCAGAAATTAATTTCATCTTGCATGACTTTGATAATAGTACTTGTGTACATGAAATTAAAATGATCTCTTGCTTTAACTGTTAGTACTTTGTCCTGAAGTACCACTCAGTGTATATATACTGTAATAGCTTTTTTAATGAGACAAGTTGCAGCTTTTTTGTGGGCATCCAATTTAGCAGACATTAACAAGAGTCTGCTGTTGGCAGGCAAAGAGCCTTTAGTGCTTCAAGGTGTTGATCAGCTGATGTTGGTAGACCTGATGTAGAACAAAATGATATCTTGCTGTGGCTTCAGCCGCCCTCTTTTCGTTTAATTTTTACTGATGATTAAGACGAATTCAATCAATGTATTTATATGCTTGTCTCTAGGAAATGGTTATGTGAATGATTTTGTTTAATGAGGAGATACAAATGATATTTCTATGTTTGTTTCGTAAAATGAGATGAAAAATAAATGAGAATTGCTTGATATCACATTGTCACAGAAAGGCATCTTTGTCCCAAAGGTTAACTTACTAAAACTATGGTTTTCATTGTTTTTGTTTTGTTTTGTTTTGTTTTGTTTTGTTTTGTTTTGTTTTTGTTTTTTGTTTTTTTTGTTTTTTGTTTTTTTGGTCTTAAAAGTAACATAACTGTAAGATCTCTTATTTTATCTTGCAGGCAACTTTTCTACCATTACAAAACAGTCAAGTTGTGATCATATCCAGTATGATTTTATGAAGTACAATGTCGGTGACTTTTCTCAGCTCACCAGTTTTTCCAGAGGCGGTAAAGCTTGTTATATCCTAAATTGAAACAAGGATGAAAATAACTAAAAGACAAATATTTTAGAAGGGTTTAGAGGCAAAATATCCAAAAACAATGCATAGACTCATACAAAAAAAAACTCTGTTCTCTGTTTTCCACACAGTAAACTCAACATTATTGTATTTTACAGATGTTTTGAAGCTACAGTACTAGTACAGTAGAAATTCTGTACTGACATGGCAAGTAATTAAATAACTAAAGGATTTTAATTGCTAAGTAAATTAAGAACCAGGGCTCCTCAGGCCAGTTGTACTGTATTTAATGAAATGAGTTGTTATCCTGAAGAAGTACTGATGATTTTACCACGTTTGATCCTGTTTTCATGCCAAAACATCCTTAAAGTAATAATTAAAGGAATATTCTTTCAGCAGAATTGCACACAAGCAGTACTCATAGTAGATGGTACTTCCTCCCTGTCCAATGGCATCTTGTTTTCATGTTTCCTGTCAAACTAATCTCAAATCTGTGATTAATACAATGAGGATTCACTATATGCCATGGTGCAGATGTGTGTCAGCAGCCCGGCCCGTGATAGGCCCTGGTGGCAGTGACCCTCCTGAGGCCAAACCGCCGCCCCAGTCAATGTGGCGAGGCAGTCGCATGGCACGCTTACAGCGCCTGACCTCCTTCATCTCATCAGTCTCTCCGTCCCTTATCTCTCAGTTCATTTAGGATTTACCCGCTTTTAATCTCTTACAATCTCTGGCTCGCTGTCCATTCACCTTCACTTCAGACAGAGATCACGTTTTATTTTTTTCATTCTTGCCTGCCAGAGGATTGTACTCATTTTTCTTGTTTGTGCGTATGAGAGGCAGATATATTAATAGTGGAGGTCACTCTCTAATGGATGGTACTGCAGTTGCTCAAAGCCGTGCTATGAAAATCACTCGCTAATGCTGTTTTAAAAAAAGATCCATCCAAAGTCCCGGTGTCTGGAACCAACTGGCTTCATAGAGTGCTGTCTGAAAACAAGTCAGTAGAGAGTGGGATCCTTATTATTACTATTATGACCAAACTAATAAATTTATTCACCCAAACACTGGCTTTGGGTTTGTATTGTTCTCCAGTAGGTCTGTGAAAAAAGGATTAAAGCTTTGTATTTCCGGTCATTATGTCAGAACTCTCTCTGCACGTACGTGAATACTTCTGTTCCGTATTTCAAACACTCGGTGGTTTTTTTATGGGAAATCTTTAAAATGCAGGAAAAATGGACCATCACTTTGAGATTTTCCTCTTCAAATTGCGTTCCAGCGTTTTATAGAGGTGGTAGCCGGGTCAGTGTTAAGTCATGGCAGGGGAGGAAAATCCACTAATGTGACGATGATGCGGACTACCCACCACAGCTTAGAGCTGTGGTCAGTGGCCCATCTGTCGGGCTTGATCCAGGATCTTTGCACAGACGGAGGGACAAACTGACATGAAATAAAGACTTTTGTCTTATTCTGATACTGACATAAAACACAGAAATCTTTTTTATTTAGTTTCAAGCAATTAAACTGGAGCATAGACAGACTAACCTGGTAAACCGATTCCTATCTGAGGTCTTGAGTTAAGATGGGAAGAGTCTAAGATAAGATTTTTCCTAATTTGGTGTTACAGAAGCAAATCCTAACTTACCTCAAAAATACGATCTTATCTCATATTAAGAGGTCCTGAATACTCATTGTTTATCAAATTTTATGTCTGTTACCGAGCAGCCAACATGCTTTTCTCCTGCCAAGCCAAATGACTTTGTATTAGCTGTTTTTTTTTATCATTGAAATAAATTGAAACATACATTTAAACATAAAAAATGGGCCCCCCTGTAGCTCAGTTGGTAGAGCTTGCACCTCAAATCCTGAGGCTCAGGATCAGTCCTATGCAATAATGCAAGTTTAATTACAAATACTGAGTTCACCTAACTCTGTTTTTATCAACTTGTTATTAACACTCATTTTAAATAAGTTACTTGTACTTTGAGGTCGAAAAAGCTGCCAGACTCAGTGTACTTGAGTTGGGTTCACTTAAACAAACCAAGTCCTTAGATGTTATGTTTTTTTTCAGTGATGAAAGGTAACTAAGTACATTACTCTCGTACTTAAGTATCCCACAAATTAGAGGCACTTTACATAAGTGAGAATGAAAAATGCCTCTAAAAGTCACTCAGTCACTGACAAAGAAAAAAAGTCAGTGTGTAACAACTGGCTGGACTCAACTCACTTTGCCCCACCTTCATCAGGTCATCTAGGTCACAGCATTTGGAGAAAGGGTTGCCATAGCCAACTGCCAGACAGACAGACAGACAGACAGACAGACAGACAGAACTGATGATGTTATCTATGCTATCTATGAGCATCAGAACATTAGCTTGTTTTGTGACATCACAGAGGATGGAAGAGCTTTGTGATGTCATCGATGATGTCACACTTGTGATTCTATTGGCTATCAGAATAGAATCAGATGATGACATCACAGATGATGTCATGGTTGATGACATCACGGTGATGTCACAGGCGCAGAAGTTAGTATATATAGGTCAAGCAGATGATTATAGACTAAGTTCAAGCCAACCTGCTCCCTTACAGGATGACTTGGGGGCGGGTTGCCAACTGGCCCGTGGCTACGATGGTTGTACTCGTAGCCTGAGTGTTCCGTGTAGAACACTCATAGGGGCCTGTTGCACCAGGGAGGTCAAAGCCTTCCTCTGGCTGAACGCAACCCGTTCCCTTACAGGATGACGGTCAAGGGCGGGTTGCAAAGGGGGGTCTTAGGGTAAGATGGGACCTGCTCAGTGGTGGACAGTAGTGAAGTACATTTACTTGAGTATTGTACTTAAATACATTTTTTGAGTATCTGTACTTTACTTGAGTATTTGTTTTTTTGGAAACTTATTACTTTCACACCACTACATTTCAAAGACAAATATTGTACTTTTGACTCCTCTACATTTGTAGGAAGGTTGTTGTTACTTTTCGACTGAGCTTTGAAATCAGCTGTTGGTGTTTTTTTCTTTTCTAAAATGCAATTGGTCACATGCTGTGTTCCTCACAAAAGGAAACCAATCACAGCTTTTTGTCATTCAAACAAAAAGCGGTAATGATGACGGCAGGAGAAAGACAAAATTAAATTATTAATGTTATTATAATTATTCATTATTCCAGGTAGCTTTTAAAGTTGGATTGTTTTTATTGGGGTGAACAATACAGCATAATTCATGTATATACTGAGGACATAAAGAAATCTCAGTTATTTAACAGACTTTGAGAACTCCTTACAGTTAGCTTCAATCTAATTTTATGATGTGATTTTAATACAGTTACATCAGAAAATGACAATAACTGTCCTTTTTGTTTTTGATTGCATTTCTATGCTGAAGTTTTTATAGGTTTTTCTATAGACTTTGTGTAGCAGAGTGGTTCTACAAGCAAATCAGTGCATCATTAGATGGTTTCAGAGAGTTACAAGCTTCTGTAAATGCATCATGAAAACAATACAGCATGTATTGATATTAGAAAATGCACTTTGTAATTTGTACTTTTGAATACTTAAGTATTTTTAAAAGCAAGAACTCTAGTACTTTAACTCAAGTAAAATTTTGACTGAGCAACTTTCACTTGTAGTTGAGTAATATTTGACCAGGAGTATCTATACTTTGACCCAAGTACTGGGGTTGAGTGCTTTGTCCACCACTGCCAATTTGTCTCAAAATGTAAGTGTATTGTATGTATAGTACATTTAAATCAATAATGTAGTAAATGTACAGCAAACATGTTAACTGCTGTTCTGTTACAGTGTCTGTGATGATGATTATAACGCAGTATTTTTCATCCATCCCTCTGATCTTGGTCAAAATCCTGCCTGGTCACGTGACTCTGGGATGAGCCAGATTAACAGCTCGCGCTCTCTCTCTCTCTCTCTCTCCGAGTCCACTTGCGGAAACAGGCGAACATCGTCTCAAACATACGCTGGATGTGGCGCTCCTAGCACCGAGGGACCCAAACTGTTCCGTCTTTTCAGGACATAGTTGTCTCAGATAAACTCATTTTCGGCAGCATTCATGAAATAGCGAGAAAAAACCGAACCAGGATAAATAATGATTTCGCCGTGGGACCGGTGGTACTCGACGAGCTGCTGCCTGTGCTGCCATGTACGAACAGGCACCATTATTCTGGGAATATGGTATATGGTAAGTCAGGTTTTTTTCAGTCGATGTCAGGCCCAAAATGTCTACAAATACGGTGAAATGTGTGGAGGATTAGGGGACGAAAATATGAAGTGCCGTTGAGTTTTTATAGTAAGAGCTAAATTAAATAGCAGCAGCTGTTTTTCACTTGTTTTTCTCATGTTTTTTTGAAGGGCCATTTTGAGGATGTCCTCGGTTTATAGAATAATCTACCCGATTTAGACAACAATGTTAGCTAATTAATCACCATTATTGCCATTTAAGGATCGTTTTTTTTTTTGCTCCATACATATATTTTAATCAAGTATAAGCATATAACAGAAATATTTTACATAGTTTGTTGCCATTCATTGATTACTTTAATAATAATAACCTTACCAGCCCATCCAGTATGATTCGTCCTACATTTTTACCGGTTAAATATAGAGTTTGTTTCTGTTTTTAACCAGGGGATAACCTAAAGTTAAAAAAAAATAGTTCAGTAAGCCTGGTAAATCCCTGACCTTTATAGTAAGCGTTAGTCCCCGTCTCTGTTTGACCCCACTACTAATCAATTATGTTGTTAAATCGAGCCATGCCAGAAAAAGCAACCATTTATTTTACGTCCATAAGGTGTCTTGACATAAGGACACGGTGACATGTAGAAGTTTTAAGGTCATTTTTTCTGATCATGCTGGTTTAGACAGGTGCTTTACTGAATCTGTGCTGAAACGGATGGTCAAGTATTAAGATAATCATTTTAGTCACCGCCAGCATCTCAAATCTGATGATTTCATGCTTTTTTTTTCATTTTATATTGTTATAAATGAAATTATTTTGAATTTCACACTGTCAGTTGGACAAAATTAGCAATTTGAAGATGATGACTTGATTATTAGGTGATTATTTTTGGAAATATAATCAATGGAACACTTAACAATAATAATAATAATAATAATAATAATAATAATAATAATAATAAATTATATCAAGTTATGTGAGCTGCAATGATTAATTGATCAAAAGCTAATCGAGGGTAAGAAAAGCTGAGATGTAGTGAGCAAAGATGGAAGTTTTAATCCTCCGTTGCTCTGACCGAACTAAATCTGACTTACATCACTATTACAACAAAGACAAAGAGCAACTCTGACTTGTCAAATGTTCATTTATTTAAGTACATCAGAAACTTCACAAATATACTTTGGCTTTTAGAGCATTTTGCCAAAGAGGACAGATTATATGCTTTGACATTATCTGTCAGATGAAATATTATTATTGCAGACATTTATCAGCTGCAATTTCATTATTGGAATAATAAGTAATAATCAAATTTTCCCTTCATTTTATTGTGTATCTCTGTTTTATATTATTGTGAATAATGTTTTTAGATTTAGGACTGTTAGTTGGACAAAACAAGCCAATTGAAGAGGATGCCTTGAGAACTGTGAACTTTTGATTGGTCTTGTTAACCATTTTATGATATTGATTAGAAGAAATTATGTTGTGGCTCTAATCAACACGTCATGAAGCTTCATCAGGGTTTCTGTCCATTAGATCAATCCACACTCAGCAGTCAGCCTTTATCATAATCATGACAAGCTGCAACAACCAGCCACTTCTCAACTTTTGAATTAATCACCAGATAATCACCTATAATTCTGATAATCAATTCATCAATTTGAGTATTTCTTTTAGAAAAAAAGTCCTCTGTGACAGCAAACATCTTTGAGTTGTGATCAAATCTGAAGACGTCACCCTGCGCTATTTTCTGACATTTTATAGACCAAAAAACTATTGACGAATTGAGAAAATTTGACAGTGAAAATAGCTTGATTGTTTGTCACAGCCCTGAATACAAAAAAATTATCTTTAGTTATATATTCCTTTACCTCATCTGTAGTTATTTTTCTGTTTTAATTACTTTTTTCTGACACCAAGAAAAGAAAAAGCCCTGATCAGTTATTTCTGAAGATTAACCAAAAATGTAAAAATGGCACAACTTCCTTCTGAAATATTGATATTGATCTTCACTTCCCTCACAGCTCATCAATGCGGTGGTCTTACTCATCTTGTTGTCGGCTCTCAATGACCCAGTTCAATACCGCTACCACCTTACCAGTTCTGAGCTGGGGACCGACATTGATGTCATGGACGATGCAAGTGAGTGCAACTAATCCTCTCATTGTTACATATCTGACATGGTTTATTGGATTAGACGTCCTCAATCAGGCATTACTTATTATTCTCCATAAATAGTTCAAAGATGCATCAAGATAGTTTGAGTGCAAGATCTCATCTAGAAAGTGAATTCACAAAACACCTTACATCTATTTTTTTCCTCACCATAATCAGTATTCCACGAGAAATTTCATTTTCCTCCTATGTGAGTTTTGCAAATAATGCACTATTTCTTAACATTTAATTATTTCAACTTTTTTTTTTTTTTGACAAAAACAGAACAGACAGAGCAGGGGACAACAGACAGGGTCATCAGTGGTGAAATGAAATGCGTAACATCATGTAAAATAAACAATAAAATTAAGCTGTTACAGGTTAGTGTCAAGATCTTTATGTCCTTCCTGTCCATGATTGTCCCTGTAAATCCTCCTACTAGTCCTTCCTACTAGTCCTAATGATCCGTGATTCATGCAAAGCTGAAGGAGGGAGAACTCTCCCACTCATTCACATAAAGTCACATTTTGATGGTCCTGGTACAGAAAAAAATAAGACAAACAAATATGTATATAAAGAATTCACTTCAGATTCAAATAAGATTTCCAGTTTTTCCAGTATTTTTCATGTTTTTTAGTGTGTCTCAGAGAAAAAGTCACTTTTTCCATAGTATAAATTTCCTGAACTGCGTCTATCTCTTAAAATGTAATTGCATATTGCAGATATGATATGCAGAGCATTTCATTTTATATGAAAAGAGTTTGAAAGAAAAAATAGAAATAGTGAGTAGATGACAATTAAGCTATATCAAACTATCTGCACATCTAAATACCCAGACAGTATCACAATATCAAGTTTCATAGCTCAGTAGCATTATAATTTCGAAGTATCCCCCAGCTCTCAGCTCATATAGCCTCATGATGTGTTTCTGCAGGTCTAAAATCACTTCTCCTTTCTGCCCACCACTTCTTTTTTTCCCAGAATGCTGCTCTCAGCAGCACAGACATAGCTGAGTAGGCTCGGCTGCATAGAGAACAAATCAGAGTGCATGTGTATTTTCAGTGCTTCCCCCTCCAGCAGTTATCATCATCACAGTCGCCTCTGGAACACCACAGACTCCGTCACTGGCTACTCTGATTAAAAACGACTGCTCTAATTCTCCATCGGATTAGAACGGCCATCTTGACTGACTCCCCTTCGCATAGCGTCATTTTTGCTTGTTGTGAAGCAGTTGTGAAACGGTGGAAAAAAGGACGGAGACAAACTGGTGTGATGGTTTTGTGATAGGCAGCTGTCAGTCGCACCAACGTTACTGTTGTTGACATATGCAGAGAAATCATGAAGTGAAAACTCAGATGTGTGGATGACATGTGAAGGGTGGCATTTATGTATATATCTGTGCATTTTTCCATGCATTGTTTATATATAGTATGTGTGAACATGCTTATCTGTCTAGTGAGTGTGTGTGGTCAGGGATTAAGATTGAAGGGTATCATCATTTCCTGTGTCTTAACACAGTATCAGCACAGTATTAATCACTGTTGCTGAGTGTAAGAGAACACCAACAGTCAAGGTATCGTGGTCATTTATTATCATTATGCAACACAGTGTTGCACAACAAAATGAATCATGGTGATACACAGAAGTTGGAGTTAGTTTTTATTTTGTTAAGTCATGGAAATTGTTAAGTTTTCACGCCAGCAGTGCTGACTTCCAGGGATGCATTGATTCCACTGTTTCACATCCCGTACCCCCTTTGAATACCAAGTTCAATAACAATCCTGCATAGTGATCTGAGATCCCTTTTATCAACAGCACCAGGGTTTTCCCTGAGACAAAGGTACCAAATGTAAGAGGACGTGCACGGCATACATGTGCAGCCCTACACAGTGCAGCTTTTAGACTGCCGTGCGCTTAAGAGAAAAAAATATCATGATTTGACACAAGTGTCCATAGAGATTGAAATTTTATGCCTAGATGGAAGAAAAAGGTGAAAAGCTTTTTTCACAATTTGTGATCACTCTCGAGTGCTGTGCATAACATGTGCATATTTGGTATAAGTGCATCAGAGCAGTTACTAATATCAGGCACAGTAGATTGGGTGTATTAGAAAAAGTTTTAAAAGCCAATAATACAAAGGTCGCCCACCTTTGAGTTACACAAGCACGGAAAACTCTGAGCACTGAGACATGTCTCAGAAATAATATCTCAATATTTTTAGGTTATGCCACGATATACACCTCTATATACACATTTTCTCTAGGGCTGCAACTAACAATTATTGTCTGTCGATTAATGTTCCTATCATTTTCTCAATGAAACACAAGGTTCAGATGATTTTGAGATTTTTTCCTAAGAAATTGACTCAAAACAATTAATCCATTATAAAAAGTAGTTGTCAGTTAATGTAATAGTTGACATCTGATTGATTAATTGACTTATGGTTGCAGCTCTAACATACGATATATATATATATCTCATTCTTAACATTTTCTCTAAACTAATATATTGTTAAATTAGAGCCGGCCAATATGAATAGAATCAAATATCACAATATTTTTGTCCAAATACCTTGATCAATATTAATCAACATTGTTACAATAGTGTAGGGATAGCTATTGGGGCTTTCACAAAATATTAACACAAAGATATTTTTGATAAATACAAGACAATATCTAGTCTCATATCATGATATTGATATAATATCAATGTATTACCAGCCCTACATGCGTATATGATCTATTGACTTGATGTCAGTGGATCCCTGTTAGTCACTGCACCACAGTGACGCTGACAAGTGTCTCATCAGTCAGTTTTCACAGCTGTAATGTGAATCCGAGAGGGGTGTTAAATTTAGTCAAGTTTAGCACCTCTTGCATAACAATTACCCACGTGCTGATCATGTTTTGTCCAAGCCAGATTGGGTACTAAAAATAGTGAGGTTACTTAAGGTGTTTTGTTTTGTAAAAAGATGTCCGTGTTCTCATAGAGACTTTTGGATTACGTCAGTGGGTTCAGGGCTTCCAGTGAAATTACGTGTTTGCTGCTGTTAAACTGGATTATCTGTTCCTACATTGTTTTGTTTGTTTGTGTTTTCTCTCTGCAGATATCTGCATAGCCACTGCAATATCCCTACTCATGATTCTTATATGTGGCATGGCAACATATGGTGCTTACAAGGTAAATACAAACAGTGAGATTCAAACAGACGTCAGAATTTGAGAAATATCATGCCTTTGTTCTGAGTTTCTTCATCTGTTCTCCGTCTCTCCCACGCAGCAACATGCAGCTTGGATCATTCCATTCTTCTGCTACCAAATCTTTGACTTTGCCCTTAACACACTGGTAGCCATTAGTGTGGTGGTTTATCCCAACACGGTGCAGGACTACCTCCAGCAGCTGGTGAGAACCGCTCCAACACAAACACCTTCTTCTTTTTTAAATGTGGGCTTCTTTTGGTGCCTGAAGTATTGTCAAAAGCTACAATACAAAACATTTGAAAACAATAAGTTACAATAACATAATACCTGCTGAGCATTGAGGCAGATTCATGGTAAGGCTTTTCATTACCACGTTTAAAACAATACAGTATCAAAAGCTCTGATAAAAATGATCTAACTGCTCGCCCCAGTTTATTTTCCTGCCTGAAACTTTGATTGCAGCAAAACCAAACCAGCATTCAGTGACATTTATTAGTATCAAGTATCGTTTTAAATTCTGGTATCGTGACAACTCTGATTCATGGGTTTGTTCTTCATCTGTTGAGGAAGACGGCTAAAGAAGAGGCATTCAGTGAAAACGAGTCACCCAGGCACAACACAGGTCTTAGTTATGTAGATTAGGTGTCCATTTAAGACTCATTGGTTGTTTAGGACTGAAAGGTCAAGTTTTGTCACATGCTGACTTGTAAAAGGACACTTTCTTACTTCCTGTCTTGAGTTTTCTGTCCACTGATGTCTGTTTCACGCTCTCTCTCCCTCCCTTCCAGCCGGGGACATTCCCTTACAAAGAGGACATCATGTCCACCAACAACATGTGCCTAGTTTTTGCAGTCCTCCTCTTCATTGGCTGCATCCTCTCCTTCAAGGTAAGCACACAGAGCAGAGTCTCTGTTAGTGGTGCATGGAGAGGTCATTATCTGTGTTTATGTCTGTATCTGTTCAGTCCGGATAGAAGACCGAAGTTGGGCATGTTTTTATAATGTTTCGTCATGTTAAATCAGGCCAATGTTGTATTGTCTTACCTATGATTCATTGTCAATTGTTTTCCTCTCTTTCTTTCATTTTTATTTTTAATTAAACTAACTTTTACAAACCAAACCCTACCACCACAAACTTTTTAAGTGGGGCAATAAGCAATAAGAAGCAGAAGAAAATGCTCTGCTTTGTATTGAAAAGAAGAACTCTTTACAGAAAAGATATAAAAACTATTCCTCAGTTAAAGGAGATAACCTTAAATTCCAGTGATGCTGCATTTGTGTTGTTAATGTTACTACAGTTCTCAGTACTAGAATGTTTGCATATATATTAATATTCTGATGTATTCAAATAATATAACAAACAAATAATATCTTAATATTAAAATGTATTACTGTCTTGCATTTTGTAAACATTTTTTTTCCTGAACAGTAACTTTGTGTAGAAGGTATATCTTCCTTTCCATTGTATTATTTGTGCTTTCCTGAGTGCATCCCTAGTTTCTGTATCACTGCAGATTCTCCCATCATCCACTTGAATGATGTTTAAAACTGTACATATGCTTTTAAAATATAATGATATGTGCAACACGTTGCGACACATTATAAACACTCATTGAACATTTGTTCCCTTTAGATCGGCCTTTTTATAGATATTGTAATGTGATTAAGGCTATTAAGACTCACACTGTGCACATCCCATGCAATATGAACCATATGGCATGTATAATGAATCTGCCAGTGTGAACATTATCAATGTTCTTCATGAGATTATCACACAGTCAGAGAGCAGCGGGTCAGGGACAACAGGAAACCAACTCCTGTCAGGCTAATTTCCCCTTAATGCATGGATGATTCTCCAGGCGCAGCTACGC
Source organism: Lutjanus erythropterus (assembly GCF_056507025.1). NCBI lineage: Eukaryota > Metazoa > Chordata > Actinopteri > Lutjaniformes > Lutjanidae > Lutjanus > Lutjanus erythropterus. Next base: position 21,632,486 of record NC_139332.1, read on the forward strand.
TCTGGGGCTCTGGGACGAGATGGGACATGGAGTTGCAGTCATCTGTACAATCAAATCAAGTTGTTTCTCCTCTAAGCTCAGATTGGAAATGTTCTTGGCAGATACCCAAAGCCAGAGCTGGGGTTTCATGATAGGAAGCAGCCACTGGAAGATACACTGCTGGACTTACAGAGAGAAGAGCTATAAATGTCACGTATCAGCCGCAGAGCTGTGTTGCACAGAGTATACGGTGTAGTTGAACTGCTTATTGCTTTAGATTTCAGCGTTTAAGATCAAATATAGATCTGAGCTAAATATAATCCCATTTTTCTTGATGGGCTGCTCGTTCAGTAAAGTATATATTGGCCACTGTAGCGACGATAGTTGAGTCAGTTCCTTGGAAAAGGGCCAGAGCTGAAACCTCAAGGACGCATTGAGCTCTGAGCACAGAGGCAACACCTGCTAAAGTTCCTGCTGAAGCCAACATCCTCCACTTGACTGCACTTTGCATAAATGACAAGATACAGAGAGGCAGGAAGAAGAAGGAGAGCTGGAGAGAGACGGGAGATGGAGATGGTTGGGTGAATAGAGAGACTGTGACAGGATGACATAGGAAGTATATGGACAAGATGGTCAAACTCAGACTTCGTGGCACATTACCATAGTGATTCAGAATGTTATTTTCCCAATAAATAAAATAGGCTTTTTCAAGTAAAGGACAGGAAAAACCGAAATGGGCAAATGGGCAGTACATTAAGGAACTGTGTTTAAAAACACAAAAACAAATGGCGCTGTTTTGTATGATCAAAATAATGAGTTGAAATGGTTCTGATTATTTTTATGGATAAATGAGTATGTGTGACATTGTTTTCCTTCAAATGTTTGTACCTTTATTTAGACAAGACTTGCAATTTTTGCAGAGCATTGTTGTCTTTTCAGCCTGGACTGTTAATGACATCCCTGCTAAAAAATAAAAACGAAATGCTTCTCTACTTCTATTGTAGATGTATTAAAATCGTTACCAGCGTGTTGTTTTCAAGGTACAGTTTTGCACACACTTCTGTGGTGCAGAGCTCAGTCTAGAGTCGCTATCACAGCAGATGGTAAAGTGATTGGATAGCAGGCAGCCTGGTTTCCTGGTTGGTCGGTTGGTTGCGCTTACTGCTGGCAGAAGCACCGACTCAGCAGGCTACTCACACAGATCCACAATGAACCTCCTGTTCCTCTGCCAAGTCAGACAAACCTTAAACCCTGGTGCTACCGTAGCCTTACTGAGGGCTGGAGATGCCTGATGAGTTGCCTCGGTTAAAATGTTGTTTGAAGACCAAGAAGGGCCACATTGTTCAAGAAACGTGAAAGTATCTTATATTTGTACAAATGCTGTGTATCCGGAACTGTGTTGTTGCAAAGGTAGCTGATGTATCACAGTTTGTATAAAGTAGTGATGGTGATGCATCTCTGCCGTCATCCCTAACCTTGATGAATGGATGAGATCACAGCAAACAGCGTCAGTAATAATGAAAAGTGGATACCGTGTTGTTAAAGGTCGCTGTGTGTGTTCTTTGTTTTCACCTCCCGGGGACAGGCCTACCTGATTGGCTGTGTGTGGAACTGCTACAGATACGTGAGCGGCAGGGGCACCACGGAGGTCCTGGTTTATGTCACCACCAACGACACCACGGTGAGTCCTCACATCCACCTTCTGTCCCGTCATTTCAAGGACGAGCTGAAAATCTCCCTCGCTCACGTCGTTATGTAATTCACATAGCATTGATTTTTCTTTTTCCTTTTTTCTTTTGTCACGATTTTGGGCGTTCATTATGTAAGGTCAAAGGGATAGTTCAGATTATTTAATGTGTGCCGGCATGAGGTACCTATCGATTGTCAGTGTATTAGCCACAGTAGATGGCGGTTGACCGGCCCCCACTTTGGAGAAACAGAGAGGAGTACCAGCACAGAAGCTGAGCAGCTGTGGACAGTTTCTGGTAGTAAAAGGTATTTTAGCCATTTAAAAAAGGTCCACCTAAAAAAAATAAATATAATTTTAAATGTATGCAAGATTTAAAGCATTTTCATCACCTTACTCTCCCATCAGACAGCCTTTTCCAACGGGGAATTGTAGTGTCATAACCTAAATATCACTCTCTGCAAAGCAAAAGCAAACTCCACAGGTGAAATCAGTCATTTTACTTCATAGAACACAGAGTTCCTGGGCTACTGCTGCCACAGTCTGTTTGTGTGTGTTGTTATGTAACTTGCTGAATCCAAACTATCCCTTTCAAACACCAAAGTCACTTGAATAACACTAATTAATGAGATTGAGGCAGCGGTAGATCAGCAACTCAACTCAGCAACAATTTCATACAAAGTAAAATTACTGATATCACCTATGGAGTTTGGAGAGGGTAATATTTGGTTCATGTAACAGCTGTTTCCTGTCAGAAAAGGCGGTCTGATGCCAAAGTAAAGTGGTGAAAATATGCTAAATATAGCGTACACTTAAACTGATTGATTGATTTTTAGGTTTACCTTTTTCAGTGGCTGATGTACCTTTTTTGCTCCTCCAAACTGATGGCGCCAACATTAAATAATTTGAAGTATACCTTTAAGATAATCCTGACAAAAGGTATGAAAAGTTATTTTCATCACTATATTTACACATTAACTTGTGTATGAAATGCTAAGCTCAACACCTCTGAGGTTTTATTGAGCTACGGTAAAATATAGATTATATTTACTTTTTTATTTTATTGCAGTTAAATGAGTTGATACCTCTAAACGTACAAGGTAAGGATTATAGGCATTAATTGTGACATACATCACTAGAGCAGCAAATTAGAGCCAGAAAATTAAACTGATATAAAACTAGTAGATGAGAAATTCTCCCAAAACCTCATTAACCTCAACCTTATACTTGACAAGTGAAATCAATCCATGCAACGAAGTAACGATCTTCTGTTCAGTGTGGGAAATCATTTTGGTAAGAAATATTTTCTGCAATCATAGATGCCAAATTGCTAAGGAGGGAAAAGCAGAAGGTGCACTGAACAGACAATTTGATAACATTTTATTGACTGTTCCAAATTTTTTTAAAAAAGAAAAGAAATCAGAATTAAGTATTTCAAACTTAAATTGAAAAAAACTATCTTCTGAAAGTATTTTATCAAGTCATTTCACATGTCAGACAGCTTTTCCATTTCTAAGAGGTTTGGGTTACTGAGGTCCTGGTTTAAAATCACCGTCACTTTTGACATAAATAGAACAGCTGTCATGTCACAGTCCCTACATACATGTACAGGTGGAGATGCTATGTGTAGTATTTTAACACGTAATTATTATTTTGTTTTTTTAAGGTAGTTGTTTCCAAATTTAGAAATGGCACACTAATGGCAAACATGAGAACCTTCAGTTAGTGATGTACAGGATTTGCTTAACATGAAGATAAGCAAGAAAATAAGATTTATTTATGTTAATTATTAACTGATTAAAATCCTACACATACCACTTTGGTAGCTGTATTGGAAATTATCAGTAGAACCAAACTGTGATGTAAATTATTGATTTAGGGCAGTTTTGTTGTTGTTGGGGTTTTTTTGTTTGTTTGTTTTTGGGGTTTTTTTCTTTGCTTTTTACTTGCATGTCTACTCTTTCTGTTTAAACGCAGTATTTCTGCACAGTTGCAGTAAAGGATTACTAAAATAATCCATTGGTGGCTGTATAGGATTGTTTCTGGTTTATGTGATTCAAACATTTCCAGTAACTTGTTGAAGAGGGTCCAAAAGTCTCAGCGTGTTTTTATCTAAAGAGATTTTCTTCTTCAATCCATATTTGTTGCCTTTTAGTCTTTAGCGCTCTCCCACTTGCCGCATGCGTCTGTATTAACAGGACGGTTAAAAAGTAATCTAATAGCACTTTAAATTAAATTTAGACTGACAAAACTGGCATTTTATGTTCATTAAAGGTTCATTTAATAAAAAAAAATAAAGGCTTTTTGACATAACATAAAATATGACAATGCACATTCAAAACTTTTTTTGAAAAACTCAACAGAAGCTTTGAATGTAAAAAAAATCTTATTTTCTACAGTACAGTTGAAACGTTCAGTGTCCAGATCCTCAGTGCTGTCGACGTGCAGCTTATCTCTTTTATTACTGTGGGTAGCACTTCAGTTAGGTGCTGTGTGGGTCATCCTGAGACGTGATTGGCTGGCTGCGCAGAGCCGGGTGTCGTCAATCCCACTTGTCCTCCTCCTCAGTGTTGACTCATGGGGTTTCTGAGAAGCTTTAGCATAGTCACGGTTTCCATTTGTCTGTCTGTCTGTAATCCTTCACCCTGATACATAAGACATTAATCTGCCTCACACCCGCTGTCGTCTCAGTACATAGCGTTTCATCTCGCTGTCACTTTGTCCTTGTTGTTGTCGTGGCCCCGCTTCACGCTGCTGACGTTTTTCACCTTATGAAACAGATTCTACATGCTGGAGCTAATCCAGCAGGGTCTGATATCATATTGTGTATCAGATGGCCTTTCAGCAAATATTTGGACGTGTGCCTTTGTTAGTTTTATCCCCTGCAGATATGATGGAGGCAAAATGTGGAGAATGTTTATTTTCCTCAACCAAATTTTGAGAGAAAACATTAAAAACATTTGGCATGAACACACTCAGTTTAGAAAATCCTTTTTTTTTTTAGAAATATTTCTGAATTGATTTGCATGTAAAGAGCAAAAAATAACTTTTGAAAATCTGTTAGTTAGCAAGTAATGAGTGTGAATTTGTTTCTTATATTTATTATTTATTCAACCTTTATTTAAGATTCTCAGAGAAATTATTGAGTGTCTCATCCCTCATTTACAATAATGTGGAGAACAAACTATGTAAAATAAAAATATACAAACTCAGAGGGTAGAATTATTAGACATTAGTCTAAACTTTTTCTTATTTCTAACAAATTCCATTTAAAGACACAAAAAAACAACAATAATGCGTTTGTTCACCTGTCAGTACTGTCTTACTGTCCTACCGTGTTCCCTACTGAAGACTGAAATTTTCAAAAAATGGGTCTCTGCCGATTATTTTCACACTTAATCAGTCTAGTCTATAAAATGTCAAAGAATTATAAAAAATGCTCATCACAGTTTCCCAGATTCCAAAGTGACGCCTCCTCAAATTTCTTCTTTTCTCCAACCAACAGTTCAAAACCCAAAGACACATTAATTCACTGTCATAAATGAAGCTGGAACCTGCAAATGTTTGACGTTTCTGCTTGAAAAATGACTGAAACAATTGATTTATTATCAAAGCACTGAGTAATTTTCTTTCAACTGACTAATCAGTACAGCTCTCCTGAAGACACACAGCCAGTGTTACTCAAACAGGAGCAGACACTGTGTTAGTCAGGGACTATTTTAGCTGCTGATTAACACACATTTGTTGTTCTCGTGGAGCGCCATCACGGTGTATGTGGGACTGAATGAAGAAAAGTGTCACCCGGTGCAACAGTCTGACTCACTGATGCATTTTTAATATTTTTTTGACAACGCTGGAGGGTATGGCATAGAGGAATATATCAGAGGCTACACAGGCAATACTTTTTATCGTTGTTTTTGGTACTCTCTTTAGGATTTTTTTTTTTCTTCTTTGTCCTGTCTTTGAAAGTAGGGTGTATGTTTTTTTCTGTAGATGTCATTTTGTTTTTGTGAGGAAAGATCAGACCAAAAAATAATAATCGCAATCTATTTAATCATAATCACGATCCACAATCTAAATTTTGAAATGTCCTGTAGACTAAAGTAAGACTTGAAATAGCTTACAGAATCCATCTGCCTCAATAAAAGACAATTATTGCAGTACAAAATACTAAACAGGTGTAAAAAGGTGAACTGCACAAGTTTGGTTAAGACATAGTTTCCCCTCTGTTACTTGTCACCTTATAAACCACAGCACAGTGACACAAAGAAGTCTTGGAATCTAATGAACCCGTGATTATCACGAAGTCAATGGAATCTGAATCAAATGTTAATTCAAATTAATTAGGAAACAGAGAACGCACAAAACAAAACGAAGCAAAGAACTGAGGCAACTAGGTCAGTGTGAAGGCCACAGCAGCGGCCGTCTGAATTTTAATTAGAGAAGAATCAGGGAACAAATAGCATTTAAACGCAACAAATATCTGTGTCACATGGTTAACGCAGGTTAAAAGCCTGAACAGTGATGACAACATGGTCTTATCACTGCATTCCCTCTCTCTCTCACACACACACAAACGCGCAGCTGAATGAAGAGCGCTCCATCTATTTTTACTATTAGAAAAGCCGGCAGTGTGGCTAAATGGCTTTTTACTGCCTCGAACATCAAGTACCCAGCTGCTTATCTGCTGTGCTTTTATATAAATGCCATTAAAATGCACAAGGGTCGCCCCTCTCTCCCTCTCTCTCTCTTTCTCCCCTCCTCCTCCCCTCTATATATCTGTGTCCGTCCTTCTCTCTTCTTCTGGACATGTTATATAATTGTCTGCTTGTCCGCTTCATTTCAAATCCTCCCTGTGATGTGTTCGCCGGGCCTCCCTGGCTGTTTCACAATTCCATCCCCTCGGAGCATATTCTCTCTCTCTCTCTCTCTCTCTCTCTCTCTCTTTCTCTCTCTCTCTCAGAGAATTAGCAGCAGTGCTGGTTTTATAACACCATTTACAGAGAAAGACCTCTGATGGAGAGAAGGCAGTCTGGCCTCTAAAGCACATGGATGTGTGTGTGTGTGAATGTTATCCTTACAGCTAGTCGTGTGTAAGCTGGAGAAGAAACCTGAAATCTAATGTACTATATTAACTGTCGGCCATTTTAATTTAGTGTCTTACTTCTGAATATGCAACTTTCTGTAAACATGATACCTACACTATTGCCTAATAACAGTTCCACATTGCACTGCATTTTGCAAATGTTAAATGGCTGCGATTAAATACCACACACTGTCAGTAGTGATGAAATCATTACAATCGAACAATCGAACTTCACCCCTTCAGAAGCTAAAAAGTTCACGTCTTCACCTGCATCAGCGTAGAAGCGTAGATACATTATTGGCCGCTGCTCTATGTCTCTGCCATATTACGTGATGACGCTTCGCTATTAAACAAATACAACGTGCATAGAAAGATGCAAATTTCATGACAAAATCAACTGTAACTTGCCTAATTCTAAACCAATTTTCATGAAATTTGGTTTGTTGTAAATACAAGGAAATTAAACATGATGCTAGTTACTTGTCTGAATTAAATGTAGTCACTGAGGCCGGTCTAATCAGCTCCGTGCGAAAACATTAACCTTTTGAATAGCCACAACTTTCACTGGCCCGTGCAGGCTTTGAGCGAGGAACAGGCGATATCAAGTGTACGTTATTCAGAATTTCAGCTTAGGATTCGGTTGTTTTTCAGCTGGGAGATGTGTCCAAGCAAGTGAGGTCGTTACACCCTATAAGTTAACGAAATAAACCCACAAAATGTCAAGAAAGGACATATTCTTACACCGGTTTTCCCTATTATTTCTCTATCATCTGAATTCAAGTTTCTCTCTTTGACTCAGCTAAAACAAGCTGAACTGTCTTGTTACCTCATTGTAAAAAACACTCATCAGTCATATCAAAACGAATCTTTAATTCACGGAGTTAGATGAAAATATTCTGGCTCTATAGGCTGTTTTCTTCTCACTCATCCTTCAGCTCAGTGGGTGTGTACTTTGATCTGTCACTGAGCAGCAGCTCTCACTCGTTCCTCAAAATAAAATGATGAAAATCACAAAAAAAAACGAACAAACTTTTTTTTAACAGCATCTCACAGGCTTTCTTCACCACTGAGCCACAGAACTAAACTGCCTTTTGGTTTCCCCGTCGTATTTCAGGTTCTGCTGCCGCCGTACGAGGAGGCCATTGCCATACCACCGAAGGAGCCCCCTCCACAATATATGGAGGCGTGAGGGACGTCCCAGCTGCTGAATCCTACACCCCGAACTACCCCAGACAGCACCAACCACATTTCCCTCCAACAGTAGGACCCTAACGCTGGCTGGAAAACAAGACCAAACAATGTCTTCAAGGCTGGTTTCAGCTTGGATTCCCGCCAACCTCAGATTAGATTAGGCCGACCCTGAGCCAGCGTTGCCATCAACTCTTTCCCCCCTCCAACGCCACCCCTGGTTGTTGTGACGTATTTTCCTCCCCTCTCGTCTTCTCTGTCCTCCTCCAAGGACAGTGTCGCAGCAACTTCATCCGCTCCCAACCACCACCACCACCGTGAACCCTCCTCCCTCTTGGCAGCTGCTGTCCCCTCCTGGCAGCGTCTAAACTCTTGCACGCCCTGAACACTCTGTCCCAACTTAATTTGCACTTTTCTTTGAGTGAAACGTGCACCGGTCTGGCCACCAACTGTTAACCCCCAATACTGTGAATCTCCCTCGTGGTCTTTGTCTAGAAACAAACTACCTGAAGAGAGGTAAAGCGACACAGAGAGTGCGAAGGAAAAGCGACATACATGATCAGTTATGCAAGAGCACTTTTTTTCAGAAATTGACAAATTCCTTCATTGAATGTAATGTTGAGGTATTTTTGTATGACTTTTTTGTAAAACTGAGAGAAAATTAAGTGAAATGAAGTAGTGAAAGGTTGTCCTCACGTGATAAAATATCATCAAATATGTGTACTGATGTGGCTTTTCCTGCAGGAAATCCTATTGAAAACGATTCCTTGACCAATAACAACTACGTCTTCCGGTCACACTTTATTTTACAGTGCACTGATAAGACGTAACAGGCCGTACTTTGAATTAATTTTTTAAATTTATTTGAGGAAAAGTAGAAATAATATGTTCTTTATTAGACAGCAGGGTTCCCCTTGGATTTTTTTTTTCAGACAAAAGTGGCAAAAAACAAGAAAATGTCCAAAGAGATCTAAATTTTATACCAAGATTGAACAAAGATATAAAAAAAAACAGGTTGCCACAAATAACACTGTTTAGTTTGGCACAGACATTTCCATGAAAAGCACAATTAGTTGCAGATTGTGAAGTATTTCTCTGCAAATTTTACTCTCCTGACACAAAAGGGCACAGAGTCTGATGGAAAAGTTAAGACAAGAATGATGAAGGAAAAAATTTTCTGATGTGATCAATGAACAGGTACCAATATGTGGGTCAAAAAATTAAAAAATATTATATAATATAGAAGAAGCACCAAAATCCAGTTATATAAGTGAAATAATTACACATTAGCAATAAAAATAGGTGTGCTACATGAGGCCAATTTTTTTATCGTACGCAAGTCCACACAAAGGTATTGGTATTTAAAAAAAAAGCTTTACATTTTTGTGAGAATTTTCAACAAAAGGTGGCGGCCAATAATACAAAGGTAGTCCACCTTTCATCTAATATGATACAAAGTGTGGCTTGTTACGTCTTATTAGTGTACTGTTAAATAAAGTGTGACCCATCTTCCTTTTGTATCCGTGTTAACACACTGTCTGTGAACCTGTAACCCACCGACTGCCAGTGTTTACCCGTTGATTTCTATCACAATATTCCAGTTTGCCTTCCTGTCCGTGTTCCTGTTAAAGGTCAGAAAGCATTAATGTAATCATTCAGTGAAGCACTTATCACAAAATGTTTAACACGTTCTCACACTGCAGATCCAAAAAAGGCAATACACATGCTGTAAAATCTACAATGTGTAAACAATAGTGTGTGAAGATGTTTCAGTGCAGACGTCTGTCTTGTTTTCACATCGTGTTGCAGCTGCAACAGCATCGTCTGCGTCTTTCTTTTTTTTTTTTTTTTTTACATGGATCATGGTGTATAATCTGATCTTTTTAGTTGAGCTAACTTAGCTGGACTGAGGGCATTTTCCTATAAACACGGCGTGACGTGCTGCTGTACATGCAGAGACTGTATGTGTGTGTTTGTGTGTGTGTGCTTGCCTAAGCGCTATGATGTGACTCCTAAGTCCTTTATATGTAGTAAAGTTTGTTTTGCACATGCAGTGATGATATCATGTTGAGATATTTCCTGTGCTGTTGACCTTTTTAAAATTAACGATGGATGGGAATTAGCTTAGCATAGTAGCACAAAATCAATATACATGAAGCTAGAGAAGCTAGGTGCTTGTCTTTTGCCTGGAACTATTTAGGCAATAAGTTGAGACATGATAATGGAACAAATTATATTAGATATACTGTACCTAATCCCATTTTCCAGTAATTCCTGAGTAGTATTTCCTATCAACAGAAAAACCTTAAATCAGAGTTACAGTTTGTCTTTCAGACTATGCAACAGTGCATTCAACGACTCGTTAGACCTGGAAATACCATGAAGTAGTATTTCATTTGATACTAATACTGTAGTTGATGATGTAGCCATTTGTTGGCCCCTTCATCTTTTTCCCCTGTGTGACGTACGACCACTGCTTCTGCAAATCCAACAAAGCTGAAAATTAAATTGCACTTTAAAGTCAGTCGCTGAGAACTGATGTGTTTGTGTTTTGTTCATCGTTACCACATTATGCTGTAGCTGAGTGGTTCTGATATGAGCAGCCAGCCACCCTCTTCTGGACGATGCAGACTTCGAAAACATGACCTGAACAAATCCAGATTTGAGTTGCGTTGATGTGATTAAAAGGGGAATTTCAGAGTTGTACAGGATATATTAAAAAAAATGCATAAACTGTGTCTGGACAAGTAGGTGGCTGATTTATGTCTCATTTTATTAGAACCACTTCAAGACTGTTGTCCACCGCTTTCCATTCACACACATCATCTTGTTGGATCTGCATGAGCTCATGTCTTCAATTCTGAATAATAAAAAGCAAAATCAGTCTGTGTCTGCCCCTGGATTTATTTGTCAAGTCCAACAGTTTGTTTTGCACTTGAAAATAGCAGATTAAAAAGATAGTTGCAAAGTTAAAGTTCATTTTAATTTGCTTTTTGAGGTGCTGCAATATTTTTAAACATACTGTACGCTCTGAAATCAGTTGCAGTTACATTGCAAACTCTTTCCTTCTTCCTTTACCTGTATATTGAGTATTGATTTGCAAAAAAATAGAGAAAACTAAAAGTTTAAGCTGAATTTGACTGACAGCATTTTTCTATAGATATGATAATATTGTCATCTTGAATTCTTTTGGCCAAAAATCATGTAGTGAATATCTGGTGTCTTTGCAGCCAACTACTTGGAGAAAGTCCTGAAGATGAGGGGAAAGAAGCTGTTTATCAGGATGCATTTTAGGAATTAAGCAGTTCTTTTCAGTGTACAATTTATTTGAAATCGTTCACACAAGTATTTGTATATTGGAGTACATAATGTTGCAGTTGAGTTTTTTATGTGTTACTGGATTTTCTTCTTATGTTTGATGATAGGTTGTGCTTTAAACATGTAGGATTGATCTTTTTTTTTAAATAAACAGTTTGCACACTGCAGGGTTCCAATGTTCACTTATTTATTGGAGCAATAAATAAGTGAATATTGGAGTTGTGCAGTAATAATTTCAGTATTTTAATAATTTTGGCTCACTGCCTGGCATCTTTGGTTTGGATGTTCCTGCAATAAGCCCATTTATGGTCCAAATGTTTGCCATGACACAGAAATAAACAATGTTTCATCTGTTAAGTAGTTCCTTCAATTTGCACAATACCAGGATCCAAGTCAACATTAATTGTATTACTTACACATGTTGTTACATGTAACCTAATTGGAGAGGACTGGAGTCTGGGAACATTAAATATTGGACATGAGGCACCAGAATTAGGCAGAACAAGGCAGCAGGTTCCAAAAAAGATTTTTATTTTGGCATGGTGGGTCTTTATTAATTACACAAACAGAAAAATGTATTTTTTACTCATGTCGATCTTTATTATTCTTAATTATCAAACAAACTCTTACTGGCTGAACAAAGGCTGTAATATTCTAATGCATACGTAACTTGACGCCAAAATGAGTCATGAATGAAACTAACAAACATATGGAATTATCAAACTGTAAAAAAAAAATTAAAGAATAACTCACTTTTAGCCACCGCTGACAAACATAAAGAGAACACAGGTCTGGTCAGTGGCAGAGCAAACAGAACAACAGATTCTCCTCTTATTTCTATGGTGCACTGATTGAGTTCACCTCAGACAGGACAGTTTGGAGGCATGCTTGCTGTGAACAAGTCAACATGCTGGTATCTAAACTGGGATTTGTGGAGTTATGTTGCTATTAGAGCTGGCTGAAGCATCGTGCTCATCTGAGTCAAATTATAGGGTGTCTGTGTCTTGTGATAGGGCAGCTGGCATCACAACAAAAACTGATTGCAGCATAGGCTGAAACTGAGCATAGAGGCTCACTGAGAGCTGACTGGGTTGACTGAATGCCAAGAAATTCACTCTAAATCAGCGTCTAACCACTAAAGCTGAAGTTTAACATTACAATACAGTTTTTTTTATGATTGCTTAAACACTAAGATTAAAAATAACAGTTAGTGAAACCTAACAGTCAAGGAGCAAAACCTTGTATTGTAAGCACATTCTCAGCTTCACACTTTTTGCAAAACACTACACACACTTCTCTATATTAGACAGAGAAATGGAACATCAAAGCACTGCCTCTAAAAATACCACACCTATAATCAACTGATTAAACATGTCTGTCAGGGTGTACAGACACTAGGGTGCTTAACTGTAAACTCACCAATCAGCAATAAGCATTAAAAAAAATGTTCAGATATTTCTAAAAGAGGAGAGAATGATGTAGCTTACTATATGCACTACATGTTGAAATAATGCCTTGTACACAGTCATTTGAAATGTTACATGCATTTTGATTGGTCAGCCTGTGACGTGTTATGGCCAGGTCCATCTAGGCAGATGATAAGGAAGATGATGTTTAGGATTTTTGTAATTAATCCTTTTTTTTTTTGTCTCTACAAATGTTTATTCGCTATATTCTATTTAGAATATATTTCGTTGTGTTATTTGGTGAAAAATGCACTGAGAGAAATAATTTCATCATTGTGTTGTGCTGAACATTCATGTAACATTCATTGTTTTAGACTGAGCACAGAAGTGTGTAACTCAACTCAAGTAAAACAGAATCAGACTGCATGAACCATGTGGGCTCCATACGGTGACAAAATTGAGTTTTTACAAATTATTGTATAGTTTTGAATGATGTGTCTCTTTTTGCAAGAGATCTGAAGCGTTCTGCTGCTTGGGTGTGTCGTTGTGTGAATTTTGTGTTATGTGTCGTTATGACAAAATAACCCCTGTTTTTGAAATCATTCTTAAGAAATCACAATCACATTTCCTATTATTCAAAAGAAATAGGAAGTCCGTAAAAACTGTGCATTTTCTCTGCACAAACAGTCAGCAACAGCTCTAAAGCACAATAACTTATTACCACATCTGACCAAATGGCTCTAAGATTATAGTACAATAAAGACAAACTGAAGTTTTGAGAGTATGAGAGTCCTGTAGATGTGTGTGCGTCCAGCTGCCCTCAGAGATTCAGTCCTATCCCTCTGTGGGGATGAACAAGCTGGCAGATCAGCAAGGATTTACCCGCCGCCTGCATCAAAATGGAGGCTGGCATTACCTTGGGTCTGACAGTAGGCTACCAGACAGACACGCTCACCTACTTTCTGCCACTGGGCCAGGGCAGGGGCAGAAAAAATTTTAAAAAAAGCAAACAAACAAGTGGGTCACATTCTGTCTCTTTTCTTACCCAAATGCACAAAGGTTGTACAATGACATCAGCTTCAAAAAGAGGGAGATGTTTGTGAGAGAGGATGCTGAAGGAGGGTTTAGTAAAAGTCTTTCCTTGACCCAGATAACATTCAGATTCTCCAGTACAATCATTTTACCCTCAAGCAGTCAGTCAAAGAAACTATACACACTCTATAAAAGAACGCACTGGCTAAACTTTAAAAAATAATGAATGTGCGAGGAGCGAGGGGAACCAACTCACTATTTGTATTGCAGCACTCATTTTTTGAGCACCAGGGACTTACATATTGCTCCTTTAAATTATTCTAACTTTTTTTTTTTTTCAGTTCAACACAGAAAAGTCCATGCAAATAGTTTGGTTAACTTTAGTTCTGAGCAAACTGTTTTTTCTAAAACTAGTGTCAAACTTAATTCTAAATGTTTTTTAGTGATGAACAATTGTATACCGTCATCTGACAAAAAAAACCCATTTGATCAACATATATTATGAATAAAGATAACAGATAGTTAATGCGAACTTAGTCATGCTACCCTTTAATATGCAGGGACAAGATGCATTCTGTAACTATGTAAAACCGTTAAATGCATGTACTTTTCCATCTGTCATGACTTTGGCCAGTGGCAATGAGAAAAGTATCTGATCAATAACGTGTGTGAGAGAGAATATAAAGTTCACAGTAAATGTTCACTGACGTGGAACAGATGTGCTATACCATCCATTTAATGTTCCTGTGGTGAGAAATGTTCAATACTGATTTACTCCAGAGAACAACACGGCCTGGCAGTTTGTTGTTTTCACTCTTGATTGATTTCAATTCACATGACTTTGTCCTGGATGACCGGAGAGAAAAGAGTCACCAAGCAAACTGTTTCATTTGAGACAAAAAGAGTATAGAAAAAAAACAGAGCAGTAGCCCAAATATATGGAGTGCTGGCGAATGCTGTATGGCCCCTAACAGGCTTTAAATTCTATTTATGGTACAGAATCTTTCAATCTTACTCAGCAGCCTCTTTATATATTATCCTCGTTCTGTGCGGGGCATCTGCTGCACGTGACACAGATCATCTGGGATGATTACATTTGATTTAATTGGGAATCAAGAAAACGGCTTAGGCAAGCAGTGAGTGAAAAAACTGGGCCAAACCACTCGATGGATGATGGGCGGCTTATATCTCTGTCTCTGGGTGGATGCGGCGGCCTGCCTATAAGGCCAGAGTTTCAAAAACAGCAACGTTTGATCTTGACATCTATGGGATTAAATTACAGGATATTGTATTCTGCCAGTTCATGATTGTTACCTTTCAGTAGCTGCAGATGGCATCTGCCTGCTGTTGGTATTCAGGTTCCAGGTATTCACTGCTTTCCTTCTGATCATTGCATTTACTGCAAACATTTATATTATTGAATTGACAACATTTGATGTATCTCCAGATTAATTAAAAACTTTAGAAATAAGGTCTTAATCAGATGTTTATGAGGCAATGTTCATACCATTTTATATTGTAAAGTAAGGCAAAATTAAGTGTATTTGTGGGGGTTTATCACTGTCACTTGAAAGAGGAAGTTTCAACAGTTTGAGCCTGACTTCTCTGTGTTCTGGTTTCACTCATTTCTATAGAGAGAAAATACTAAAAGACAAGGTTGACATTTTGACACAAATTTCTTCGTCTGGTTGCAAAGTCACTCAAGCAATTTAGTGGGCCTACATGCAAGAGTCAAATTAAAGAGGATGGTTGAAATTATCCTAAAAATCCTTGGTCTGGGTAAAGCTACAGAATCACTGAATCCTACATTTGCCATAAAGTAACCTTTAATGTAACATGAACTACAGATGGAAAATGTTTTTCAGTAGACCCTCCCTGCATGATAAACACCCACATCTTTAAAGAACCAGTGTGTAGGATTTAGGGGCATCTACCACAAAAGGCAATATCCAGAGCCTGTGTCTGGCTTGTCTGTTCTGGCAAACCATCCCTATTTGCAGGTGATTATATACTAATGTAAACATTATATTGCATTTCTGATATATTCTGCCAATAGATCCCACTAAATTGTACACACTGGACCTTTATACTTCACACCAGCCACCCCAGATTGTAACAGAGGCTCTCTGTATTTTAGATAAACATGGTCCTAATGAGCAGATGGCTTTTGCTCAGTTGTTGTGTAACTGTAAGTGTTCTAACTTTACATTGTTATGGTCCATATTGTCTTAGAAATTGAGCTTAATATGGTCAAAAGCCCCAGAAGTGATTAACTACTATTTGATTATTTTGTGGAAATAAAACAAAATGTCCCAATATTTAAAAACATGTATACTGGTTGGGTACTTTTTTCTTTTCAGTATCACTGTACTGATGGCTGCTGCTTGGGGCCACAAAAAGACCTGGCTCAGCCAGGCTCACTTTGATGTCCATCAGCAGTTACGGATGAAAGGCTTAATCGACTTTATCCACCTATGCTACCAAAATGCCCTTCGGCAGGCTGGTGTTATATTTATATATATATATATATGTAGGAGCTTCAAAATGCCTATCATAGCCAACAAATGTTAGACCCATACTGATGAGTCGTATGTGCAGCAGGGACTCTAACATTAGATATTTGAAACATCCAAGCTACAGGGATGGAAGACTTCCTAAAGTAGGGTCAGGATTTCTGCAAGTTTCAACAAGTTGCATTTAATACTTTTTAAGACTATTATGAATTCAATTTAAGACATATTTTATATCTATACTGGCAAAAAAGTACAAGCACAGTTTACATTAGTGGTCACTGGGTCAATGTTGGTGTTGTTTTGTAGTTCTTACAGCATGAGCAATACAAATTTTCACAAACGCAAGACTGAAGTTAATGCAGCTTAATGAAAATAATGCTAACTTCATAATTCAGTTTTTAAGACCTGTCAAAATTGTGTTTAAGATTTAAGATGTTTGGACCTTATACTTTTTAAGAACCTGCAGAAAGCCTGGTAGCCAAGAATGTTTGCTTGGTAGTCTTATCTCTGATCTATTGCAAAAGTGGCAGCTGTTGCTTAGAAGGCCAATATTGATTTCTGGGGAATTTTACTTTATATAAATCCAACAGAAACTGTCAATATGAGCTTTCTGCTGTTTTCCCAATAGCAGTTCCTTTTATCTGCACTATTATGAGATTAGAAATATGACATTATACAGTTTAACTGAACTGCAGAGCAAGTACACAAGCATTTGAAAGAAGTACACAACTTGGGTCATCAGTCTGCTTGAAGGCTCCAAATATCAACTAAACTTTTTAGTTATCCTTATTCTTAAAAATTTAGCAGCAAGCCACTATTCCTGGCTGCTTGGTGTTGGGCAGATCACCCACCCTCACACCAGTCGGAGGACATGAACAGAATGTGTGACAGAGTCTTCCATCACTGTGTAAAGCCTTTAATACCCCTGAAAGGAGAGCGTCCTTACTCGATTACAGTCAACAGGCTACGGCTAATACAGCAGACGGTCATCCCCAAGGTTTATGTAAGTGAGAAATAAATTCTCAAAGATCAGCAATTACGTAATTTTATCTTCTCAGTTCAAGTTTGCCATTTACACAGAAACAGATGTTGTCATGCTTTGTTACACAAGTCTCTGAAGAAAGATCAACTGTGCTTTTCCAGAATTATTTCCGGGCCGACAGCCTCATATTGTAAACAGCTCCACAGAGACAGCAGGAAATCCCTCTCACACACACCATGAAAATGTTAATGGGGGAAACCTCATCTGGGAACACCAAGGAGGACACTGGTGCCCTCTGGTGGAAACCTGCAGGAATAACACCGTGTTCGGAGAGGCAGGTTGTATTAATGTATTAATTAGAAAAGAGGACAACAGCATGTATTGTTGACACCGATTTTATTTATAACAACGGGGTGGGGGAACAGCTCTACTGTGCTGGCTGCTGCTGGTCTGGCATGCTCCTGATGATGTCAGAATCGCCTGAGGAAGAAAAAAAAGTCACAGTTGAGTTGAAAAATAAAAATTGCCACATTTACAGTACAAACATCCAATTAAACAACATGCATTCAGTTTTTAATACATATTGCAAATACATACACATAGTTGACACTACGAGGGTAAATGTCACCGACAGAGCCTTCAAGAACATGCCAGTCGGTACTGGCAGCTCAACTACGGGCCCCAAACGGCTTTCATCTAGCGAACCACTAGTCCTGAACTAGACCACTTTGAGCAGGTCCAACAGGCGCTTAAATTCGCACAGAGGAAACCCAGTGGCAGGAAATATACATTATCCTAGAGTTCTGATAAACCTCAATTGGGGAGTCATCCCAAATATTTTAATTAAAATTAAGGTATAACAGATCTGGCTACTAGTTACAGCTTGTTGAACAGAAGAAAAAAAAGCATGAAACAGGACCACATTAAAAGCTACAACTAGGGATAAACACATTGTGACATTGGGACAATATTGTTAAAATAACAATGTCTGTTTTTGTGGTAGTTTGTTATTCATTCTGCCCTTTGTGCCAGGGACACAAATCTTTATTAAATATATAAAAAAAAATCCAGCACCTGCTGCACTCTTATGTCATACCAGAGTGTGCAGTCTGTGGCTTTTCACTGAAACAGCTGAAGGGTATTCTAGCTGCTGTTGTCCCAAGTCCAAAACAACATTTAGTGAAAGCAAAATTGATGTGACATAACTATCGGCCACTGCCATCAGGGAATGTCGGCTTATTTGCTGATGAAATCGCTGCAGTCAACAAAGTGAGTATCAGCTGATACATTAGTGCATCCCCAGCTAAAATATTACATTAACAAAACAATTTTTTTCATGTTTTTTCATGCATCTAAATTGTATGTGTTAAATGCCTGTTAGTACTAGATTAATAGTACTAATATACATCCAAATGAATGGGTTTATTGGATGGAAATGCATATTCTATTGTAAACCAATGAAATGTGTTGTTGAGTCTGAAAACTTTGTTGGTGGTTCTGTCAACCTGGCTCACTGGAACCAGTCCCCTGAGGCTAATATCCCTGCATCAGTTTTGCTACCAGACAGAGCCTGGCACGAGCATGTGCCAGAAACATCCCATTAGTCCATTAAATATTTTAGTGTGGGTCCACTCCATCATGAATTATCCAAAGACCAAGCTGAATGTTTACCGGCAGAGAAAAAACTCGCACCATACAGTAGATGGGTGTCCAATGCAAAGGTAGGTACTCACCAGGGTCAATAATTGCCAGTGTGCACACCCTGTAGTATTTGCCGCAGGCTGTGCCGAGCTCAATGTTGTTTCCACTGTAGTGGTGGACACCAGTCTTGGCCAGCATGGCATAGTACTCAATCTCAGATTTCCTGGACAAGGCAGAGACAACAGAAAAATTTGAGTTAAAGCAGCAGATACAAATAGAGTCAATTTGAAAAATTAAAGGACCAGTGTTTAGGATTTTGTGGTATCTCTGTGCATGCATGTTAGAGAACCTATGGTGGCCAAGAGACTCATGGAAAAATGCTAAAGGCTGTGTCTAGAGCCAGTGTTTGGTTTGAACTGCTCTCTGTAGATATGAAAAGACTCATTCTGCAAGTAATGAGAACAATGATTCTTATTTTCAGGCGATTATACACTGATGAAAATTATATTCCACATCTGCCATGTTCTGTCAATGGTTCCCAGTGAATCTTACACACTGGTCCATTAAAAAAAAAGCCCAGAAAGATGTTTAGAAGTTGCCAACCAAGAGTGTCAAGGAAGTGACTGTAAAGAAACTTGGATTATTGTATTTATTATTTCAGGCCAGATGGGCTACTGGGTATGTGTATAGACTGTTTCTACAGTGTAGATCAGTGGTGCCCACCTGATTCAAATGATCAGAAGCCTGACAACAGCCTGATCATTTGAATCAGGTGTGTTGGAGCAGGGAAACATCTAAAACATGCAGGACAGGGGTCCCTGAGGACCAGGGTTGGGCACCACTGGTGTAGATCCTGTGGGATGTCTTTTGTTTGCTGTCCAGACTTGACGTGATGTTTAATGTTTATTGTATTTAGTGTACTAGTCATTTGTTTTGGGTTTTCCTTTTGTTTTTTCTCTTACCTGTCACAGGACTACAAATGTAAATTTGCATTTTGCTAACTACGGCAAATTTACATCATGCACTATACACTGATGTTCATTAATGTGCTGTCTCTTTCACATACATGTTATTCATTTTTCTGTTTGTATCTTTCAAACATTTAAGTCATGATGGAAGATGTACCAGCTGTGTTAAGCTGCACAGATTATAAATGTGAACAATGCATTTACAACTAAATTGGAGTTGCAGATTTTGAATGAAGTACAATACCTGATTTATGCTGCCATACAGCCCTAGTGCCAGTGTTTGTACAGAGTACAGTACTCTTGGTACATGCTCATTGGTACACAAGATTGTTGTTAGCTATGCACAGTTCACATAACCCCAAGTGTAAATACTTGCTTACAACCACAACTAACATTTGAAATATCCGTCCTTTCACAGAACATGCACGCATATTGATTATCTTCATATACCTGAGAGCTGGGCAGTTGTTGGCCAGGATAACCAGCTTGGCCTTTCCCTGACGGATCATCTTCTGGGACTGTTTGTAGCCCAGGACATATTTTCCACTCTTCATCACCAGTTGGAGACGGGAGTTGATGGACTCCATGGACTTTTTCTGAACACACACAGATGTACATACCTCAAGTTAGTAACAGTACAGAAGCTACATAGCTAACATGCACAACTTCTCCATCTACCCATCCAAGTTTATTTGTCAACCCGGGTTAACAGTATGACTGATATTTTTTAATATAGGGATAATATACATACAATATATAGTTAACGTACACTGGTACAAATAGCTGCCACTTTTCTAACATGTTGTTGCCGTTAGATTTAGCAAGTTAGCATTAGCTACACCGCCCGTATTATACAGTGCTCCAATTACACTCGTTAACCGACGACAAACAGATGGATGGACGACAGTCGAAAGATTTAAATATCTACAGCCGCAATAATTCAACGCCAAACTTTAAATGTTAGGTACAAGTTTGTACGCTGAGCAACAGTGCTAGCTAACGTTAGCAGGCCCTGACAGAAACACGTCTCCACGTGAAGCGGCGGACTGATCCAGCAGCAGCAGCGTGCCGTCCGGCCCGAGTCTCCGACACTCACCGTTTTCTTTGCGGCCACCATTTTGACGGTTTAGTCCGGACCGGCCAACCTGAAGGCGAGAGAGAAGGAGGAGAAGACTGTCGTTAACGTCTGGATAAAAACGAAATGGTAAAATGAACAAATTCCGGTTATTTTTAATGAGAAAACGCGGAGCTCTTCTTACTGTGAGTTAACTCCAATATGGCCTCGGAGAGAAAGGAAGTCCCATGGTGCACCGCGGTGCTATCTGTCGGTGGGCCTGCGCAAACGTCTACTGCGCAGACTGTTGGAGCGCTGAGTGCTCGAGACTTTCTCTCATCGCTCACATCCATAGACTTATAATAGAATACATATTCTTATCATGTAGTGAATTATAATTTACCTCTGACAGTTGTGTTATGTTTGTTTTTTATACTGCTCAGTGTATACTCCTCGTTCATCAATAAAGATTGTTTTAAGAGCAGCATAAAACTCGCTACCTTTGTGATGACAGAGTACAGTGTGAGAACAGTGGACACTATGGTGCAGCCAGCACTCTTAAAATTACTGTGTATTTGCAGAGTAACAAGTGGAGAACAGTCACGAGTTTTAATTTATCTTGCGCATCTTGTGTTCTTCTGTACCTCTGTTTGCTCCACCTCATGTGATTATTATAATTACACGACAGTGCTGTGTAGGTTCCTCCCATGATTAAATATTTGCTTTTTCTATCATTCTCTGAAATGCTGTGTGATGTAGGAATACATGTAGGATGTAAAATAGAATATGCACAGTAATGACCAAATAACAAATTATTAAAATAAAGATAAAATAATCGATTTAGATACACTTGAATATATTAAATGTAGTGCTTTAACAGTAAGTGGCCTGGAGACAATTAGCAAAATGTTGTCTTTTGCACTCACAGACTGGCTGCTTCATGCAGTGGTCTGATAATCCACTAGAGGACAGAAGACATGTCTCAGAATGGATACATCAGCTTTTTTAGTAAAGTATAGCCCAGATCATACTGATGTTGTAGAGGTCTCACCATATGATGCATACAGCCTTATAGGATTAATAACTTTTGAGTATTTTGTAAATGCTAAAATTGCTAAAAAAAAAAAAATGCTACAAAAAACAAACAAACAAGAAAAAAAAAACACAAACCCACACATGTACAGACACACACAAACAGCTATAAATTACACCAAATATGCAGCTTATTTAACTTGACTAAATGACTGTATCATTACATTGTCTGTAATAATAAGTTACAGGAATTTTCCTGAATTAATTTAAAGATTTATTACCTTATCATCTTCAAAACTAAAACTGTATAGGGGATTCCTTAAGACAAGAAGCTCTCAGACTGCATCTATTGTTGGTCCTTGACATGAAAACATTTGTGAGCCCCTGGATTAGAAAACTCATGGGTTTTTTAAAGGTAGTTCAATCTAAAGCAACTACAACATCAAAATGCTGCTTTCACATTTTCCATCAAAAATAAAAAACAAATGAAACACTTCAGTACATTAAACTCCTGATTAAGATGTTTGTTCATAGATACATTGACAGTAGGCCTAGATGTTGTTCCTTTGGATGCTGCTGGTTCACTATCCCCGCCCCAAGAGGTGGCCGCTGCACACAGACTGAATAATGTATTTTTGTCCCTGCGCCAGCCTCCTGGAAACAGCCTAAGTTACAGTACACAACAAAAGCCCACATTTCACCTGCGTGCCCGGCTGTTTGGAGACTTCTTCACCACAACACGAACAGCTGAACGCGTTTTGAGGGGGACGAGCCACGATGCGCAATTACGCACAGGACTAAAGGAATTTGACGAGTCGTTTTGTTTCTCCTGCAGGGGATCCTCTGACCGCAGTTTTGAGTCCTCACCATTTACAGACAGATATCTATGCACGACGTCATCAGTCAGCCTCTCTTCACTTCCTAACTCTGAAGTTCACCATCCAGTCCTCTATGTGCACAGGACAGGATGGGATGCTCCACCAGTTCCCAAACTTCAGCGGTAGATACGACTCGACCCAGTGCTAAGCCCGAGGAGAGCAACGGAGCCAGCACAACAGGTGATGATGCACAAAACTTTACACTTACAATACGTAATGTTATGTAACTTTATGTTCATTAGATAGAAAATACAGATTACACACAGTACAGTATGTGCAGCTCGGTAGCATCCATTATTTAAGTGGCCAAAACACAGACTATTACATTTATTAGTGACTGAAAATCATGCTGTCAAGATTTACTGTGAACAATACTTTGGAAGCAAGGGTCTCCTTTTTAACTTTTTTAACATTTATATACTTATTCAAACAATAGGATGGGAGAACGAATAAAGAAATGTTAGTATTGGGGATACCCATCAGTCTAATGACAGTATAGAAAAGCAAACAAGCAAACTAACAAACAGATGATGGTGATATGTTGAATAAAGCACAATGTATATTTATAAATTTCTAGATATCTGGCAGCCAACACTGCACAGTCTTTCTTTTCCCCCAGGAGGAAGTGCAGTGTCTCTCATTCTGTTAAATTTTGGAATTTGGGGTAATTTTTTTTCCCCAAATCTGGGAAAGAATTTCTTCTTATATTTATGCAGTTTTGACATTGAGTTAGAAAGTTTAGGTCTGTTTCTTCAGCTCCTTCATCACAGTGAGAAATTTCTCTCTAAACTTTGAAGCAGAAAGGCACTGACCAGGCCTCGCTGTCTCCGTCTTTACTTTGATAATACATTTTTATTTGTATAGCACCTTTCAAAACGTAGTTACAAACTGCCTCACAACATCAAATGAAAAACAGAATCCAAGAAAACAATCAGTATATAAAACATATAATACAAAAGTATATAAAACATATAATATTAATAACACAATAAGAGATGGAAGACATCCTTGTTCCAGAGATTACTCCAAAATTACAGTAACATAGAAAAAAACTTAAATGTGAAATGTAAAACATAAGGTGAAATATAAAATATAAAGTGTATAAAAAGTAAATGCAAAACAACAGTGCCAAATAGAATAACAATAGAATTGACATAAGTTAAGTAAAAAGTGAAGTTAGATAGATTATTACAGTAGAGTAGATAACATATACAGGAAAAGAGATTATAAAAGATGTGTGTTTTTTAAAGAGTATTTATGTTGATGGATATGATATATCTGACATGTCAGTTTTTTATAATGATAGTACTCATATTACATCTATAAATGATTACTGAAATCAAACGTATTATTTTGTAACTAATTTGTAATGGTTGTTTTATTTTTAGTAGACACTATAAATAGCCATGTTTGTTGGTGGAAGTGGTGTAGCACTTTGCTGTCATCTCCAAATAGAGTTGCATCATCCTTTAATTCTACAGTAGTGGATGCTGCTCTGATAAGGAGCACCCAGTCTACATGCAAATGATCCTCAGTGTGTCACTGTGGGTACAGTATCTACTGTCTTTAGTGCTTCACGGTGACGGGACAGGAAAGTTTATTGTGATTATTTAACAGCGGTTCCTGGCTCTGTCCTCCCCGAGGGAGACAGCGGCATGAAAGCAGGTTTGGTGACAGTCTACGGTTTCAATAGGAAATGGAGAAGCCGCCTTGGACACTCCTTTGTTGTAGTGGGTCAGAGAGATGGCCCGGCTGAGGTGCAAACTAGCACACGTTTCAGGGTAAAACTCCAACACTGGATCCTGTGTTTGCATTTAGCAGCATTAAGGAGGAGCAGGAACTTGTAAATATGTGCAGGACAAGTGTAATTTACCTTCAGAGGCCGCTAAGTGTTTATTTTCACCAAATCTGTGTTAGGTACAATTACAATGAATGTGACTTTGTTTGCAGGTCTGCAGCTTAAGTATTACTTGACAGAACTCAAAGAATAAGTTGGTGAAAACTGGTAAAAGATTGACTAAACGGGACCTCCTCTGAGCAAGTGTCCCTTGCTCTTATTCTCTCTCTGCATTCCTTAAAGGGAAAGTTCACCCCAAGATCAAAAAAATTTATATATTTTCCTCTGAACTGTAGTTCTGTTTATCCATCTAAATGTGTTATAATATAAAGTATAATGTGACTAAATGGCATCCAGCTTGTGGTGCTAGGGGCACTAAAAAAACATTTAAAAAATTCAAAATCAGTGTCTCTTTCCAAAAATTATGACCCAGTTAATAAAGATAATCTGAAGACCAAAGACTTTCTTTCTGCAGTTGAATGTATCAGAACTACGTACTTTCTTTCTAATAGAAAAACAGTTCCCCCCCAAGGATTCAGAAGCCATTTATGGGGTTAAAGAGATATGTGTTTGATTTTTTTTTTTATTTATTGTGTGCTTTGGCTTTTTGAGTTTGAATTTGAATTTGAATATTACAGGCCCATACGTGCAATGAAAACATGGACATACATGCAAGCACACTCACATAGGTGAGTATGCTGTAATGCACAGACTTCATAATGACATAGTGAGCTGAGATATTGATGCTGACTCTTCTATAGTGTGTTTAAGCTTATGTCAAGTGAAAAGTAAAAAGAGTTTCCTGCTATGACGAGGCCTCGGGTCTCATTATATCTTCCTGGGTCATTCAACAGAAACTATTCAGTTCAACTGTTCATTTAAGTTTTCACCCTCATGGCTATGAGGTGAGTGATACAAATGACGGTATTAAAAGCGTCACATAAAGTTATAAAGTAAGTCGCTGGCAGTGAAGTTGGCAGCTTCACGTTTTTAAGAAGCGGTCATGGACTCGTCCCCTCTGTAGCTCTCCATGTGTTTCAGCTGAATGACACTGAACAACAAGGTGTTCCTTTTCTGATCGTCTTAGAGGTCAGATGGAAATTCGTCAGGATGTTATCTCATTTTTGCATATGACTCATTTCCGTCACCTGTTGATACTTGTCACTCCCAGAAAAGGAGAAAAATGACATTAATGAAGCCTCGGTTCAGTTGTATCTATTTTTCTTTGTATTTTTTAACATAAATTATTGGTTATAAGTAGGCCTACATATAAACAGTCATACCAATCATCAAAAGAAAAACAATAACTACATCAGAAAGAAGCAGACTTAATGTTTACCAATAAACATTTAAATAATGATTATTATCAATCATAAAATGATGGGAAAACATCCTATTTATACAAACATAGAAGGACTTTTTTGATCCATGCAAATACTGCAATGCAAATCGCCCACATACATGATACACAATATCACATGACACATGAAAACCTGTTCACACAACTGAGTACCGTGCAGTATGAGGATGTGTCAATAATTATTAACAACGATCCACGCAATCATTAACCCTTTGTGCTTCCAGTTATGTGTCAGTATTTCTTACTTCCTACTTAATGATCCGTAGCAAGTAGCAGCAGCTTATGTTTTATTATTTATTGTATTTTTATATTATCATACTTATTTCAAGAAGGAACAGCTGATGGAGTCTGAATTTTTCGTAGAGAAGTTGACGCACACTTTTCTTGTTTGGGTGAAAGTGGTAGCTTTTTTTATGGTCCAGCAATTAGAGACTGAGTGTCAAATTAGCCCCATCTTTACTAACTGGACTGGACAGATTATTGCGCCAGTAATTATAATTCAATGATATGATAAAATGTGCATTATTCTGAAATGTGCTATTCTGTATAATGACAACTTAGTGGTATCGCTGGTTTTACTAAAGTGGAAGATGTGAGTACTTTTTCCACTGCTGCTGAATCATACAACAAGTTTTCAGTGTTGCATGGCACCCATAATGATATTTGTTAATTGTTAATCCTCTGGCTCTGGGTTAAGTCAACTCTGTAGCTGTCACGTAGGCAACACAAACACAAAGTAAACTAAAACAATCGAACCATGTTTGGAAAGAGATGACAGGGAAAGAGGGAGAGAGAAGGAACCGGTCAGACTCGAACCACGGATGTTGTCGATGTGAGACTTTAACATAACCTAATAGATAGATGTGAAGAAAGTTTTTAGCCAGATCAGATGGAATTATATCATTAGAGGCACAACAAATACTACATTGACCCTGGTGTCCCAACATGTTATGAAGGCTGTTACTGCAAGATAAGAATTTAATGCTTCTCTTGTGTCTCATTCTTCTCTTCTTTATTACATGAAAAAATGGCCTTTTTGATTTAATAATATTAACAGCAACAATATGGTACATAATTGGCTTAATAGGTTTCAATTCAACTTTATTGTCAATAGCAGGATGTGCAGCCACATATGTAAACGAAAAAGAGTCTTTGGTAAACTCATCAAACAAATTGCCAAGAACATGGCTGGACCAAAGTGAGGCCTGTGGGCCAAAGTTGGCTGGTCAAAGTTGAATGATCTGGCCTCCCAGCTGTTTCTATCAATAAATAAATAAATTTTAAAATGCTGTTTATTCATTTATTTATCAGGGTAAAAATGGTCACCAAACTGTACAATATCTACATTCTAACTTTATGCAGTCTGTTTCTTGTTTATATCATTCTTATAAATTCATTATGTCTTGTTTATATCTTGTACATATCGTGTTTATACCTTGTTTATATCTTATTTACTTATTTATACATCTTGCTGTTTTTATTGTTGCTTCTGTTTTCATGCTATCCACCTTTGCTACTATAACAATGTAAATTTCCCCAATGCTGGACTTATAAACGATTATCTTATCGTATCTCATGCTGTGTTAATACTTGTCTTCCTAAAGGTGCAGCCAATGAGAATGGGAAAGTAGCTGAGGACAGCGAAACTATTCCGGACCAGACAGCTCCTCAGGGCGGCGATGCTAAGCCCGCGGAAGAACCTGCTGCAACTGCAACGTCTGCAGACAACACCGCCACAGCTCCGCCTGCAGGGGGGGAGCCTCAGTCTGCTCCAGCAGACAATCCACCTGCAGAAGAGGCTCCAGCAGCAGACAGCGGCGCAGAGACAGCAGCGAGCTCCTCAGAGCCTGAAGCTGCACCTCCTGAGCAAGGTAGGCTTAAATTAAGGCCCGTTTATTTTAGGACTCGTAGTAGCAGACAAGCATACTCACCTTTGGATTCAGTTTATAATATAATCTGACCAACCCCACTCTGTCTCTGCAAAATGACCCGTTTAAAGCAGCCGAGTCCTTACAAGGCTCTAAACATGTATTCATTTTCATGGTGAATTTTATTTTCCATGCAAATTACACCTTCATCCTAATCTCCTGACACAATGACTGTGTCGTGACTAGTCTTGTACCATCTATCATATACTGACGAAACACTTTAAAGTTATGAAGCTGATACACTGTAGAAAAAAACTGTACAGGAATTTAGTGGAATCAAATAATATTTTTTCAACAGCTTAACATAAATACACAAGTTTCGTTCGTTGAATTAATTAAACTTAAAATTTCTAGTATTTATTTTTAGAAAACTTATAGCCGTGAGTTCTTTTAACCTGAAATCTTGCAAAGTTAACTTGAAATAATTGAATGAATGTACTGTATAGAGTTCAATCAACTCATTAAATGAAGTTTCTAAAGAAACTGATCAGCATATGAGCAGACTTCCCAGCATGCTTTTTTGAGAGATAAAACTCTCCTGATGCCCTTCTTTTTAATAGTCTGAAGAAAATCTATATAATGAAAACCTGCTGTGTGTCACTAATACATTTTAAGTTTGATCATGTTTGTATTGTTTACAATTAAATGTGCAACTGAATTAATATCAAATTTATTTGACTAGAAAGGTTTATTTGTTTGGAATCATTACAAAATTACCTTAACGTGTCTTTTCAAATTCAGTCAACTTGAAATTGTTGTTTTTTGTAAGTTAAATTATTTTTATAGCAATAAGGATGGAGCTGCATACCTGTGTGCGTATTTATCCGCTTGTGTGTGTGCCTCTTTAGCTTCCTGTTTGCTATGATGGGAAATGGGAAAAGTTTTAGAGGCAACCTTCAAAGCATCCACAGGGCCGCCATGTAAAATAGGTCATTAAAAGTTGACACAAAACAATCTATAGAGAACAACAGTCACAATATGTGCCACACTGAGGGAAGGGGAAATTATTAGAGGGGGGAGGAAAGTATAATTGTTCCAATTAACCCTCAGTAACCTGAGCATTGGTCCACCTCCTGCATAGTGACCCTGTAAACACGGGTGGCTACAGCACCCAGGCACTTAATGCGTCTCTTTCCCCAGACCCTCCGCAGTCCCTCTGCAATACGGTAACCAGCTGGTATCCAACAACATACAGACATGACTTTGGCCTGTAATGAACTCACTCACGGGGGGTGCCCCAGGAATGTGTTTATAAGTCACATATCTAATTATTTAGTTGGTACTGAAGAATCTGCGTCAATGCTTTAAGTACCCTGAGGGTTGGGTTTACCTAATCTGGTAATAATTATTCAATGAACCATAATTTCAATTGGACTCATACAAAAGTCTTTTTATTGAGCTGCGGTCTTGAGGAAGTTGTTTGAACATGAATAAATGGGGTGTGGTCTGTTGATCTGGAACTTTTGTCTATTGAGGTTGAAATGATTGTTAAAGGGACGGTTCGAAATTTTTCCTCTTACTTATAGTGCCATATATCTACCTAGATCATTTTGGTTTGATTTGCAAAGTTTTGGAGGCATCTGCCTAAAAGGTGTCTGCCTTCTCTGGTAAATAAAAAAGTGCTAAGTATGTTCAATTTAAGCATACTTAAGTGTATATTTTAGTTGTAATTAAACTGTAGAAAAGCACAATTTGAAGTGTATTTAGTATACTTGTATGTGCTAAAATAGAACAACTTCATGTATACTTAGCACACTTAAAAAATATGGCTGTGTGTGTGTGATATATATATATATATATATATATATATATATATATATATATATATATATATATATATATTATACTTTTTCACACTTAAATACAGCTTTAAATAAATTTATACTGAAGATAACTTTTTGTTAACATTTAAATACACAAGGAAGTGACATAAAAATGCACTTAAATATTGCAAATATAGCTACGAACTTAAAAATAATACTTTCCAAATGTGATCTAACTTGCCACTATGAGTACTTGCAATTTAGTATACATTTTAAAGGTACACTAATGTAAAATTTATAATGTACTTAAAAGAAAGCATACTTCTTCTAAGTACACCAAAATACTACAGTGTTCCCGCAGGTATTACACAAGTATTACAGAATTAGTATATTTATTTATAACACTGAACTTGATTATATGTATTTTGAAGTACACTTTTTAAAAGTACATTTTGTATATACTCTGCCCAAATAGTACAAGTGAACTTATAATAACTTATGTATTCTTAAATTACATCACTAGTACACTAGGGTATACAACTTTTCCTATCAAATATAATGGAACTAAATAGCACTTGGTTCTTAGTGTTCCAGATATTGGCTGTAGAGTTGTTTGCCAGAGTTTCTCAAATGTATTTTTACAAGCTAAGTGCCATCTAGTTCCATAGAGAAGGCAGGCATCTCTACAGCCGATGTCTCCGAGCCTCAGCAGCTCACACAATCTAGAATCTAGATGGATAAATAGCGCTACAGGTAGAGGAAAATTTAGTATTTTTGATTTTGGGGTGAACTGTTCCTTTAACCACATGACATTTGTTGCCTCTGGAGAAAACACTGTAACAGAGGAATGTGCTGCAGTAAATTACAAATTGGTGAATGAAACGACCGCCGCTGTAAGTCCAAGAGAGCGCTTCAGAGAGTGACGGCAGGTCTGCACAGTGATCACGTCTCTGCCGGTCTTTAAATGATTATCTATACATGGTCGTGCTCCACAGAGAGCTGCATGACGGAGAGCAGCTGCGTGACACAGTGCAGCTGTACATTTACTGCTATCATTTCACTTATTGCTTCATGATGCAAATGACCAGCAGTCATCGGGCTCACAAGTCCAGCTCTTCATTTTCCTCTGTGTCTAATAATGCAAAGCATCTACCACTGTAATGTGGAAAGAAATATGGACGAGGCAGCAAAGTCAATTGACTGTATACTTATGCAGTGAGAGAAATACAGTAGTTTGCATACTTAGAATCCTGCATATTGCCTCTGAAGATGTTTCTGTGGTTGTGATTTAACCACATTCAACTATATACCTGGAAGCTGTGAGATTCTGTTGCCTCAGTCATTTAATTCTCACACTTAATGAGAAGTTTTTATTTACCAGTCATCCTGTGTAGATGTCATTCCTTCTTTACCTCCATAAATCTAAAGTCATATTAATACTGCCAGGTTCAAAATTCATCTAAAGTTTATTTTTAGGGATGTTTTTTGCAAATAACCCCCACTATGAAGTTACATCCAACTCAGAGTGCCGTGTTGTTGTGTCAGAGACTGACTGTCTATAATCTACTGCAGCAGAATTGACTCTAAAGTAAGCAGTACATACAATATGAGAGAATATAAGAAGTCACAGTTTGATACTGATTAAAGGTGGGGGGTGCTTATCTAATACAATAACACTTTTTTTAAAATCAAATTCAGTAGACACTAGACAGCTTTAACAAATCAACTGGAGTGAAAGAGAGGAAGAAAGAGGCACCTTACAATTCAGTGGCTTGAGTTTGTCCCTTAACTTTGAATTTGATCATTTTTCTCAATCCATCTAAAAAAGGCAGCCATTTTAAGTTAAACCTCCGTAAGTGTAAGTTTAAAGTTAATACGGGATCACAGTTTAAATAGGAGTTTAAAGTTCTGGTGCCACAGAATTAAATTAATCAAAGAGAGGCTCAAATTTTATTTTTCTTTATTTTAAGTTTGGTGTAACATCATTTAAAGTTTGACCATGATTTAACTGGGTTAAAAATTAATCTTTAATCTGAAATTGATTTCAAAAATTTAAATACAGATATGTATTAATTTAGTCAAAAAATAGTCAGCACACACTGACCTCTGTCTTTACTTGATCTTGACCCTCTTTGGTGTCCAACATGACTCACACTCAGCTTGAGCTTGACCACAGCCCTGTTTGGGTGGCCAGCGTGTGTGTGTGTGTGTGTGTGTTGCCAACACACTGTTGTCACTGTGGTCTCATTAAGGTGCAATCTGAGTCCACAGAGAAACCAGAGCATGCCAACACATATAGTGCTTCCACTGGCCACGAACGATGCCTCCGTTTCACAGCCAATGGAGAGAGAGGATTGAGTGTCACTTCAGCAGAGCGGACATGGCAGCTCATCCACTTGTGGACCTGTCAGTGGTCAGAGTGGAGATCAGTTTGGTGGAAATCATGTCATGACAAACATCCAATGACTGGACGTAAATGTGTGTTTCTCGTGTGTACTGATGTGATTTCATGCCTGAGGATTTATGTCAAAGATTATTTATTATGTTCTAGGGATATCTACTGAAGTTAGCATGCTAACCAGCTAGCCTTGTCCCCTGTCTTGTCTCCTAATACCACTTTGTACCTCAAGATATGGTGGTGAGTCACTGTAGCATCCAGTCTGCCTGCAGTCCAACAACACAAGGTGGTTTTCTTGCCAGGTTTGGCTCCAGACACCTCAGAGTCAGAGCTGCTGTAAATCACCTTGTACTGTATTCCCTGTCATCAAACTGGCTTCTGTCGATCTCTGAGGCTCTGTTTGGCCCAGGTCTGGTCGTGTTCAGCTGTTGAGTCTGGTTCCATAGTCTGGTTTCGGTGCTCATTCTGGTGCCATCCCCTCGGCCTGCATTCACTGCTGGGTCCCTCTAACCCAGGCCTGCAAACCTCCTCTTGGTTGTCCACAGCTCCTGTGCTAGCAGTGTAAACACCAACACTCCCCCTTTGCTCTGAACTCCTGGTCCATCCAGAGCTAACTGACCTGTAACTAGCTAAAAGTTAGCAGTTACTCTGGTGATATGCTGCCCCCTACTTGTTGGAGTACAAATTTGACAGGTGGCAATTCATTCATGCTGCAACACCGCTTTCATCAGGGGTCTCTGGATAGAGGATGGTGTGCTGTACATTTGTGATATTGACCTACAGTAATATGTTGAGACTTATTTACTTATCTTTACTTACCAAAGAAATGATACCTGGTGAAAGTGTGTTTTGTGGGTTATCAGAGTAACACAGACTCGACTCGACAGACTGGAAAGAGATGCTGTTTAGTGTTTTACATATCATTTTGTACAAGTTTAATCACCTCCAGGGTGCACCACATTAACTTTTATGTTTGTTTTTCACATGTACAAATCCTTCTCTCATTTCCATCTTAACAGAAAAAGCAGAGGCCACACCAGCTGATTCAGAGCCCAAAACAGAGGAGACACCAGGTGAGTGATGCTGCGATGCCAACACTAAGTCAAATAATCCATATAGAAATGTCTGTGCCATCCCTAACATGTTTCCCCCTCTTTTTGTTTCCAGCTCCCAGTGAGTGAGGGCCAGCATGAGTGGCTGCGCAGATTTAGTTTGTTGGACGTGTCTTATACCTTGTTCGTTCATGCATGAGTGAAAGTGTGTGTGCAGGTGTGTGTGAAAGACATCGCCTTGTTGCCAAGATGCAGACCCTGTGATAACCTCCTCCTCCTTCAGTCAGGGTTCCTCAGTCATCACTGTGCCTTCTTCTTCTTCCTTCTTCTTCTTCCCCACATGATGGTGTGTGGCTGCAACTTCTGCTTGCAGACTGTATATAGACAGAGTCCTGCAGCATTTAGTGGGTGTATTTATTCTCACAGGATTACTTGAAGTTTCTATTCATTATCTCTATCGATATTCTGAAACATCATATATGTCCAACTTGAATCTCAAGAGTCTATAATTCTAAGGAGACCAAAGCCAAAATATGTTTAATTTATAAAATTATATTCTTTTTGGGTAGCAGGCTTTGATTTTACGACCATGTTTGTAATGAATGTGAAGTGCTGATACCTTTAGGACTTTCCCGCTGATTTTAAACATTAATATAAGTTTCTGGCGAGCATGAATGAGATAAGAGTACGTGTTTGTTTCTGACGTGTCATGATTTCTCTCTGGGAAGACGACCTGAAATCTGTTATAAGCTATGAACTGTCAAAAAAATTAAAAAGACCGCCTTAAAAATCCAGCACATGTACTTTCTTTGATATGCAGGATGAACACATATGTTGGCTGTGATGTTTTAGTATAAATAACAATCCAGTGATCAGAAGTTTTACTAGATTTTTTTTATTAGTGAGAGCTGCACTTTTAACATGTTTTATGATGTTTATCTGGAACAAACCAGAAGAGGAGATACCAAACCAGAGAGAGCACCACTGTGACCAGGGAATGTTAGACTGGTTGTACAAATACAATCCCAATTTATCATTATGTTTTGTTTATGTTAGGTGTGAACTAAGTGCTGCTTTGTTATTAAGGGGTTTAATCCAAAGTGATAGATCAGTGGCCAGAAGAGAGACTCAACTACTGTGTATGGAAAAAGAACAAGATCCTGGTTTGGTCTTTCATGTGTCATCTGGATATACAGTAAGGCTTCCAATATACAACTTGATGGTTAGTCTACAACTTGTTTGCGACGTGGCTGGCTAGTCAGGAGTCTGAGAGAGGACCGAGAACGGCAACCGCCTCAATTTCCACCAGTCCACCCTGAAGAGAAAAAGGAAGCAGAGAAAATGAGGACATGGGAAAGAAAGCTATGTGGGTAAACAAGAATACTTGCAAATGAACTCCTGCACACAGTCTAACTTTCAATATTGGATTTATTTGCAATGTTTTGGTGCTTGACCTTCATCAGGCAAAGAACCAAAACAATGTAATATTGCAAGTTAGCCTGTGGGTAGGAGGTCATTTGCAACTTTTTGGTCCATTCACCCTTCTTCTATGCAGCTGTCTCATCAAATAGATGTACCAACAAACAAACAAAAAAAAAAAAACAGCTGGTTGCTCTAGGAGGCTGCATGTATCTGTAAATAACATTAGACATACTAAAGCTGATGACTGAAATGTCATTAGTTTTGCAGGTATTTGGTTAGAAACCAAAGTACTGGATAATAATGATTTTGAACTGATGATGGCATTGGATGAAAAATTAAAGGATCGCCAGAGTTAATACAATTCATCCTGAGGGCGACATGAATGTCTGTTAGAGCTGCAATGATTCATCGATTAGTTGCCAACTATTAAAATAATCACCAACTACTTTGATTCTCAATTAAATCGGTTTGAGTAATTTTTTAAGAAAAACTGAAAAAATGTCTGATTCAGCTTCCTAAATGTAATTATTCTCTGGTTCTTTACTCCTCTATGCAGTAAACTGAAAACCTGACGTCACCTTAGGCTTTGGGAAACACTGATCGATCATTTTCTGATATTTATAGACCAAACAACTAATCGATTAATCGAGAGAATTCATCGACAAATTAATCGACAATGAAAATAATCCAGTTTTGTTAGCTTTTTCATTAAAATTCACAGGAAACTGGTGGCCCTGGGGGGAAAAAGTCGCAGGATTACCAAACTCATTAATATTCATCCTCTGAGGTCCATGAATATCTGCACATAATGTCATGGTGATCCATCCGATGATTGCTACCGTGATGAATCTGCACCACCTCTTGTGTATTGATGTCCACAGAGTACTGAAGCTCTGTATCGGTGTGAAGGGTTTGTTTGTACTCACTCTGGGGAGAGCAGCGACCTGGTACGCAGCTCTGGCAGGAAAGTTACTGCAGAAAACTAGAGGGAAAGCACAGTCATTAAAACAAAATCATACTGGAAAGTCACCTGGTTAATCTATTAAATGACTTCCTATTAACGGATGATTGATAATTTCTGAGTACCACCTTCTAATGATGCAGAATTTTTAAAAAGAGTTTATAAAGTGTAACTTAAATGCTTTATTAGTGGTTAAAATAAAATGTGAAGCACAACTCGTTGGTGCCAGGCAGGGCTGCAAACTGTCAGCAGAACTCAGACAAACATTTTCTGGTATTTTACACAAGACTTTTTATAATGGAGGCAAATCTTCAAATCTAAATACAAGGATCGGACAGAGTCTAAAGGATTTTGGATCACAGTGGACACGCGTCCTCTCCTTCCTCTGATCAGGGTCAGGGAAAGTTCCCTGCCTGTGGTTTAGGGTTGAGCAGAGTCAGGAGGGAGGTACAGCCCTCTACCCGAGTCAATGGCCCTCGCTAGCAGAGCTTGCTGGGAGGGTCGGGTTACATCTGTGCGCCTGCACAGCAGTGTCCATTTACAACTCACTGGGCACCGCAGCTTCCATTACACCTGAGTGTTGTGATCCAGGAGGAAATGCCCGGCAGACGGAGCGGCCTGTATTCATCCAGCAGAGGACGGGCTGAGTGAGGCTGTCTGTCTGTCAGGTGACTGCTCCACCTGTCAGCAGTCATCCTCTCAGAGGAGTCAGTGAAATACGAGGCTGCACCGCATCCCCTCGTAGTGACACATGGAGCGTGTCACTGGAATAATTACAGAGTTTTACAGTGTTTAATTAGTGAATTATGTGATGATTTCATTTAATTTTTAGAGGGAACATTATTTACACATACAGCACGGCTGTGAAAAATTTTAAGAGTTTATTTTCGGTCAGATTTCTGTTTTGGAAGAATTAGAATTAGATATGGTTTCATTTGCATTTTTAAAAATGAAATTTCAAAAATAAATGTTGTAATGTGTGTTATCACCTGGGGAAGTTCAATTCTGATATATTTAGTTATGCATTTCACACTGTTCACCTGCAGTGTTGTATTTTTTGTCTATACATGTTTGGATTTTTACAACACATATCTTTAAAAGTCATTTTAGCAAAATGAGGTTTGTGTCATTTAACGTGTCATTTTATTTTTAAATATAGCAAAGGTCTGTACTATTCTGGTGGCACAAACCAGCCTCCATCATTATCTTATAAACACGACCATAAATAAAGTTAATATGAAAGAGACATTTATGTTTTGAAACACGTCTCCAGCTGGCAGACATTCAGTGCTTTGCTCGAGGTCACTTCAGCAGACTACAAACTTCCTGATAAGCACAATTGAATCCACATCTTCTGCTTAAAGAGCCGTCTTCTTAATCACAACCCCACTTCAAAATTTAAACTCTATACAAAGAAGAAAGTATAATCAGGAGAAAAAACAGCCACTGAACCACCAAAGAAGTCACAGGACAAAAAGTGACTCAGGTAAACAACAATTATTCTTAGAAAAAGAGAATAAACTGTTTGTAAAGGTTATTGGACTGGCTTCTGATGTAGCTCTGACAATCTTGTTAAACGCTGCCTCCATGTGGCTGCTTTTGTATATTTATAAGAATATAAACGAGAGAAAACAAATGGTACATTTTATTAATTAAATTAAAAACAATCTACTTTGTGGCTTGACATTTAATTAGTGAACATGGAAATAAATAAAGTCTTACATGTCTTGTAGACCTCATTGACGCTGTTAAAGTCATTAATATCAGCGAGCAGCACAGTCGTCTTCACCACTGAAATCAGAGAGTTTTCTCCATCAGACAGTTTGTGATGTTTTAGCATTAAAATCATATAAAACATTTGAGCAGCAGCTGAGTTTCTGAACAGTATGCGAGCGCTGAGGTCTCACCGTTGGAGTAGTCACATCCAGCAGCTTTGAGGATCTCCCCCATGTTGATGAGAGCCTGAGAGAAGAGAGAAAGAGATCAATATGTAATCTCACTTTTTATATTTTCTTTTTATGTATCGCTCAGACACACACACAGAAAATGTGCAAGAAACACACTTTTATTTCATATCATCACTGTTAGTGTATTGATTGTGTCTTTGCTGCTTAGTCTGTTTAATTTGTTAATTAGTCTGTTTTTATTTATTTATTTCACAGGGAGCAGTTTCGTTTTTATTTTAATCTTTTTTCTTCTCTTCTCTTTCTTTTTTAACCAACAATAATAAATATAAAGGCGAGGCACTTGTAAAAACAATAAAAATAAATAAAGAAATAAAATATTTCATCATATGTGAGTCTCACCTGTTTGGCCTGGGCCTGCACTCCTCCTTCAACCAGCTGACCAGAGGCCACGTCCAGCCCCAGCTGACCAGAGATGTACATCGTTCTGTCCACGACCACCGACTGGCTGAGGAGGAGACAGACACACACATAAACACAAACTTACAGCCTCACTAGATGGCAGAAAGTATGTTTTTATCCATGCTTCTCTGTCTATCCAGGGTGGCTACTACTATTACTAATATTTCTCACATTACAGTTAAATAATGCACAAGAATGTTTCTCATCAGCACTGCCTGAGTTTACATTTTGATCTAAGTTTTGTGAAGCTCTGTGTCCGAGTGCAACACAGTTGTTTTGTTTCTGAAAGCTCTGTTTAACAGTTTGTGTGTGTTCAGATATTTTTTTCCAACTTCATTGAGTAAACAAAGAGAGGAGATGCTGGTGGCCTACTACAGCCTCTAGTGGTTGTGAATGTCACTTACAGCACATTTAATTTCATGTGAGAGAAACGCCTCATGATCAGCAATAGAAAGCAACTGAATAGAATAAGTTGAAAAAAAAAAGATTATGTTTTTTAAAGAAATAATATTGATTGCATAGGATTATGTAGATTTTGGTGCATGTACCCACTCTCTCTTAATCTGCTTCATATACATATCATAAATGTACAACATGTTATTATTCCTCACTTATGACTGAACGCTCAGAACGCAGATATTAATGTATTAAATTAAAATCCCACAGTCCTTCTGTCTGTTTTGTGGTTGATGATCGGGTCAAATGTTAGAACAAATACAAGATGAGAAGATTTTGCTACAAGACACAAAAAAAAAAAAAAAATCCAAGCAAAACAACAGCTGAAGGACCTTGAGGCGAGTTTTTCCTTGAATAGCCTTGAAATAAGACAAAACATGGGGCCATTCATAAAGTCTGATGTAGCTCCGCCCACTGAGATCCAATTGGTCAGAACAGGAACTCCCCTCAACTTGAGAGACTGCACCGACTGAATGAATACCTACTACACGACATGAATTTGGTATTTTTGTCATGTTATTTCGTGATTTCTGTGAATGACTTCTGTTAATTCTGATTAGAAAGTAATTAGAGAACAGAGCCCCCTTTTAAATTTATTAAGCCCTATCCACAGTGCAGATATAGTACTTGACAGGATATTAAATTAATCTTACCTGTATATTCCCTGTCTGACAGGAGCTTTTGGTGTGTAAGGGAACTGTCGACGAATAGTTGCCATTGTAAGTGTGCTGTCTGTCTGTCGCAGATTTCTGCTCTGCTGTTTCTCCTCTCGCTCTGCAGCTATAAGTTAAACTTTGGCTCTTTTTTAATGGGGTCAAGTCGAGCAGGTGAGTTCATTGTACACTAAGACCCGCCCCTCATCAAATATTGGACTGTCCTTGTGTCTCTCATTCATTCAAACATTTCGTGTCACCGCTGCTGCACTCCACGTGTCGCTATAAAATAGAAAATGTTGCAAATTTTTGTTTATAAAAGTGTCCTCACCTGTATGGACCGATGGCAGCCGGGGCTGATGTGGTGTTGACGATCCTTCTGTTCAGTGCAGACATGTTTTCCTGTTATTTCTCCAAAGTTTTGCAGTGTTTCGCAGCGGCTGTAGTGTGGATGAAGGATGTGGTTGTGCAACAACTTGTTCAAAAGTGAACAGCTGCTGCCGTTACGCCTACCGTAATATCTGTCAATAAGCGCACGCTAAATCTTTTGGAGGACGTTCCCTGGAAATAGCGGTGGTGAAAGAAGTATCCAGATCCCTAACTTGAGAAAATCTACCTACACAGCAACGTAAAAGTTCATCAACTTAATTACAGTTAAAGTCCTGCATGTAAGATCCCGCCCAAGTAAAAGTAGCATCAGCTGCAAAGTATAGTTTAAGTAAAAAGTATTAAATTGGGCCATTTT
This sequence comes from Lutjanus erythropterus, assembly GCF_056507025.1. Lineage (NCBI taxonomy): Eukaryota > Metazoa > Chordata > Actinopteri > Lutjaniformes > Lutjanidae > Lutjanus > Lutjanus erythropterus. The sequence goes on from NC_139332.1 coordinate 21,672,191, forward strand.
CTAGCTTGTTTGTGGTCATGTGCAAAATGTTGTTCTAGAATCCTTATTTCATGACACTTTATTGAGGGAATGTTTAACCTCCTAAGGTTTCTTCCTCTCATGCATTTAACATTTAAATGCATCAATCTGGTGCACTTCAAGAAGAAAAAGTTAGATTTGTGAAAAACTTATTTTCTTCTCTCAAATTCAAATCAAACAGCTCCAGTCGACCCCGGCAATTTCAAGTTTAAACCTAAAGAAAATGATAATAAATGGGAAACAACAACACACTCTTGAAAAACCTACAGAATGTGCATTATAAGATCTGCCAAATGTGCATATGAGACAGATGGTGCATTTCCCTTAAATGTTTATTTAAATGTTAGGAACAAATTTGTTTACATTTTTTTTTTAAATGCTAAATATATATATATTTTAAAATCCCTTTCCCCCAAAACACATAGCACAGTACTTAAGAAAAGGTACTGATTTACTGTTTTTGTTTGCATGCTATTTCCCACTGGGAAGTAGCATGCAAACAAAAATAGTGGCACCTATAGTAGGAGAGTTACGGTACAACAGGTGTATTGTCATTCATGATGGTCTCCACTGAGTTCAGCTCAGAGGTTCAAGTCTCCATTTACAATGTCCAAGATAAGATAAAAGCATTCCACCACAGTTCTGGTTAACTATAAGTAACTTTTATTATTTCTTGCACCTTTTCAAAACTTTATAAAGTATTACAAACAAAAAAAGATAATAAATTAAGTGGTTCAAACATAAATGCTTACATTCCACTCTACACCCTCAAGTCATTATATATTGGAAATAACAGTGAAATAAATGGAAATAAAATCATTTAGCTATATATCAAAAGGTGATTTTAGATGTCAGATAACTATACATATTATGGCAGATTTTCCGCAATGTCATATTTCAAAACGGGGCTGTTTAATTGTACAGAGCAAATAGTTTTTGTTAAAGCTGCAAACCCAGCTTCCATATTAACAGTACGCTTAGCTGTGCAGTTAATACAATAGCATTCCACTAAATAGCAAACATAATTATAAACATGCATAGTCTAAAACACGCGGAAATCAAGCCACACATATATATGACAGAGGGCAAAAATATTAACAGCCGAACCAGCCACCATATTTAAACCAGTGTCACAAAAAAGAAAACACATTTAATAAATAAAGTGTGAATGCTTGTATGCAAGTTGCCGATGGACAGCTGACTTAATTCATGAAAATGGCAAGAATGTTAATGATATCTGTGACTGAACAACTTCACCAGCATGCAGGAAGAAAAAAAAAGGACAAACAAACATACAAACAGACATGATCATTAAAATCTGAGACAGTACTGATCGAAATTTGGATTCAGGAGTTTATAATGTTGATTCGTTTTGGTCACGTTGTCCGTTAGAGCAAATATAAGACTGTGTAACAGGTCTATTGATTAATACGCAGTATTGTGTGGGCTGAACTACAGCATCAACACTGCATATTAACATTCATATGTAACAGCAACCTGCAGACATATTGTACACGTATTTACAGTCATAATTCATTCACAGGGTCATTATTAGCACATGTGTAAAATCAATGTCAACAGAAAAACTAAACTACAACCACAACGGAGCAGTTTGTTTCCTTCATTAACAGACCAAATATGTTGTTAGCTTGATTGTAGAACTTTGCAGTTAAATATTAAAATTTGTAAATTAAAGCACAACTGACTGGATTTCTTAGGGCCAGTACTTGTGACATCAATATTTGAGAGGTGACATGGATTTTTTTATATGATTTTTTATACAAAGTTCCTTAAATATTGATAAACTACAAGACCATCAATCACTGCATTGAACAGTTTTGTCTAAATCCAGTTTTTAGCTGTTAAAAATGAGCATGTGTCCTGAAACAAAGCACACAGCTGAAGTGACAGTATATCTTCTTTCCTTCATTAATAACATCACACCTAGTGTATGTCAGAAAAATGTCAAAAAAAAAAACAAAAAAACAGAACATTCTCACACATAGTGGCTGAAAAGTAAGCTTCAGGGAAATTTGCTGAAAACATCTTAATGCTATTTTTAAAATTAGTCTGAATTTCACATAGTAGATGTGTGACTGAAGCAGACTCAGCCTGTCACGATTATTACACCATACACTTATCAAGATCAGCAAAGAATTTCAACGTGTGTGCATATATGATGCTGCCCATTATGTTTGAGTATGTGTCTGTTTATATTTGAATGTCATTAACATTTTAGCCAACATGATGCTGAAATAAACAGCAGGGTTTTCCTGGCGTTAAAACACTTGGACACAGCTCCTAAGCTTTTTTTCCACAGTGCCTAAAAGCTGAATGAACAGAAAAAATAACCAGGTTTTGCTGTCATTTCTTGTTGTGCTGTCTGTGTCAGAGTTTCACTGTGGGCTGGTCTCAGGCAACATGCAGTTCAAACACCTAATTCTGAACTGTTTTGGAGCATTTCCACAAAAAAAAAAAAAATTGGTCTGGAATGCAAAGTTGGCTCCCAGCTTTCCGTGGGAACCAAAGTAGGCATGTCATATTCTTCAGGTTGCTGTGCACCGTGCACGGCCCCCTGTTTATTACAATGGTTATGCTCAAAACTGGTGGAAATGTAGGCTGGTTCACAAGATAGTACTATGGTTCCAAGAATCTTGAATGGAACTGGTTCAAGAACCAGAACTAATTTGGAGGAAAAGGGCTTTGTAGAGTGACAGCAACATTTTTGATGTAAGCTGAATGGGAAAGGATATTTGAAGATTTTTTTTTTTACACATTCCGACTGTTTTGCACACATAAGATAGTTCCACATCTAGTTTACATGTGTTAGACAGTCATAAATCATAATATGGAACAATTACAGCAAACAATGTCAAAATAAATCTACTGAGTTTTTGGACATAAAAATAAAAGTCATACAGTATTAGGAATGCTTTTGTTTGTATAGAAATTATAGATTGTTTTTAAAACACTGGAATGAATTTTACTGCCAAATCTCATTTTAAATTGAGTACGGTGAATCATTTCGTCAAGTAAGAGCTCCGATTCTGAAATTCATGAAGAGCGTGGGTCATTATGAGGCACTAGGATGAATGGAGACTGTCAGTATAGACAGTGTGTTGGATGTTTAAAGAAGCTTCATGCTTGAAACTAACAAAATTAAATAAATGATTAAGACAAATGAAATAACTTTAGAATTTTCGATCCACCAGAGATTGAAAACATGCACAAACATAGATTTCTTCCATTTCGATCCATGCTTTGCAGCTTTCCACAGTCCAAATTCATCTCCATGTGAGGAAATGGACTGAACCATCTGACAACATGTTTTATTATTACATTGCTTACTTTGAAAACCAGGTTTCAAATATTTTAAGGCATTCTCAACTTAATCAATATCATCTTGATTGTCTTTGGTCATGGACAAGCCTCCACAGCTTTGAGTTGCAGGTATTTCCAAACTAGGCTCTATTCTATATTTACAATGAAAGAGAAAAGTCTGAGGAAAACAAGACCACTTGTCGTTGACCTGGTGATTAAACTGCTGCTGCTGCCAGAGGAGAGGCTCCATCATGTGTTGGTAATGATTCCCACGAGGGTTGTCTGCGCTTGGAAGAGGGGAAATTCCTTTCTTTTCAGATGTATAATCACCAAGCCAGTAGTTCTCACTTTGGCCGCAGTCCTGAGCTTCATTCACGGAAATTACAGGAACCATAGAAACAAATATAAGATCTAAAACAGCGGAACAGCATCTAGACAGTGTAGAAACAAGGCAGATGAGTGTAGATTCAAGGAGCCAGAGTGGGTGTCACCCAGTAGAAGACTTCATTTAGAGGCCAGTCAGCAGTTAGTCAGAACAGCAGTGAGTTTCCAACAAAGACAATGAGGTCATCTTAGTTCCTCTAAGTCAGTTTGTGGTGACGGTGACTTTGGGAAACCGAGCGACAGGGAGGAGAACTCAGAAATTCTGTTGCCGTCTCTTCTTGGCATCCATGGCATCCAGGATGGGCTGCCGTTTGGCGGTGTAGCGTTGCCTCAGCTCCTCAATCTCCCGCTCCATCATGGGGTCCAAGGCACTCAGACGCATCTGCAGCTCCTCAAAGTCCAGGTTCTTCAGCTGGGAGACCGAACATGAATAGAAAGACAGACAAACAACACAGGAAAAAGAGATGGGTCATATGTCTTGTTGTGGATAATATTATAACAGCTGCTTCCTTATTGTTATTTTTACCAGAGAAGCACTGGCATATATTCCTTTAGGTTAAACCACATTAACTACAGCAGCGCCGTCATGTGCTTGTGGTACAAGATATTACTCACAAAGTCAAAGTCTCCATCCTGAGGCACCTTCCAGTTGTCAGGGAAGACGTTCTTGGACTGGATGTGGTAGCCGGGCTGCTCCTGTGGCTGGTTGTGGTTGTAGTTCTCCTGCTGCTGCGCTGCCTTATTGGAGTCCTGCTTGTCAAAATAGTCCATGAAGGACGGACGTATCGGCTGCTGGGGGGTGGCGTGCCCTGCGTAGAAGGAATGGAGCAATAAGCAATCAGCCCGCTCTGAACGGTCACACCCCAAATGAGCTGGGCACTAATTTAATTAATAGTGAGAGAAGCAAAACAAAAACCCCAATATTACTTAAGCTGAATTCTTTTGGAGACTGTATACCCAACGAGAATAGTACCCTGTCTTTTTTTTCCCTTTTCTCTCCATAACTGAATTAAAATCATGTGTGTGCTCACTCCTCATGGATCCTTGGTCTTCCTCCTCCTCTTCATCATCATCACTGTTGATGACCATAGTGCCCAGGTCTGACTCCAGCATGGTGCTGCCGTGTTCAATCATGGTCTGTGCCCCATCACTCATGGTGCTGGTGGCACGCATGGTTCCTGCACCTTCTGAGCCCGACTTCACCATCGTGTGAGAGTCCACCTCCGTCTCTTCCTCCTGGATGACACAAAAGGCAAATGCCAAGACAAACATTTGGTCATATAGCCATTAAATCCAGTGGTTGCTTTAACACAAATGTCATTGTTGCCACCTCAGCGTTACGTACAGAGTTGTCGTCTTCCTCCTCCAGCTCTCTCTGTTGCTCCTGCTGCCTCTTGGCTTTCATCTCCATGGCCTCAGTTATCAGGTCTCTCAGGATTGTGACCGGCTTGGCTTGGCTGATGAATGGATGCTGCATATTCACAAGAACAAAAAAACAGTGTTTTGTGGTGAAGTTGAGGGCCTCAGTGCTCCCTGACACAGGAGCAAAACAAATGCCTGTTGTTTTGTTCACCCCAGGCATTCATGTTCTGCTCTTAAAAGTTTTTATCTGTGTGCGTGTCTCCTTCCATCCTCCAACCTGTAGCAGCTGGGTGGCAGTTGCTCTCTGCTCCGGATTCTTGACCAAACACTTCTTCACAAAGTCCGTGAACTCGTCTGACCAAAGCTCCGGCTTTCTGAATGTTGGAGGAGGGTTGGTGGGGATCATGAAGATCGCCTGAAGGAACACAAAGTAGTTTTAAAAGTCAGGTGGGATAACAAGGGAAGACAAAAAAAACAACAAAACAAACACAAAATGTCATGTCAGCACTCACTCTCATGGGATGGATGTCAGCGTAGGGAGGTTTGCCCTCGGCCATCTCTATGGATGTGATGCCCAGGGACCAGATGTCTGCCACACAGTTGTAGCCGATCTCCTGGATCACCTCTGGAGCCATCCAGAATGGAGTACCGATCACAGTGTTTCTCTTTGCCATGGTGTCCTTCAGACATTAAACAATGCTATCATCGTCATGAACTTTAACGGATAATATGGATTCACAAAGCAGAGGTGTGATGAGAACAGTCACTTTGCTTCAAAAACTGCTATAATGTTACCGTTAGTTGCCCAGCAACTCCAAAGTCTGCCAGCTTGGCGTGTCCCTCTGTGTTGAGGAGGATGTTTCCTGCCTTGATGTCCCGATGGATCTTCCTCATGAAGTGAAGGTATTCAAGACCCTTCAGTGTCGACTTCAGGATGGTGGCAATCTCATCCTCTGTAAGCTGATGTGAGAAGGAAAGAGAAAACACAAGCTTGAAATAAGATCCAAGAGTAAATTTAAAAAAAAATTTAAAAAAAACAGAAAGTACCTATGTAATGCAAGTATGATGGTGTTTTTGGTGTTATAGATCCTAAAGTGGGGAGAACTAGTTCAGAAATATAAATATTAACAAATGTGAATACCACCAGCTTCACTACTAATTTTCCACTTACTCTCTAGTCACTCAATTATAGAAACAGAATACAGACAGACCTCTACACATAAACCAACTGGTTCACTGGGTTATAGCCCCCGCCCCTCTTTTTACTTTCATTTATTTTTTACTTTCATTTTTATTTTATTGAATATCACTTTATACCTTTTTTATTAATCAACGTTTTACTTGTCTCCAATGGTAAGACAACACACTGTCCTGTAAACTGTAAATTTGTATTATAAGACATATATTTTTAGAATTACAAATGTGTAATTACAAATGTTTACATCATATGGCCTCTCGTGTGGAGAGTTGAGCCTTACAAATTTAAACTTTTAAAACCACAATGAAAACAGTGTTACAAAAAGAAAGATCAGCTTTGATCAGTTGTGAAACACTAACATTTTAGTACGCCCGGCCGGCCACACACACACACACACACACACACACACCACAGCTGTAATTCTCTGTAAACACCCACCGTCTTGTTGCGCAGTCTGATGATGTCAGACACAGAGCCGGCTCCACAGTACTCCATGACAATCCACAAGTCTGTGTTCTTGAAGTAGCTTCCATAGTACTTCACTACGTAAGGGCTAAGAGGAAATTCCACACAGAGTGGTCATCAAAGAAGAAGACAGAGTTTCGTTTCAAACAAAAACAGCAGAAGTGAGAAAACTCATGTAGGTCAAGACATCAGAGAGCTGCAGCAGCCAACGGCACCACTGCTGTTAAATCAAACACCAACTTAGAGCAAAGTGAACTATGGATGCAAATGTGTTTAAGGCAGTGAATTACCTGTCACACTGCTGCATGATGGAGATCTCCTTAATGATCTCCTGCAGATCAGACTCCACAGGAACCTGTTTGATGGCCACAACCTGACCTGACTCCTTATGGATGGCTTTGAACACGCTGCCATAGGAACTACACACACACACACACACACACACACACACAAAAAAAAAAAAAGTTAAGTCACAATATGTCCAGACAGACAGTATTAATGAATGAATATGCCACACAACAAAAGGAGTACAGACTGCTGTGTCTGATGGACTAAAACTATTATCAGTCAATAGCACACAGGTGGAAATGGAGGTTAGTCATGACATCTTACCCTTCTCCAAGTTTCTCTAAAACATCAAACACTTCCTCTGGTTGTTTGGTCAAACTGTCCTCACTCAGCTTTTTCAGCTTGCTGTAGAAATGGAACAAATAAATTGTAACCCCAGTTCAACAGAATAACTGAAAACAAGTAGTGAAACCAATCAAAAAACACTGTTGCATAGGTACATCTAAAATCAAAATTTCAAAGGTTTCCAGTACCTTGCTTTAAGTAATACACATACATGAAATAACAAAAAGCTGAACAAGCTATTAAAAAATATATAAAACCCAAATATTTGTGCACGTATTTACTTGGTACAAACACTACAGCAAAGGATTTCATTAAATAGTTTAGAACAGGGGGATTTTAAGTACTTAAAGGGCCTGCCATCATTATCAGATGATATTGTATGTTCATGTAACATATTTAAATTAAGATTCAACAATTCCATGAATAAAGTCTCTAAGACAAAAACATTCAGTTAAAAACTGAAAAGCTAAAATCAGGGAATTTGGACATGATTTCTCAAATATGACTCAAAAGTAATAATCAGTTATGAAAACAGTTGGTGATTAATAGTTGACAATTGATTGATTAATTGACTAATCACTGCAGCTCTACTTTTCAACATTTTGTAGACTGAGCATGAGCATCTATTAATGAGAAAAATCACTAACAGCTTAATAGATAATTAAAATAATCTTTAGCTGCAGTCATTTGGGTAGGAGGTGTAAAATTAAGAAAATAACAAGTTTTAAGATATATCTTGTTATATGATGTCACATCGCCCAACTCTTTCTCCATCTCAACGTAAAGATGCTCCTCAGATATACCAGCTCATATGATGTTTAGTTGTCAAGACAACCAGTGTACACCTGTATCACCACGGCACAAATTAATGAAATGGTTTCCAAGGATATTGGTTTGTTTTACAGGGAGGTGTGAGATTTCAAGTCACACACATTCAATAGCGGGTCGACATTATGCTGCAGATCAAAATATTTTCAAAAAGGCTCAAACGAATTTAACATTGTAAGTTACCTAACGATGAGACAGACTAGAAAGCCACCAGAGGCTTTAACACATGATTTGTGATCTTGGTCAAGAGTGACCTCTTAAATCGTTAACTCGTCTAAACTAAGTAGAAAGTTGAAAAGAAAACCGGCAAAGCTACCCAAGTTAGCAACCGTTAGCTGAGCGACAGCTGCGGCTACCGCCTACGTTAGCATTTTAGCTAGCTAGTTAATAGCTTTCAAGCACGTTTTGAAACAGGCAGATGTTCACAAACCTTTTGGGCGCAGATGGCTCCATGGTCTATAACTTCAAAGAATAAAAATAAAGATGACAAATGATAAGTTATTGTAGTTTTAGGACCGATAGTCAAGATATGAACATTGTCGACAGAGTCGTTGTTGTCAAAAACTAGTGGAGGGCCAGCTGAGTGTTCGTCAGATGATGGACACTTTTAGGTTACAGCATTTCCACAGCGCCTCCTGTCGGGCCGGAGTACAAAACAAAAACATAAACTTCTGTTCTTACAAACCTAGAAACGTTGAAAAACCTGCATTAAACAAACCATAAACACCACTGCGTACAATGTCATCTGTCATATATTCACTTTGATTTGAGTTGCCTTACAAAAAGGAAAAATATGCCAAATGTGACGGAGTATCTTCTGACCAATCACAAACCACTTTGCTTTGAGGTGAAGGATGGTTGTGCGCATGCGCGCAGGCGGAAGTGTGTGCGTGATATGAAAAGAGAGGTAAACAGCCAACAGTTAGCAATTAAAACGGTGGGATTCCTTATTTTTCTACCCTTTCCTTTTGTGTATTCCACATTTACAATATTATTACTGCATTTTGAGATTTTCCAAATATTTTTGTTGTTCATTAAGACTACCGGTTGTGATAGTTCTAATCCTGTCGGTACCACCATGCTGTTTCTGTGTTAGCATGCTGTAACGATACAGATGTGATTGAGTTAACAATACCTCTCCTGTCTTTTATAGAAACAAAAATGGATTCACAGAAAGATCTACAACCACCCAAACAGCAGCCTATGATCTACATATGTGGAGGTACATTGTAACTTTTGCTTATTATAGTACAGTGACAGTCGGGTACCACAGGTGCTAGTCTAAGGATGCTAACAGACTTACCTACTGTTTCAATGCAATTCTTGCTACTGCTTTTTTATATCTTCTATTGCTGCTAGTACTATAACCACACTAAAAGGTTTTGCTGTGTGGTACTATAATAACTACGTCTGTTTTATTGTCTTTCTATTACCATTTACATGACTTTATAGAATGAAATTAAAGTTTTTATTATTGTGACATGCATACTGTTCAGACCGTATATAATTACAAGACGCCACAAATTTCATGTAGATATGTTTCAACGCAGCGCATTTGTTTCTAGATGATAATACAAAGATAAAACCAAATACTGTAAATTTCATCATTAGGTTTTCAGTCCAGCATGTCTACAACAACATTAAGAAATCAGTGACAGAACTGATTCTGTATGAATTAAGGCTGCACAATATGGTAAAAAATGTAATTTAATTTCGCATCGCAATTTTTATTTACACTGAAAAAAAAAATTAAAATCACGATGATGTGACATTTGTGGGTGTCTGTTCAAAACAAACATGTTTTTTTACATCTGGGGCAGTAAGTGTTAGTGACTGAAGATGAAAATTTGGAACAAACATATAGGGGACATAGTTTACTTATACTTACTTGTAAAGTCAGAGTCCAAGACAGTAGTAATGATTTTGCCATTATTTAGGTTCAAACTGGCTATAAATCTTTAGACATTTATTTTATTTAATCATTGTGCTTGTGTGTGTAAATATTTCAACATGAATTATTTAAGACAAATTTGGCATATGTTAAAAAAAAAAAACAACAACTCACTTTTAAACCACATTTAGTCCAATTTCAGGACCTTAATTATTGCACTTGGGCATACTGAGATTTAAGTAATGTTTCAATTAATTGTGTAGCCCTTGTTTTATACAATGAATGAATTAGGTTTTTATTATTGTGTCATGCAAACAGCTATGCACAAATGGTATGGGATTACCAGACAATACAAAATTTATATAAATATATATCCAGGATGCAGCATATAATGTTTTTAAATGATAGTACAGAGTGAGAATATAGCAAAAACCATATATATTTCACAATTTCCAGACAGAACTGATACTCTGTAACCTAAACATTAAAATTATCTAGTCCATCTTGCCTTCTTTTTCATATGCTTGAGACAAAGTTAGCACACACAAAATTTAAACATTTTTGGATCTGTCATTGCAAATGACTAGAGGATGAACAGCAGTTCTCTACTGCAACTACAAATCAGTGGCTTCAAGATAAACAAATGTAACATATAAGTCAAAGCTCCATTTAAAAAAAAAAAAAAAAAAGTGTATTATTCATTTGATTTTGTTGTTAGAATCTTACATAGAATGTACATATAAAATAACCCCCATCAAATAGCTGTGTTGTAAACTGTATCATCGGTCTTTGTTTAAGGGTAGTTTCTGTAATATTCTTTCTGTCTTTGTTTGCAGAATGTCACACTGAAAATGAAATTAAAGCGCGTGATCCAATCCGATGCAGAGAGTGCGGTTACAGGATCATGTACAAGAAAAGAACAAAGAGATGTATCCTTTAATGTTTGTGTGAGTGTGTGAGACAGAGAGAGAGAGAAGGATTACTGTGTAATGGGTAACTGCTGGAAATTTGATATGTCTTTTTTTTTTTAAACATCTTTTTGGGTGTATTCATAATAATAATTGGTTTATTTTTATTTGTATGTAGAGTGGAAGCATTACATTTATTTCTCAGATTATTTTATAAAAGGTATTTATCCATAGAACTCCAATATTTTCTTACATTAACTAACAATTATTAGTTCATATTAACTTCAAATTAATGAACATTAAAATACTATGTGATGGCAAAAGGCTTTTTATGATTAATCATATATAAAAACTGAATGCTATATTACCTGTACATTTCCTTGACTCTTTGATTTCAGTGGTTGTTTTTGATGCCCGATGAAGAAGAGGACAGCAACAGTTTGATTATTATTGTTCTGTATTATTTTTGTAGTGTATGACCATGTAAATAAATAGACCTCCAGGCGTTACCACCAGTTTCTAAACTATACTTAAAACTCACCCAGCAATACTCTTTTTTTGCCCAAGAATGCTACACATTAAAGTTTGGTTTATTAAAAGCATGATTTTTCACTGAACTTGACTGTCTTTGGTTTTTTTGTTTTGTTTTCTCTTTGTTATTTGTTTTTATCTTTGAATGTTAACATCTAGATCAGTGCTTTTCAAATGGGTCCGGGGACCATGAGAAGTCCCTGAGTGGATTGTAGGAGGTCCCCAGCAAAAGGGGGAAGATAATATATGAAATTTTATACAATTTGTGGAAGTTGGAACAACACAGAAAGAAATAGTTTTGACCATTTTGATTGATTGTAATTTATAGTGATCTGAGTTTGATTATTGATTGAGATAGAACCTAAAGTCTTCAAATAGTCATGAAGACTTTATAATCTTCAAACCTCGAAATATAAAATTACTCAGAGGGGATTCTGTAGGACAAATCCTTTCAATCTAGGGGTCTAATGTGTATCTGTTGTGGGAATCCTTTGTTATTAAAAACTTAGAATAGCTGGTTTAGATAAATACATGTACATGAATTGGAAAATTTTGTGGTTTTCTTAAGCTACTTTCTTAATTATTGCACACTTTCCTCTGTTTATTTATTTTTTTACTCTTTCTGTTTATTTAAAATGTTAATGTTTAATTCTAGTAGTTTCTTTTAGGTTTGTGAGCCCATAAAACAAACCCTTGTCTCTTTTTCTTTGTTTAAATTATAATAAAAGGCCTGGATTTTCTAGTGAAAAGGGAGGGGAAAACACAAAGTTTAGAGAAAGTGATATCATTTTGTGTTTCAAACTGTTTCAAACTCCTCCCACTCCCAAATCTCAATAATGATCACTTCTTGTCTGTTTAATATGCATAAAACTGAACTGTACAAACATCAGTTCACCATTTTTACTGTGGTTATGTACCTGATTATTTCCTGGATGGGAGCAGTTGCTAGGCAACCAGTAGAACCTCCCAACGGTGAATTGTAATTTTTACTCTTAACACTATACAGATAAATCTTTTATTTCTCTTCCATATTCCATGGGGCTCTGTAAAGGAGAAACTACGTGATAACAGACCTTTTTATCATATCAGTCATTTCACAGCAGCATGTCATGACAAGAAAAGCACAGGTGTATAACAATATGAAAAACATGACTGCATTACATTTAGGTGAGCTAGTTTCAGTATCTTGTTCATGTTGGCTCACTGGCTTAATGGCATTCAGCCAGCTTTAATAAAGTTTATATCACCTGAGCTTTTTCCTGAGGTGCTGGTAGGTGGATTTGTGTTACTTTTGGATGCCTGATATCAGACTGAACTGTCAACTCTTCACATCCAGGCTGACTTTAGCTGTTTCAAGGCTTCATGCTAAACTAAGCTAACAAACTGCTGCCCCCACTTTCATATTTGGTTGGCTCTTAATGTCTAAAGCCAAGAAAATCAACATTCGTCGTAAAACAGTTAAAATATCTGGCCGTGACGACACACAATTAGAAAGACTACATACCCAGAAGTCGCATAAGTGACGTCACTGACGTCTCCCGCTACGGGCTAACGTTAGCCGCTGAAGCATACAGTTATTTCCTCACAAAGTAAGGGAAGTTTCTTTTAAAATCATACGTAGATATTACCCCGTTAATTACTCTAATATCTTATTAGATGTGAATCTGTTAATTTAATCACACCCTCTGGTTCTAGGCTTTTATTAATGATCTCCTCGTTTGTATGTCTTTTTATCGTTGATTTAAAAAAAAAAACAAAAAAAAACATTAGCTAGCTGCTGAAGCTACGTTGCTTGTGTGCTTTCACACCAGGATGTAAACACAGCAGCAGGTCTTACTCGTTCTTCTGCTTCAGGGCAGATTAAAGGACCAGGAGTCGCTGGATGAAACACTTCAGGTAAGATAGCATTAGAAGGGACAGCGATATCGGTGTTAATGACGTATATTGTGCAAGACGAGAGATGTAGTTCAGTAGTTTCACATAAAACTAAACCAAAGTGCAACAAACCTGAGACAAATTACATTTTAAATTGACAAAACATGTCTACTTAGTGGCACAGTTGATTATTTTGGACCAATTAGAAAAAAAATCTTTATTTCTATATATTATTAAATATGGATGAAAACATTATGCTTGTGTGTGATTTTTTTTCACCATGTTTTTGACATTTGTAAGTGTTTTAAGTTTAAACAGATAAAAGTGCCCCAGTTTTGCACGAGTGTTGTGATTGCCTCATCTTACAAGTAGGTGTATAGAGACCACATCTCCCCAGTGGTGCAGCCTTCTCTGGGACTCCAAAGGTTAAGCATTCAAAACCACATGTGACCAAGTCCCGCTTGCCAACAATGTGACACCTCTACAGGAGGCTGTTGTGTGACTTACCATTTCTTGTTTCTTACAAGCATCAAAATACCTGCAAAATTTCTTGGACCCCGTTCATTGCTGTTTGTTGCCATATTTTTTATTATTTACATCTGTACTTTTCCTACCTTGACAAAATTTCTTCAGTGGAAAAAAACCCCAAAATGTTCAGTTTATAATGAAATGAAAATTGAAAAAGAAGCAACTTTTTAATGTTTGTGTGCGTGTAAAGAGCAAATATTTAGAAATTTAATCTTCTAAATAACAATAAAGGAGCACAGAACAATATATTATTAAAACTGTGATTAGTTGATTTCCTGTTATTTGACTAACTAACAAATTAGCTTATTTGACTTTCTCTTAGTCTGCATTAAAGTGCTTTGTACTGGCCATTTGCTCATTAATTTCGTCTGTATTCCCGTATTTTTTTCCTTCAGTTTGGCGATCAGAGCTCTTTGCTCTGAAGTCTAATCTGAGGCTGTCCCCTCAGAGCTGTCCTACTGCAGCACTGCATCGCTGAGGCACTTCCCCCCTCAGTGACGTCACAGACGACATCTCATCCAGGAGGCGTGTCCAACAGAAATCCCCTGTCAAGCACACAGATGTAGCCGCAGCTCTGCGAGAGGGAGAGGCAGGGAGGGAGGAAGAGTTTGAACACACTGCAGAGGGAGTGCAGCTATGGGGAACGCGCAGGAGAAACCCCCAGGCAGCGGAGGAGGAGGAGGAGGAAGACAGGCCACAGCAGGGAGCGGGACGAGAAGTCGGGGCGGAGGCAGGGTGGAAAAGCCCCCAGCTGACAGAGGACCAGAGAGGGGGGTGGCCAATGGCAGGGAAAACAGCCCTGCGGGTGGACAGGAGAAGCAGAGCAGCCCTGCAGTGGACACAAGTTATCTGGACGCCCCTGCTGGGTCCCTGCCTCCTCACCTGGCCCGGCTCAAGAACGAAGGGAACCACCTCTTCAAGCACGGACAGTTTGGGGACGCCCTGGAGAAGTACACAAAGGCCATTGATGGATGTGCAGAAGCAGGTGGGGGAGATATGAACAGTTTTTGTATTTTCTTAGAGAATTCACCTGATGATCAACGTTTCATCAAAAGAGAAACACCTCTGTTGTTTAGATAAATATAGGTTACAAAACATATTTTACCCTCAGTTATGTGTATGGTTAAAGAAATACTGTATTCTTAAACTTGACATAAATAATATACAGTACCACCAAATCATTTTAAATAACCTGAAGTGACAGACCAAATGCATGTCCCACGAGAGCTTAGTGCATATCACAATAAAGTACAGTTAATCGTTTATTAGTTTGGTTCATAAAATTGTAGAAATTAGTTTAAAAACTGCCCTTTGTGATTCCTTAAAACACAGATTAATTTATTCAAAATGCTTGCTTAGTCTGACTACCAGTCAAAACCTTTACAATATTCACTTTATAATCATAGCAGATGAAGTAAACTGGCAAAAAATTGAGTCTTGAGAAGCGAGAATCTGTGAATATTTAGCATTTTCCTCAGAAAAATGACAAGCAATGGCTCCATTATCAAATATTTTGTGGATTACTTTTCTGTTGTTTGACTAATTGATTGATTAACTTATTGTTTAGCATTATTCAGTAATGAAGCAGGGCTGCAACTAACAAGTATTTTCTTTATTGATGGATTAGTCCACAAAATGTTGGAAATTATTTTAAAATGCCTCATCATGATTCCATAAAACACAGACTGGCGTATTAAAAATGTCCAGCTAGCAATTCAAAAATCTAAAAGAAAAAAAAAAATCAATTTACAATAAAAGTGGATGACAGGGTTGGGTTTAATCACTTTGAAATGACAAATTGCAAAAAATGCATGTAATGTATTTAAAAACTCCATTATCCATAAATCATCATTAAAAACAAACAGACCAAACAAGTTACCATTAACAAAACTGGCAACCTGAGAGGAGCAACAGCAAACAACATACAAAATATATTAGTTATTAAAATATTTAACATATATCATATTTTAATTAATATGTAATTAAGCAATAAATGTAACTATAATGTAATTACACATGTTTTCAAATGTGATTCATGCTCATTATATGTACTTATTTAATCAGAATCAGTGGATTTCTTGCATTTTTGATTAGAAAAATGACCTAAATTGTTTGATTATTCAAACTGTTGTTGATTGATTAATTGTTTCAGTTTTAGTCAGGAGTAATCAAGTCAAACCTACGATTATAATCTTACTGCATTCAGAGCTGTGTACTTTATGTACTCATATATCTAAAAAATACCTCACTGTGCTGTGCTTTTTGGTGAAAATTAGCCTTAAAAACCAAATTTTGATGGCCAATAAATTACTGATACAGCAACAACAGATGGCACAGAGACAGACAGAAAGCCTCTCCGAGCGTCTGTGTACCAGCCATCATAAGGGTATCATATACAAGTTGTCTCAGTGTGTCATCAATCCACAAGATCCCATGTCAGTTTTGAATGCATGATGATTCCTATCATGCTGCATAATTTCCTCAAGCTTCCACAGTCCTACATCCAACAGTATGAGTACAGGTCACTTGGTAATCGCAAGTTTTTAGATTAAACATGTGGCAAAACTGCGTCTGAGACATGCAACGTCACTGGTGATTTGTGAATGCAGTGGAGTCTTGGCAGGAGACGGCCCAGCTGACCGTAGAGAGGAGTCATGTGGTCGTGTGCATGAGGCTTTTAGGTGAAATAGAATGTCACGCTGCACCTTTAAGAGCACTCAGCCAACTTTTACTCTCACAGCTGGCAGGAGGGATAGCTTTTTTTTCTGCAGCAGCACTGGAGACCGGCTTAAAACGATTAGACGAGACTTAATGTCACGGCAAAGCAAACACTTAAAGGAAAGCACTGAAAACAATTTGCCTGTTCTTTTAACATATGGAAGAGTTTCAGCGCTGTTGGCATCAGTTTCTGGCCACTGACTGATGCTCTGCTGGTGGTTGTGAAACTGCAGCAGAGACTCAGAGGAGACAGGACAGAGTAGATAATGACTCCATCAGAGGGACCAATAGCACAGCCATTCATCTGTCTCCCACTCACCCCCTCAGCATCTCTGGGCAATCTGCACTTTAAATTGAGCTGTCTCTGTTGTCCTATTTTCTCCTTCGTATGGGCCTCTTAAAACTGCAGCTGCAAAATGCAGCAGAAGTTTAGAAGAGCTTCTCTGAATATGAAGCACTAGCTTGTCTTTATACCTGTGGGTTTTATTGAGATAAAAGATGATTGTGGTGTCCTTTCAGTGTCTGGTCTTTTAGATAAATGTGTTGTCATTGTTGTTCGCCCCTGCAGGCATTGATAGTCCAGAGGACCTGTGTATCCTCCACTCCAACAGAGCAGCCTGTTACCTAAAGGATGGAAACAGCGCAGATTGCATACAGGACTGTACCAAGTACGTGACAAGTGTCAGCAGCTCTGTGCATGTGTGTGATCATTTGCAAATGTACTTTGTGCTTGTTAATATCCATTTCAATGTAGTTTACGTCAGATTTAAAGGAAAGGTTCACCCAAAAATGAAAATTCAATCATTATAATCAGTTTTTAAACAGAAGAAATCAACTGAAAGAAAACACAAAATGCCTCCATACTGCTAGTCTGCTGTGAACCAAGTCTCCTAAAGCCCCGACATACCAAGTTGACTTGAAATATACCATTTACACCATGTTTTTAGCCTAAATCTTCACTGTGGATCTGTGTGTTCGCACAAGCGAACAACATGTCGGGGTAATAAATACACTATGTTACTGTTTGTGGTGTCAGGAGGCTGCAGGAATCCCTCTGTTTGATAGTAAAACACTCACTCACATGTTTATGAATGGAGAGCTACAGATTAAACCTGTGCATAGCAGGTGTAGACAGTTTGATCCTCTGTCTGTGTGTCTCTCTGATCCTCTTAGGGCTTTGGAGCTGCAGCCCTACTCCCTGAAGCCCCTGCTACGCAGAGCTATGGCCTATGAGTCACTGGAGCGCTACAGAAAGGCCTATGTGGATTATAAGACGGTCCTGCAGATAGACACCGGGGTGCAGGCTGCTCACGACAGCGTCCACAGGTCAGCTGAAAATTAGGATCCACATCTTCCCGGGGTCCATAAAAACACACACACACAGAGACAAGACAAGCTCCTGACAATACAATAATCCAAAAAAACCATCCAATGATATCCAATGACTTCAATTATAGATATTAGTGTTCCTTTAAATACTTCTTTACTGTTTACTGATTACATTGCAATTTACTTTGGGATTACTCAGGTATACCAGTAGCATTATTGTATTTTAAGTAGTTTATAATGGTTTAAATTCTTAATCTTACTCAGTATGTTATTCCCTTAGCCATTCTTTGGATTATCCAACGTAATGACAAGTTAATTACTACATTTCTTCCATGTACACTTAAACTGCACATAAGAAACAGTTGCTTCCTGATGTATCTTTTCTAATCACTCTTTTTATGACAACACTCAGGTGTCCATCATTTTATAGACTTAGTTTATTAATCTTGTGCCATCAAGACCATGGCGTTTGCACATTTTCATTCAGTCAAAGAAACAAAGACCAACTGGTCCATACAACAGACTGGATGAAAGAAACTGCTTGTGGGGCTGGAAAAACACAGCCCTGGAGTTTTTATGGCCAGGTGTGCCTTTCCAGGGTTAAAGGGATAGTTCGGATTATTGAAATGGGGTTGTGTGAGGTACTTATTTATAGTCAGTGTGTTAACTACTGTAGACTGAAGCTAAGTAATGAACTGCTGTGGAAAAGGTCAGAAACAAAAGGTATTTTAGCCACTTAAAAAACTTCCTGTCCTACCTTAGGGTGTGCTATCTAAGTAAAGGCATAAAAGGCCTGAAAATATCTTTACAAATAGTTTTATCAGTTTAAGTTTACACTGTATGTAGAATATTTTCACTGCTTTACTGTGGAGATGACTGTATATAAGCCAGATATCGTTCTTTGTAAACCAACCAGATTCCATTGGCAAAATCAGTGATTTCACCTCCCAGAACATGTTGGTGGTCTACTGTTAATTTGTTTCTATTATTATGCGACTTTGGTGTTTCAAAAGGTTAATTCGGATTTACTGAAGTCACACCATAAAATACAGATTTTTTTTGTAGGTGGGATGTTTTTTAAGTGGCTAAAATACATTTTGTCGCTGACCCTGTCCACATCAGTGCATTGCCTTGATTCCATGTTAATACTCCTTCTCTGCTTCTCCAGACTGGGAGCATGCTGACCACCATCTGCTGTAAATAATACACTGAGTAACATTAAATACCTCATACAACCCCACTTCAAATAATCTGAACTTTCCCTTTACAACAACACCTGTTGAGTCGAGACAAGGACAGTGTGTCAAGTTCATACTATATACTAACTATATACAGTTTGTAATCTTTTACTCTGTTGTTGCAGTTTGTATAGAGGAACTAAACATACATTTGTCATTAAAACTCGTCAGAATGCCACTACTAATCAAGATGTCACAAAGAGACAGCAAAATGTTTTTCCAAAATATATTTATTTGTGAGCTAATTTATTTTCTGTGGTGTTCCTGACGCTGTTTCACCACCAACACACAATAAGGTTTCATCAAGAAACAGCTACACGTATTAATTTTTTAAAGGGCCCATTCACTCCTGCTCCAACCCCCACAGATGTTTTCACCTACTCACTAACCTTTTTCATAGAGGACACTGTCACACTGTCATGGTTTAGTGGGAAGCTTGAATAGAAAACCAGTGATATTAGTAACACCTCTGCTTTTCCTTTTATGACAAGTCAAAATGTCTGTTGATGTCCAGTTAAATCTCCTGTTAGCTGTGTTGCACTGTAATCACAAACAAGGTGTAACCTGTCAGACTGAAAACACCTGTCAGTTTTCCTTTTTGCCTCCCTCTGCGTGGAAAATATGATGTATTATCTAGACTGCCCAAAATGTTATAAGCTTACAAGTTTTTTTCACTGGCAATTCATCGGTCATACAGTCTGCATTACTAACATGCATCTTGGCCAAACAGTTAATCTCACCATCGAAACTCACTCAGACCACCAAAACACTTATTACATATCTCAAAATGAGTTTGTTCAACTTAAACAATCCTCACTCAGAAAGCGTACATTGTCACTCATGACACACTGAACTACAAACACTAAGAACCAGGAGTGTTACATAGATGATGAAGTTTAAATGATTCAATGTGGTTGTTGCAGAAATGCACACAATGTTTTCTAACAGTTTTGAAAACAGTGCGTCAGCATTTTAAATATGTGCTGCTAATATAAAGTGTTTTGTAGATGGTAGAATATGAATGAAAGAACAAATTCTGTGATCAATGAAAGCATTTTGTGTGAAATCAATGAAAAATGACTCACAGTCTGGTCCACATAGATTTCTGTTTCATTGACTGTATGAGGAGTTTTGACAATGTGACTCCAGTTTTTGCATGTTAGCATTTGAAAAAACAAAACAAAACTGTGAATATATGTGCATTTTTTCACTTGAACTTTTCACAATGTAAACTGTCCAACTGTGAGTTTATCTAAAGTTTAATGAACCCTGCAGTAGAAGGAGCACGGTTAATCCAGCGAATTGCCAAAGCGCGCTCATGCTCATACTGTACGTTGTCCTCTGCGTGTCTCCTGCCAGGATCACCAAGCTGCTCATCGAGCAGGACGGACCTGGGTGGAGAGAGAAACTTCCAGAGATCCCTGTGGTCCCTCTGTCTGTCCAGCAGCAACACAGAGAGAAACCAGTCAGCATAGAAGTGGCTCAAGCCCGAGCCGCCAGGGCTGCACAGGAAGAAGGTCAGTGACATCACTTCCTCTTAGGGTGTTATATGGTGCTTTTTAAAAAAAAAAAAAAAAGTGTTAAGGGTTTATAACCTCCTAGTTTCCCCCCTAAACTCACACATTAGGAGACATATTTTCTTGCTCAAACATGCAAACGATGCAAACTTCTTAATGTTGTTCATTATTCTTTCCAGTATCGCCTAAATGAACTGCGAGTAGTAAAATAAGTACGGAGAGCAGCAGCAGAAGTCAGTTGGTGAAAGTCAGTGTGTAAATGCTGAGCAGTGGTGGAAGCATTCCTGATGTCAGTGTGTGTGTGTGTGTGTGTGTGTGTGTGTGTGTGTGTCTGGGTGGATCATCAATAATGCAGAGGGAAGGCGATCCACACAGAGTGTAGTGCTGCTGTAATGGAACAATCCAGGTCAGGTTTCCTCCTCGCACAGACCAGAAGGCTCCACATGGATCATATATTTATTCTAATATATTTAAATACATGTAGTGGAGTGAATAGGCTAAATGAACTAGCAAATAGATTTCTTCATTTGAATGCATTACACACAATTTCCATACAGAGGATTTGAATCTTACATGAATAGAGCACCTGACCTGCACAGACACACACATTTACACACTCACACATATATGAACACTTCATGACTGTTAGCACACTGACAGTCAGAACTGAACTCATCTCAGAATAGCACACGGCTGTTGCTGGGGAAACAGATGGGAAGTGGTTCAACTTCACTGTTTAACACTTCATATACGTTAGTTAAATCGTGTTTTGTCTCAGCAAATTTTATGCCTTAAAGGATAAAATACTATGAAATAACAACTTCTGCCCTTCTGACAATAGACTCTTAGTAAGATTTTGCTTTGATTTACCGAATTCAGATTGCAGCAGCTCATTGCTATTTGCTCTATATGGTTGTGTTGTGAGTAATAAATGGTTGCGTTTCCTCAGCTGCAGACTTTTTCAGTCCAGCATCACTCTCTCAAACTGTCGTAGTTGAAATCAGGGGTCTTAATACAGAAAAAAAAAATCCTAAATGCTCGTCTAATCTTAATTTAAGTTTCTAAGTTAGGAAAATCGTTTTTTCCTATTACAGAAGCAATTCCTAAATTCATGATTGTGTCCTGTCCGATCTCAGGCCTCATATCTTAGCTTAAGAAATCCTAACTAGAGCTGTAACCTTGATTTATCAGTCTGTACTCATCCTGTTATGTCTGTAACTGTGTTTAAAATGCTCACTTCACTCTTCACTGCCTGGCTTGTGGATAGACAAGAAAAGACAGGTGTTCAATTTTAGCTTTGACGACTCAGGGGAATTAATTGTGTCCTGGAGGAGAAGAAGCACCACCTTTCTTGGGAGTTTTAAGGAAGTTTTCTCGCCAATTATCGATAAACCCACTGATATATTCCCATTAATATGTGGTCTGGGAAATTTAAGCATCATCACCTCCCTCGGTTCTGATGAATTAAAAATCATAAACTGTCAGTCTGCCACCTTCAGAGAGGCTTCAGACTTTTGGTTTAGATGAGTTTGTGATTTTCTCTACAACTGTAGCGCTGCCATTTCTGACAGGTAGCCTACAGATTGAGTGTATTGTGTATTGACTTCCCTCCAGAGGAACGGAGCGTACATATGCACGGCGAGTGTGGATTT
The DNA here is from genome assembly GCF_056507025.1 of Lutjanus erythropterus. NCBI lineage: Eukaryota > Metazoa > Chordata > Actinopteri > Lutjaniformes > Lutjanidae > Lutjanus > Lutjanus erythropterus. The sequence continues at coordinate 21,694,587 of NC_139332.1, forward strand.
GAAGCCACGCTCTGACATTTTTTATCTCTCCGTGTGTCTGTGTATGTGTCCATGTTTCCCTAAGTCATTAGATATAGCGTCTCTCTCAGCACAGCAGACGGCTCAGTAAGCAGGAGTCTGGTCCATTCAGACTCAGCCTGATGGATGTATTGATCACTCCTGAAAAAGTCCACCGAACTGATGGGAAAAGCTTCTTCAAAGACAAACAATATTCAGTGCAGTCTGTCCTGGCATGTCGAATGTGTCCATAACCGCCACTGACACTGAAATCACCAGTTATTGACTATTGTATTCATGCTTCTAGACTTTCATCATTATTTATAATTTGCTATGTTTATTATTATACACCAACATACCACGGCCTCTTTATATGTGAAAACCTACTTGGCATTAAACCTCAGATTCTGATTCTGATTTCTGCCAACAGCCAGAAGAAAAGAGGCTCAATGTACTTTACTGAAACGGGAAGGAAATGATCTGGTCAAGAAAGGACAGTTCCAGGAGGCTCTGCAGAAGTACAGTGAATGTCTCAGCTTAAAAACTGACGAATGTGCGCTGTACACAAACAGGTAGGTGTGAACCAGCCACAGGTTGAAGAGGTATTCACATCCTTTACTTAAAGGTCCAGTGTGTACAATGTATGTGGATTTATGGGCAGAATATAGGAGAAAAGGAATATAACATTCATAAGTATGTTTTCATTAGTGTATAATCACCTGAAGAGAAGAACGGTTGTGTTTTTGTTACCTTGGAATGAGCCGGTTATCTACAGAGGGCGCAGTACCTTAATGTGTATGTTGTATCTAACTGCCGTAGATTTTTTAGGTTAATCTCATTTTAACTACTTTATATACTGTTGAGTAATTTAATCACTATTCTTTGCGATCATCGTATGTTTGTGGTGGTTGGCTGTGGTGTAGTCAAAAACAGACTTGTTTTTGGTGTTGTGACAAGAAAGAAGCTTAAGAAAGTAGGAGGATTTTCCAAACCCATGAACACTGAAGGCTACAATATGTAACATTTCGACATTAAAATGTGATTAAAATGATCTAAAAATCCAAAACACATGTTATATATATTGTTTACTTGTATATTTATGTTACTCCGAATATTTCCACCTAAGGTCGAAAGCAGAGAAAAGTTTATTCAAGGTAATGGTACATTTGTAATCTAAAAAGTAATTGGTAACTAAAGCTGTCAGACAAATGTAGTGAAGAAAAAAGTACAATATCTGCCTCTGTGTTGTAGTGAAGTAGAAGTATAAAGTTGCATTAAGTGGAAATACTCAAATAAAATTCAAGTATCTGGAATTTGTACTTGATTACAGTATTTGAGTACATTGCATCACCAGAACCTTTCTTGCAGTCCTTCTTGCACACATTGTCGGATTGTTTTATCTTTGTGACGGTGAGAATTTCATCATGTTGAATCACTCCTGGATTAAACTCTGAAAGAATCAGCGCCTGCTTTAGAGGCACAGGTAGACACTGTGCTGTCGGTACAACACAGGTTCAAGAGTCTAATTTAATTTAATTTTCTGTGGACATCTTGGTTTCTACATTTTGAAGGTTTCTAATTAATAAGCTGATACAACAGTCTTCCTGCTGTCTTGAAATCAAGCAGTGGCTCCAGAGTTGATATTTTATTGTGATGCTACATGCTTACATCTTATTTATCTGGTTATAAAAACACTCATTTGATGTTACAGATATAGAGATCGTCTCAGAGCTTCAGATAAACTGATGGTCTTCTTTATGGACAGTATAATAAGAGGAACAGTAGAGGGCACCACACGATCATCATCATCATCATCATGTCAGCTCCAGTCTGTATCATCAGATTTAATACTGCTGTGAAAGTTTTACAACAGATCTTATGATTGTCTGACTACCAGACATGAGTTATATATGAAATCAGTTTAACTTTTGTTTTATTACTTTTTTTTTTAGTTGTGGTCTGGATGTTGTTTCAGATTTACCAGCTGTGTTGAGCAGAAAGGCGCAAATATTTATATTTTTATTAATCTACAATATCAAACATACATGTTATCATTAGATTAGAAAACTTCTGAATTTCTTTTGCAGAAAAGCTGATATGCTTGCAAATTGGAGCGTAAATATCAGAGTACCATAAAATAAAAATAAAAATAAAAAAAGTAACACGGTGAACAAATAAAATAACATGCTGAGCAAGTAGGAAAATGGATGATCAGATAGTAACAGTGGCGTAGGAAGGATTTAACTTGTTTTTTGTTGTCATCAGTTGTTTTTTTTTTTTGCATTGTTTTGTTATTGTTGTTAGTTTTATGGTCTTTTGTTTGTTTGTTTTGTTGTCTTGTTAAATATGATCTGGTGTAGAAAGAGTATGAATTATAAGCTGCAGCTTCAGCAAAAAAAGTCCTTTTTTGGACTGCAGTAAAGTTACTTCATTGTGATGTTTTGACTGCATTATTTAAGTATCTGCCAGTTTTTGTAAGAGGCTGTGTATTTATGTATATGAGTCTGGAGCTTTATACATAATGAAAACATTTCCATTTGCAGTAAAGTAGAAGTAAAGCAGCTTTTTCAGATTGAGCAACACCAGGCCACAACTTCTGATACCAGTTTACCATCACCTGTAGCAGGATCCTGAATGGCAGAACTGGACATGCTGTTTCTCTGAGTCCTCGTCCTCTTTTCTCCACTTCTTTAGAGCCATTTGCTTCCTGAAACTGAATTGCTTTGAAGAGGCCAAGCAGGACTGTGACTCTGCTCTGCAGCTGGAGCCGAACAACAAGAAAGCTTTCTACAGACGAGCGCTGGCTTATAAAGGTTTACAGGTGACATAAACACGCACATTCACTCCATTGAAGCAGTTACATTAGAAGAGCTTTTGCATCAATGCTATGATAATATTTGTGTTAGGATTACCTGTCGGCCAGCAGTGACCTGCAGGAAGTCCTCCAGCTGGACCCGAACGTCCGTGAGGCCGAGCAGGAGCTGGAGGTGGTGACGGGCCTGCTGAGACAGAGTCTGATGGACAGCACTGCACACACACCAAGGGTAAAAGATGCTCTATATGCACACACACAAACCTCTTCAAGAACCAGTTCTGTGATTCCTATGGAAAAATTGGCATTAAATTTGAATTTGCTAGAGGGTGCCTTGCAGTTTTTGGTAATTTTTTGTTTGCATCCCTATCCACAAACGTAATTTTAGCCCAGGAAGCTCATAATCAAACATATTTGGAAACAGCACTCTCAAACATGTCTCAGCCTCTCTGAATATGAGTTTTTCAGACCAGATTTATGTCATTTTTTGTCAACACTATCAGACACAAAGATTGCATGTTATTGTCATCATTTAGTTCAGCAGAGATGTTATTCAACTAAACCATCTTTCTTATTTACTAATCTTAAAATGAATTAAAAATAACAGACTTTGAATGGCTTCAATTTAGATTTTTTTAGATCCTCATTTGCATTTTATGTCCATGAGATATTACTAGTTTAAATAAAAGTCATCTTTTGAATTTAAATAGAAGACATTATATTCCTTCAAAATTATCAATGACAGTGAGAAGCATTTAAAAGCACAATGTCGTAAATCCAGCTATCTCAGTTACAGGTGCGCTGGAAAGTGTCACTTTAGTCTTGTGAGAGGAAAATCCTGCACAATTTTAGTGTTGATTAAGTTCCAGAGGGACTGAAACTTCAGTGTCATTAATTAATAAGTTATGATGCTGAGCAAGAGCAGTGTGCGGGATTTTGTTTTCACAAAACCACAATATAGAAGAAGCATGTACTGTATGTCAGGGATTTGGCATGGAAGTGAAATGTCAGGAGAAAATGCTAAATCATTGAAAGTACAAACTTATTTACGTACCAAAACCTTAAAAAGAAAAGATATACTGGAAAAAAAAAATCCCACCAACTGACTTTTGCTAATTTTCCTCCAGGTTTGATGTTTGTGCAGCAGTATGGAGGCAGAAGAGTGGAACAGGTGTGGACACGAACTGTACTGTCCCAGTTAATGGAGGAAAATGACTTTTAAAGCCATCAGCTGTAGTAAGTAAGACTTGTAAAAATGGAAAATGACTGGTATTAACTCCTGGGACGGGCTTCTGGGACGACCAGCTCTCTTTCAGCTCTGCACCATCTGCAGCGTGTGCAAAACCGCACCATAACTCCTGAGTACACTACCTTACATAACGGGCAGCTTTGGCTAATGTCAAGGTACTCATGTACTCTGCTTGCACTAAAAATCATTCACATAAGATGTAATGTACTGTACATACAGACGCGTAACAGGCTGCAGAGCGCTGTTATAATGGCGGAGTAACACGGGGAAACAAAGAGTGTATTAATGTGTGCCTTATTGAGATTTCTACCACAGTCTGGATGAAATACGCCAAGATTAAATGTTTTATTTTGTGTTAAAGAGGTCGTGTTTGGTTACAAAATGGTTCACTGAGCTCATGACAAAAAATCACAGACAGAATCTGATTCAACTGAACTGTATTATATGTAGAGATAAGGAATTTAAGAAGGTCCATTTCAGCTATTTCAAGACATTTGTCATTGTTTACATGTATTATCTTTACAGCTGCTACTAAAAAAACACAAGCCAACAACTCGCAATTTCACTGTAAGTTAAGATGATAAAATAATGATTTAGTTAAAATTCCTATAAATCCTGAGCTCATTGTTTTAGTGAACTTCCAGCTCCTGAAGTTAGCGTTACACGTTACTGAATCACGTACTGTAAGACTTATTGCAGGTCTCAGGTTCAGTCTTGAATGTAACCAAGATGACTGTGTGTCTTTGTGTGTGAATAGGTGTACAGTATTTACATTTGAAAAGTCTCATATCAGAATACTTTTAATTTTTTTAATGCATCCTTGGTGACTTTTTCCGTACGTGTGAGCCCGTCCAGCTGCAACAAGGAACAAGACAAGGATGTCCGTTTTCACCCGTTTTATTTGCTCTGAATCCGTCACAGCACCCATTCAACAAAGATCAAATATACTTTGTATTAAACGTGCAGTCCGAACAAAAGCGAAGTAATCTGCAGGGTGACACATGATTTGACTGCTTGCAATCTGGTCTGTTAAACATTAATTGGCATGCAGCTGGTTGGGAAACTTCACCTGAAGACAGCAGCCCCTGACTATTAAGTGCATCTAAAAATTCAGGCTGAATCAAGTTAAACCTGTTACAATGATTTTTTAACTGGTTTAACAGTCTCAGTTTATTATTCATGCCTCATCATGACCTACATGAGTAAACAAGACCATCAATGAGAAGCCTGGACATTTCTATGAGGTTATTCTTTGTGTCAGCCACCACAGTGGATCCTCCTTGAAATCAAACTAAATGGTTTATGAATTATATTATGAATGGTGGAGCCCCTGTTTACATTTTCCCAGGTAAAGTTACAGTGAGCATAGATGGGCAAAATTACAAAAGACAGATACTTGCTCATTAAATATACAAATAAAACACAGGTATGGAAAATGTAAATACAAGTAATTTCTACAACTTGAAAATACAAGAAAACATTTTATACAAACCGATATTATCACATTTTTTTTTAAGTAGCCTCAATATGAGTCTGACCTTAAGGTCCACCTCCAGTGATGTTTTAAACAATAAAAAAAATGCTCTATTTATTTATTTATTTGCAAAATGAGTGCAATATCTTGTTAAAATTGCTTACATATAGCTCTACACCTTGCTTTGATTTAGTATTTAAAAACTCATGACATCTCCACACCCCCGACACCCACCCCTACCCCTAAGTAGCTGCACCTGGATCAGGCGTGGTGTTCACTACTGATTTGTCTCATAACACATGATAAACACCACATGAACACATGAACAAGGTTTAAAACATGATTTTCACTGGAGGGGATTTTTTTTTTTTTTTTTTGCCCAACAAAATACAAATCACATTTTAAATACATTAATAAAATACATTCAATATAAATACTGCCCATCTCTGACAGTGAGTAGTGTGTTAGACATTTAAAAAGAATCAGGAGACTTTTGTTTAGATAATTTTATTTTTGACATTATATTTTGTGATTACGGTGGCACTATCACTTTTGTTGCTTTAAGTTTTACCTACTCTCACAGTCAAAGACAACATAAAAGGTTGAACAAACTCCTCAATTTGCCATTTGGCAAGACATTAAGAGTCGAGATGAATATTTGCAACTGAGGTCTAATAAGGTCAACTAGCTTTTTTTATACACCAGCCTCATCGTCCTCCTCAGAGTGGTTTAAAAAAAAATTATAGTGATGCATGCTGCACACGCACAGGTGTTTCCCCTTTATTTGCCTATTTGTAGCTCCCCTTAGGTCTGTGTGGCTCTGTGAAGACAGATTGATTGTCAGCTGCTGTACTTTACTCACCTGGGACAAATTACTTTTGTCACTGCAGTTAGAAGACTGAATTTCATGACACTTAAGGTCCCATTCCATTTAGTGCAGCAGAGCCTTTCCAGTCAGCCAACATGCACGACAGCAGCACCCTGACTCTGTTTAACCTGAGTGGAACAGAACTTTTAATTAGTTTCATTGGTAACACCTGTGTTAATTCATGTCAATATGGTTGCTGTGAAAAACGTACAGGAGAAGTCTAATTAACCAAAATGACTAAAAACTGCTGTGAGTGTGTGTGTGTGTGTGTGTACAGGGCCTTTAAATACCCTTCTTTTAAATATCCCAGACAAAGAAATGTAAATCTTTGTACAGCACAATGTGCCACAACTTTTACGTCATTCAGTTTGAGGTATTTATGTATTAATTCTCCTTATCCCATCTTATTTTACATATTACCCAGTTTTTTCTTTGCTTGTATTGTTGCATAAAAATCTCAACTAAATAAAAACACTCAATAGGAGGTTTGAGGTGTTGCTTCATGGAATGTAAAGAGCATGTACTGTATGTAAATAGTTTGAATGCACATGTAAATAATAAACTGCTATGTGGATGCTTTGATGAGCCTTTGTCTCTGAGACTTCAGAACGTTAATTAAAAGGGTAAACTTAATGAGCATCTAGAGGGAATTAACAAAAATACTGCAACTAAATTGGTAAAAAAAAAGTAGTCACTTATAACATGTACATAATAAAGTTAAACCACACGTGTTAAGCTTGACAAAAGGTTTACAAGGAACCCATTATTTTCATGCCAAAATATACAAAATATACAGACAAGAGGATTGATTGAGAGTTTTATTCTTTAAGGATATGCACTTACATGCACATTATAAAGCAAATAATTAGGGAATATATACTTTTTCAAATAGCATAAGCTTATTTTGTCCAAGTTAGAAAATAGACCTGGCACTCGTCTTCAAATAATAATATAAAACTCACAGGAATTTAACAGGCATTTTAACAGAAGGAACATAAACGGGGTGGGAAAATTATCCTGCAGCTGGAGGCTTTTGAGGTGCACTGAGACTCTTTTAGTCAACACCACAGCTTCTCTGATGACCAACTATTTACTCCCAGACGGCTCACGCTGAGCGCGGCCGGTTGACAACATCTCAGCAGAGTAATCTGTGGTAAGGCTGAAAATTCACAACAGCTGCTGAACAAAACGTCTGATGCTATAAAATGCTGATGATCACTTTGGATAAACAGGGTTTTATTCCCAACAGGAGCCGAACGACAACATAGGTGAGCAGATTTTGGATATTTGAGGGAAACCTTTTCAAAATATTATTCCTAATAATGACTTAAACTCCCCAAAAAAGCCATTTTTGTCTTGAGATTTTAAGTACTGCCCCAAAATCAGGTTCCAATAATGTGATCCAATGTTGTGTTGCGATGGCTTTTCAGATCTGAAGATGCCATTATTCAACCTCAAAGTAGATTAACGTAGTTTTCTACAAGGAAATCATTCAGGTATCATGAACTCAAGTGTAGTAGTTAAATCTGCAGTGGCCTGAGAGCAGTCTTTGGTAGGCTAAACAAGTTAGTGGGACAGCTAGCATTAGCACTCAAGAGGGTGAGCATTTAGCATCAGGTTTCAAGCATTTTATGAGGCAAATATAATAAATTCTCTCATGATTTTTATGTTTATCATTTGAAGACATACAGAATGAGGAAATGAAAATAAAAACACTGTACAAAGGATTTTCCTCCCAAAAGGCACTGTGGGTCCAAAAAATATAAAATTATTTGCATTAATCACTTGCGAGGATTTAAGAGAACAACTTAAAAGACATTGAAGTTAAAATACACCCAAAGCTCTGAATCAAAAATTATATTTTGATTTGGATATAACTGAGGGAGAATCAAACCCTTAATCATCATAAATTCATTACTGAATAATAAATCACCAACAAAAGTACGTGTTCAAATACACGAGTTTCTCATTGCACCTTTAGGTATATCTGAGCTTCTTATTGCAAATATATTGTTTGGTTGACTTTCCAGTTTTAGTGACTGATTACTAAAACAAGCCCTATAAATTTTAATAAATGCTACACTTTATTTTTTTTTTTTTATGTTATGTTTAACTTACAATTCCCTTTCTTTAATATACCTCTCATAAATCTGTGATAGACTAAAAACTGCAGTGAAAACTTGGGTTACATTTGCACAGGTGCAACCACAAACAATTTTTTTTTTTCACCAGTGCAGACAGGGGCACGTCAAGATAAATCAATGCAGGATGGCAACTGTCTTAAAGGGAGAGTTTGGATTATTTAAAGTGGGGGTGTATGAGGTTCTTATCCGTAGTCAGTGTTTTATCTACAGTAGAAGGTGATCAGTGTGGCCACAGTTCAGAGAAGAAGCAGGGAGCTAAACAACGTACTGCTGTGGCTATAATATATTATAGCCACCTAATAAAAAAGTGTACGCTATATTTAAAATATTTTCACCTTGCATGCGGTCTTTACTGACAGGAAACCACCGTCATATAAGCCAAATATCACTCTCTCTTGTTCAATTGAACTTCAATGGCATAAACACTCATTTTAAGTCACAGAATACAGGTGTTGCTGGACTGGAAAGAGAGCGATAATTTTCTTATATAACAGCAGTCTCCAGACAGAAAAGGCTGTCCGACAACAAAGAAAATATTCTAAATAGAGTGTACACTTCAACCTATATTGGTTTTTAAGGTGGACCTTTTTTAAGGTGTCTAAAATCTATTTTGTTGCTGATCTTGTCCACAGCAGCACGTTGCTTTTCCTCTGTACTGGTACTCCCCTCTGCCTCTCTGAACTGCAGCCGTGCTGACCGTCATCTGCTGTAGGTAGATCTTACACAACCCCTCTTCACATAATCTGAACTATCCCTTTAAATCTACAATATTTTAAAAAGACTGTCAGGCTACAGTTTGAGTTATCTCACACCCAATTGTACTAAAAAGTTTGGACCCAACACAGGGCTTCAACATTAAAACCAACTTTCCCAAAATGGAAAATAAAAATAAGCAAAAGACAAAAGCACAAAAAAGGAGTCACATTTTTAAACAAAAAGCAACAACAACAATAATAATATTTTTTCTTATAGTTGATTATGGAAAAATAGAATTTGCTACTGTACGGACTGGTCCCTCTTACTGTAGGTTCAACAATCCTTTAGCTGTGGTGTTTCTCATGCCTTTTTAAGAAGTCACAGAATGAACTTGGTGGTGGCACAGCGGTGGACCACAGTGATGACACATTATCCATCCCTGATTCATGCAAACCCCCAAAGAAAAACAGATTTTTCCAGATGTCACAAGGGCGAATAAGATCAGGCTTTGAAATAGCAGCTCAACTTACTATTGAAAACATTTTCAATTTCTTCCTATCCAGCTTTGATCAATTCTGCATTTTTTCTGAATCATCAGGAAAAAGATCTTGAGCTTAAGAAAATCATTCAGGGGTCAGATCATCATAGTAACTGGATGGGCTTTCTGCAGTATCTCACCACCTTGATAACATACTTGACACCTGTCCACATACATTCAACTCTACCTGCTGACCTGGCTGAAACTTCTGCTTCACACATCTGTTCATTCTGTCTCTGAAGAACAGAACCCACTCATCTGCTCTGACTTTACTGTGCTCCTGTTCACTTTATTCACTAAATCACTTTCCATCTCAGACCTCAACCCCCTCTGTAACTGACTGACATTCACGTAATATTCCTGCCTCCACAGCAGAGTAAAATTTAATTAGACTTAAACTTGACCACCAGCTTACCAAGAGTGAAATTAGGTGATAAGGCTAACTGAGCTAGCAGCCAAAGAAGAAGAGGAGACTTCCTTTAGATGTCTGTCTGTATACAGCGCTTTCTTGCTGGGCTTACAGGCTGTGCGGCAGTGTTTTTGGTGCTCTCTTTTGCTTTCTCGTGTTTCTCTGGTTCCATGTCGCTTCCGCCCTCCTCGCTGATGTACAGAAACGTCCCACTGCTCCCCTCTTTTGGCGAAGCAGGTGGAGATGACGATAGCAGGCGGTGGCTGAAGGCTGTGTGGCTACTCTGAGGTGGATAATGCTCCAGGCGGTCGTGCTCCACCTCGGGCATGGGCGTGATGGTGACGTCGTTGAAGGTGGCGGCGGGGTGGTGATCCAGTGGGGCGGCGCAGGGTGGATGAGCTGGCCGTGAGGTTTCAGGGTCTGAGCAGCTGAGCTCAGACGAGAAGTGGCTACAGTGCGAGTCGGCCACTGAGGGCAGGCTGCCGCTCAGAGACGGCGAATCAAACTCGGAGGAGTTGGTGCTGCGCTGCTCCAGGAGCTGAGCATCCATGTCTCCACGTGTCTCATTAATTTTAGTTTCTCCTTTGCTGCTGCAGCTGCTGCTTGCTCTTTTCCAAAGCTTTCCTTTGCTCTTCTTGCCCCCTGAGGTAGAGGGCTCCTTTGACCAGGGCGACGAGGGGCAGCAGTGGTTGTCGTGCTGCGCACAGCAGCAGGCGGAGGTGCATGAGCATGTGCCGCCACTAGCACCTTTAAGGCCGGCGGTGCTGCTGCTACAACTGGCTTCATCCAGACTGCTGCTGGCACTGCCGTGCCTCACCTTCTCTTGTTTGGACTCCACATCTGCCTGAACCTCCAGACTGTTGTCTCTGCAAAATAAAACCACTCAAAATTATTCCATTTTCAATGCACGTGTTAACTACAGAAAACGTTACTGCTGTAAAACCTCACACAAGACAGTAACAAAGTCAGTCACATTCACTGTGAGCAGGAATTCAGTTTTGGTATTGAATGACTAAAAACAAAAAAATCCCGAAAATGTATTTGTGGTTGAAACAGAGCAGTAATACAGCTGAAAACATGGAGAAAGAAGTGAAAAAAAAGCCAAAACAGAGCCAAAATTTTGCGATTTGTGCTTCAAGTGCTGTAAAGGAAATTGTAAAATCTACTACTCCTACGTTTGACTACAGAACAAACAATTCCAAAAATAACTCAAGTAACCTGAACTACCCCCAAAGTTGTTTTTAAAGGCTTCCAGCATCGTTTTCTTCAAAGGCAGAAAGCATGCAGTAAATGCTGATAAAAATACACAATGACCTTCCTTCAAACAAGTTGACCACAGGGCATCTGGCAAAAGGTACTAAAACAAACTAGGACAGGTTTTCTTTAAAAAAAATAAACAGCTCAGACATGTGCTGCTGCAACACGTAGGATGAGTATGTTCTGACTGCTGACCTTTCCAGAGGCATATAGGCATTGAGGATGGATCCTGCCATGGCTTTTGTGCTCGCGTTGTCACTGATTGTCCCGAGACTGACGGTGGCTGACTCTCCACTCAGACTGCAGCGCTCTTTCTGCACATCAACCTGCACCTCCATCCTGGAAATAACCAGACACACACAAAATATAAAATATTTGATGAATCACTACATGTTTGCTTTATCTAGTGTAAAAAAAACAATTGCAAAAAGATTTTACTGCACAATACAACAAAATATATCCATTAAGGTCAAATAGTACAGTTTGTGCTGATTTATGTTTCATCCAGTACCTTTCTTTGGCTACAATTTTTCAATAAAACATTTAAAGCAATGCAGAGATCATCTGTCAAGTCTGTTACCTGTTGTAGCAGCTGCCGGAGAGGCTGCCGGTAATACTGGTCCCAGCGAGGGCAGTGGTGCTGGCGTTGTCGCTCATGTTGTCCCGCTGAGTGGAGCTCATGCCGCAGCGCTCCATGTGGCTCCCACTGACGCTGAGGCTCAGGCCTGTCAGACCACCGACACTCGCTCCATCTCCAAGGCTGGGATTGTTGAGCCGTGTCTCTGCCACTGAGGTCGTGTCTAAGGAGAAAAGTGGGAACAAGAAGTGTAATTTTTTTTTCATTTACAGAAAGTTCTGATAGACAAAAAAAAGTTTGGCACATCATTTCTGTTACGGAAAGAATCATTTGGCTTGGAGAAATGGAAAGAAAAGAAAGAAGTTAAAAAAGAGGAGGGAAATATAAATTCGGCCATGAAGAACTGGGGAAGGAACAGTAGATAACAACAGCGAACAAAAGAGAAATTGGAGTCAGGGCCCTGAAGTTTAAAGTCCAATCAATGACTTTACTGACTTTTAAATTCATCCTGAAACAACAGATTGATAACATCTTAGTTGTGAAAATGTGTCATCAAGTCTCACACCTTATGTTTGTGGAAAGGTCAAAGCCCCTGCTGTCAGTTGCATTCATAATTATCATTGGCAGTGTTGACAGAAGCTGTGAGAAATACAATCCATCTCCCTGAATGCCTCATGGGAGAGCATGACAAGCTCGACCTCACACAGCCGTCAGGTTTGACAGTGACAGATGCACGCTGACGGGAAAAACCACTGACACTGTGCCAGTCATTCACACTATCACACACGTGTCTCGCATCAACTGTTTTGGCACGTCATGGACTTTGCATAATATATACGTTCACACAAAGGCACTGACAAATGTAGGTGTACTTCTGCAAGCCAAACAAGAGATGCATGAACACAAATGTGTCAGTACAAACCACAACTTTTGCATTGTGGTTTCTTGAAAAAGCTGCTGGTATTTCCCAGATACTCAGGTGCTGTGCTGATTGCGCCAATAACATGATGCATAAGTCAGTCTACAGCACTAGCTTTGTTTCCATCAACAAACTTTTCTGTGCATTCTGAAGCACTGTATTACAAAAGCTTGATGGAAATGGCAAAATTTGAGAAAACAAAAAGAACTTAGTTTTCCCAAAAACATTTGACTGGCACTGACAAAGACTGAAGTTAATAAGAAAGTTAAAATGGTAGAAAGCAAATCCTTGTGAGATGAATGCAACTAAAATTCAAAAAATTTCAAAGGAGACAGAAATTCAGCAGGTTTACTACTATTCATGTGTTTCCAGTTGTCTTTTAGTCTGATACGTTTCATGGTTTGTTAAGATTTGTTGGAAGATGGTTGGATGTCACCTGATGTAAACTGTCTGCCTGATGTGAGTTTACATGGTAGTTTGGCCTTATTTTTTATTATATGATTCATGTATTGTCTTTTTAAGTCTGTCTTATAGTGAGATGAAACACAAATTTCCATTTGAGGACAATAATAAAGCTAAAGCTTAAGTTGTGCCTCTTGTTGTGGACCTACATTCTGCATACTTGCTTTCCCGTGTTCGTCAGTTAGAGATTCTCACCTGTGGCTGCGGCCCCGCTACCTATGTTGTCATTTTCGTCATCAAACTCGATTCGCACCCCTTTGCCATTTCCAGCAGACACACCACAGCCACCGCTCCGGCACAGTGAGATCGGGACAACTCCGTAGACATAAGCCAACATGATGGGGACACCGATGCCTACAAGACACAATGTAAACACACACTTAGTGATAGTTTTATATGTTCGTTTCCAAAAACTGCATACCCCTCTTTGACACAGCTGAAAGCAATTTCCAAGATGACGAGATTCCAGATGATGCTTTTATACTGTGTTTTATACTAGTGACCCACCACAGACACTCTTTTAAATAATTTGAATGATGTCTGGAAACAGATGGCGAAGAAGAGAGTGAAAAACGAAAACAAACCACCCTTCTTTCTTACCAACAGTGACAGCTGCGACCACAGGAGACACAATCACAGACAGCGTCACACCACCAGCTATTACCAAGTTCCTCTTGTGTTTAGAGATGTCCTTGCCCTCATAGCGATTATGGATCTGAGGAGGAAGATCACCGTTAATTACCTTTAAAAATAAAACTCCTGGAACTACACTGCTAGCTGTCGTCTCTTCAATGTCTCCCTTTGTGTTTTCCATCTATCTGAATAAACATTTTGGTTTAGACCACTATTGGTCCATACCATTCTTTAGCCGTCTGGCGTCAGCTCTCACCTTTCTACCCACATAGACTGGGATTCCAATGATCATTGCAGGGATGGCAATGCCTGCTATGAGGGCGATGCCGACAGGCGCGCCCACCAACGTGCCAAGTTGCCAGAGGATTTTCTTCTTTCTGCTCCAGGGCTTCTTCCCCCAGAAGGTGCAGCCTGACGGACTGAGAGGATTGGAGGCAGGAGATGGGTAAACAGGGCAATTGGAGAGAGGGAGGGAGGGAGGGGGAGAGGGAGGGAGGGAGGGAGGGAGGGAGGGAGGGAGGGAGGGAGAGAGAGAGAGAGAGAGAGAGAGAGAGAGAGAGAGAGAGAGAGAGAGAGAGAGAGAGAGAGAGAGAGAGAGAGAGAGAGAGAGAGAGAGAGAGAGAATACCACCATGTTAATTTAGTCTGAGGCCAATTTTGCAATAAAACTACACATCAACCAATGACATAAATGGGACTCGGTGTGAAATACTGGAGATTAATGGCTAAATGGGAAGGGTTAAGAATAAGTAGAATGTAAACTAGACGGTTAAAATGTTAACTAGAAAACACTCTGTGCCATTGAGACATGCTACAGTGGCGAAAGGGGCACAAAGTATGTGGACATGAAGAGCAAAAACCTAAAAGACTGTAACAGGACAACAAGAGCATTTGAACTGAATTTTGTCAAAGATATTTGATACATATATATTTAAGATGTTCCCAAACAGAATTTAATACTGTTTACTGCTTTTTAAGGTGTTTTATTAGTAAATATTGAGGACTGTTACCATCCTGCGAAATATGCAACGATTTAACAATTATTTTTTGCTTCTAAAAATAACTTCATTTGAATAAAATCATTCAATTTAAGCTCTGACTATTTGCAGACTATGAGTGCAAAGAGGAGAGATGATAAACCACGAAACATGAGCCATATTTCAAGAGTGAATACTAACACATACAATGATTTTGTTTGTTCTTATCATCATAATGCTCAGTGAAGCAAATACTGAGATGGGTAGTAAAAACTACAAATGTTTAATAAAAACAACAATAAAAACCAAATTAAATTAAAAACTGAAACTGAAAGATCTGTAAACATCTTGGAATCTGGCCAAGATGATTTCTTGTCGAGCTACTATTTCCAAAGTTAGAAATGAACTCAAAACAAAACTGAAATTCACACTGTTTGGGGTTATGGTTTGATTCTGGCCGAGGATCTTTCTTCTATGTCAAACTCTGATGTCTCCACACGTTTCCTGTCCCTCTACACTGTTGGCTCTCAAAATGAAGGCAAAACACTAAAAAACAGGAGGGAAATGCAAATGTAGAAACTACTGGGTGCAAAAGAGCATTTTTTTATCTACTCTGTGTTTGTCTCACCTTAAATAGTGCAGGTCAGAGATTTCCTTCATGCAGAGCCAGCAGAACTCACAGCCACAGACAGCACAGGTCATGTGATTACAGCTCCCATCATTCATCTTGATGATGTAGGCAGCACAGCGAGGACACGGCTTGATGTCGTCTCCTACAGGACGTTGTTTAAGGGGAAGTAAAAGAAGCATTTTGAATAAAGTGTTGTTGATAAATATTTACAGTGTGCATCAGGGCTGCAACCAATGATTATATTTATTATTGACTGGACTGTCAATCATTTTGTTGATTAACTGATTAACTGTTTGGTCCATAAAATGTCAAAAAAAAATTGAGAAATCAGGATCAATTCAAAGATTTTCAGTTTACTGTCATAGAGGAATAAAGCCCCCAGAAAATATTCAAAACAGTTATTCAATTGTCAAAATATCTGGAAATAAATTTGACAACCAAGCAATTAATCAACTAACTGTTACAGGTCTAGTGCGCATTTTATACTGTGAATTTATCTGTGCACAAGTATGAGGCTAAAAAAAAGTGATGGTATGCTGAAGGTGCAGGTGTGTTTACCTGCAGCTCCACTCTCTTGGCTGTAGCTCAGGGAGGAGGACCTGAAACTCCTGAGTCGGAAGGTTTGGGCCCTTTGTTGCCGTGCGGTGTCACATGTCTGGTTGGGATGCCAAAGCTGTTTGCAATGGTAGCAAAACTCGGTCCCGCAGCCCTCACGCCCACAGGTGATCTTTGGGCAGCTGGCACAGCCAAACGCAATGACGGCATAACTGAGAAAAAAAAAAAAAAGAAAGTCAGCCAAAATTGTGGTTAAGATTTGCTGGTAACTGTAACATACAATTATAGTTAACTAAAACTAAATAATAACTAATAACTAATAATAAAAATAAAAAAAAAACAACAATCATGACAAGGCATTGGTTCATATGTTCTTTGAAAGTGGGATGTCTACATGACTGTGAGTCCACTGTCTTCACAAATTTTTGCGTTTGTATTGTTATTCTTATTCTAAAGTTACTTAATCTTGCTCCAGACGAAAACTAAAGAATCTAAAACAAATATCGAAACTAATTAAACTAAACTGAAACAAGCAAACCCACTGGAAACTAACTGAAAATAAGCTGATCTGAAAACAAACATTAAACATGAAATGAAAGTAAAAACTAAGGAAAAACACAAAACTGTGGCTGGTAGGAGAGCATGGATGTAGTAGTTTCGCCCAACACTAGGGGTCAGCAGGGCTAACATGACAAGTGTAGGGAAAGGAGTACAAAACTAGGGTGGGTAAAATCAAGGAGCAATTTCTAGTGTGTTTTAATACAAAAATCCAGTCCGCTTACCCAGCATACACTGCTGATATTTACATCATCATCACTGTGTGTGTGTGTGTGTGTGTGTGTGTGTGTGTGTGTGTGTGTGTGTGTGTGTGTGTGTGTGTGTGTTTGTTACGTAAACAGGAAATTAACTTTGTCCCATCATGAGCTCTGTTACAATAAATCAGTACTGGATCAATCAGCTCTGCATGACTGCATGTCACCATAGTATCCCTCATCAATCATTACAATGGTCAGTTTGAGAGCCATTATTGAAAAGTACATGGCAGGACCGAGTGTAACATGTGCATCTGCAGTTTACATTAAACAGATTAGAGTTTTAAATGGTTACCGTCAAATAGAGAATTCTTGCAATACAGAATTTAATAAGTAATTTTTAAGTAATTTTACCTTTATTTAATTACTTTGCAGGTTTGCTCATTACAAGTTATCCAATCCACTTATTTCATTCATCCTTTAAAATTTATACATTTTTATTTCTGACAGAAAAATGCTCTAAACAGATTTTTTTTTTAATTTAATTTTTTTACTCCACTCCATTTACTCCAGTTTCTTCTGAATTCCTCTTCTGTTTCTCAACCTGTGAGGCAGTCTTTCCATGTCTTGAATATCTTCAATTAATGTTTAGTTGCAGCTATGCATATTATTGGATATTTGTAATAAATATTTTTCCCCCTTCTCCTCTATTTCTGATGTTATGACACCTAATACAACATTGCATGCTTTTAGTGGGTTCTTTAAATGAAAAAACGTTCACCCAACAGTCCAACAACTGTTTTGTTATAAACATGCAAATCTAATACAACCGGACAAACTGGAAATATAAAAATTCACTGTCGTGGCAGCCATTAATATCCAACACAATTACTGCATTAAACAAATGGCTTTCTTATCTGTAAAAATATTAAAATGAACTGTAGCATCTGTTTCCACTTGCTTGCTGACTCACAGACCTACTTGTGTCCCTCTTGTGTGGATAAGATGAGAAATTAATTATCATTTTGTTAAGAGGAAGACCTTAGAAAGGAGAGCAGTGCACCTGGCCTTTTAATAAAGTAAGTTTATGTATGAGAGCCTCAGCTGAACCCTGAGACTGTTCCAGCCTTTCAGCATTCTACAGTAGGGTTATCATGGGAACATTAGAAACGGACGATAAGAGAAAACAAACACACTATGAACTGGACAGTGTGTAACAGCTTTATACTGGATGTGCAAAAGCATCAAGGTCCAGTGTAACTGATCCAAATCAGAGTCTGCAGCTTTCGTGACACCCTCAGCTGAGAACATATACCATAATATCTTTATTGATAATACAATTCTCTAAAAGGCCTGAAGCGAGAGCTACTTAGTACAACAAAAATTCCCTGAAAATGATTAAATCTTTAGTAACTTGTGCTCAGCTGATAAGCACTGCTCTTTATTTGGTGAAGACCTTAGTCAAAATGATTAAAGCATTTAATCCAATAGATATGCTAATATCAGCTGATACCAGAGATGCACCAGTTACAACAGCTGAGAAGAAAGCGGTAGTTGTGTAAGGAGAAGTTACCAAAAGTGAAACTAGCATTCCTTTATTTCTGGCAAAGGATAAAGACACAAGTCGCTCTGGTGAATCAAAATTTGGTTCTTGTACTAGAGTCGGACCAATATCAGTCAGCCAATATTATCGGCCTGATATTGGTCTATCACAGCTGTATCTACCTATACTGGTATCTGCATGCATGTTGTCCAATACGTGCCAATTTTGAATTTTGATTTAGCTTTTTTCTGATTTAAAGTTTAATATGTAGATTTTTTTGGTTTATGTCTTTTGTTTAATTCATAGTTTCCTATAATTATTAAAAATACCAGTGAAAGTCCAACATGACAGTGAATGTCATTTTTGGGACGATAAAGTTTATTGTTAAATTGTAAAATACCCTGCCTGCATTTTCATATCTTTGTCACAAGTGTCTAAAACTACATTTGACGGCAACTGCAGTTACCATCATCATTTAAGTCACCTGAATGTATTCAGGTTTTAGACTGTTGGTCTGACGAAACCAGACATCTGTAGATATCACCTTGGGCACTGACAACCCTCAGGGTCTCCACCTGGGACAAAGTTAATAAAAAGTTGAAAATCAGAGCAAGGCTGGACTTTTTTTTCTTGTACTTTTTTCTTGCTATGTGTCTTGGCTGATATATGCTGTCAGTGTTTGTTGTTTTGTCACAAGCACACTAATTTCATGGCAATAACGTGCTGAATCTTTGCCCTTCTTATTAAAGGCTTCGATCACAGCTACTGTGGAACAATTTAAACATCTGATAGTGGTTTTCTGTGCTACCGTGTCAGATGAAGGGAATAAAAACAAATGTACTAGTAACTGATGTCATGGCGTCACTTTAACAGGCTCTTGTAAAGGTTTCATTATTAATTTACACACGTTACACATCAGTGGTAGTGTGTGTGGGCACCATATATCTACTGAGCTTTCAGTCTAGACAGTTTCCAGACAGACTCCACTAACACATCAGTGAGGCAAACTGAGGACAAATGGTGTTTAAGTCATAAAAGTGGATGGGAGGCCTTCCAAATGGACCTTTTGGTATTATTACTATACATTCCAATGTGTAACTGCACTCCTGTTCAGTTTAGACTAAGTAAAAATATGTTCATGCTGATAACAAGGTCACCTTTTAAAACTTCATTTGCACAGAATACAAAAATTGAATAAAAATGAATAATTTATCTCTTTACGCCAAATGTTTGGACATAGGATTCTTAACCCTGGTGAACCTAACTGCTGAGCTGACCAACACAACCCAAAAACTTAGTGAGCGCAATTACACAACAATCAAGAGCGACAGCATTAGCCTGTGGAGAGAGTGTCGGTCAGCCAGAGCTTGACTGATTAGATGATGAGAGCAAGAAGAGCTGAAAAAAAGCTCATGAAAGAGCCATTATTCTAAGAGACAGGGTCAGCGTTGTTTTGATGCAACAAAGCCAAGAGAGAGAGTGAAGGGTGAAACCATTACTGGACTCAGCAATCACTCAAAACTAAGCTAACAATGATGACTGAGCACAGGGAATGTGGGTTAGTAGCTGCTCCAAAACTTAATGAACCACTTCTTTTTTTATAACACTCCTGCCAGAATCTGCATCAGCAAAAAAAACACATTAAATAACAGGCTGCTACAAATGCAGATGAGCAGTTCTGATTATTCTATGTGCATTGCGGTGATCACAGCCTTAAGGTGTGCTAAACAACAGGTAAAGCTGCTTGATCTAGCAAGGACGGACAGCATAGCGGTAGCCACCGTTAAGGCCCCTGTGAGCAAACTGTTGAATCCCTACCAGCTCCAAACATGACCCTGACCTGACCCTCCCCAACACTGTCACCTCCTCGTGAAAGAGGGAAACCAGAAAAACAATTTCCACCTCAGAGAAGTTTCAATAACATCTTTTTCATCTTTATCTAATAAATTATATCACTGAGTGCTCAAATTCAATGCCTGGAAGTTTCTTTTTATTCTCTTTAGTTATTTAAATGTTGTTTTTAACCTGTCTTACTTATACTTTTTTATATTCAGCATTGTTTTAGTGTCTTTTCTTTTTATTCAGTGTGGCATTCTTACATATTTCTGGTTCGCAGTCTCATTATTTTAACAAAGTGCTTTACAGGAAATAAAATGATGATACTATGATCAACATCATGAACAGGCAAATCACTAGCCTGGCATCACCAGACTACTTCACAACTGTCAATTAGTCTGGGATCCCTCAGTTAAATTTTGATTTCCACAGGATAAACACCAAAATTAATCTGGACATAACTGGACAGACCAACAACCAATCAGAACAACAAAATGTGTCAAACTGTCATGTAAGTATCTTGAGTTTCTTTACTTTATATTTCTTTGTGTGATGAAGGGCAACACATATAAACCTTATCTACCTTGAACAATTATGCATGAAAAATTTAGCATTTTTATTTAGATTTACTTTTAATAATATTTACACAGGGGTTGAGCCCCTTTCTACTACTATGTTTCTATATTAAGGCATGTATATATTTATGTTCCTCTACGGATCATTATGCGTTTAGAATAATGACAGGTACAGTTTCATAACAACAGATATCACCGTCACTTGCTGCTTGTGTCTCTTTTTGGCTGACTCATTAGGCTGACAGAATAAACAGGTCTATTACTGCCACAAGTTATTTATAACTCCAGCATCAATGTGGAGGCTCGGATGAACTTCAAAAGGCCAGATTATAGCCTTGAAGTTTCCTCAATGCTGCTTACTATGTTATTTTGGGACTATTTGTTGTATCAGAAGTATGACTCATCAGGCACATCTCAGAAAACCAAAATGAAGATTTTAAAATATGAAATACAAGTTGTAGTCTGTGTGGAAACAATCCCAAATGTTTAAAACTTTTATGGCTAACTGGCTAAACTGGATCGTATAAATCTGGGTTTGCTCTGTTTACATAAATATTAGGTAGACATTACTTAATAGGTTGTTGTCCTAATATGTTTATCCACTGTGTAGCCTCTATAATCCTCGTTCTTACCCGCAGTCGGGGGCGGGGCACCAGCGGCAGTCAGGCTCAGCCACTAGCCACCTCCTCAGCATGAACTCCTCGTACTTCTCCATGAGGGCCCGGTCCCCCAGGATCATCCGGATGTCATGGGGATTGAAGCGCTCAGAGCACTCGGGGCAGCAGATGTTGACTCGAGACTCTGAGATCTCGATGCGAAGATACTGTCGCAAGCAGTCTGCGCAGGAGCGGTGGTGGCAGGTCATGATGTCAGGGAAGCGCTCGCGGGCATGGCGCAGTAGGCACAGAGGGCACTCCATCAGCTCTGATGAAGAACCCGACACTGATGAGGTCGATGCTGCGCCCAGTGCTGACTGGGCAGAGGTTTTATCATGGAAAGTCTCTGGTTGGACGCTTTCAGTACTGACAACCCCATCCACTCCTGCAGCGCCCTGTAATGCTCTGGACTTGCGCTTGGGGTCGCGGTCAGGCCTGCGTCGTCGACCAAACAATGAATGGAGGGACAGACGGCGCTTCTTGGGGGTCTTTCTAACCGACGGGAGGCTAACAGAGGAGGCAGCAGAGTGAAGGTCTCGCTCTGAGCCTGTGCTGCCATGATGCTGCTGGTGCAGGCTGCTCATCACGCCAGAGGGGCTGCTGCTGGTACTACAACCAGAAATCAGAACATCAGGAGAAGAGATGAGGGACAAGGAGAAGGGGGAAGATGGAGAGAGGGAGTGGGGTATAAGGGACAGGATGGTTAGGGGAGGGGGCTTGGTCACTGTTAGCTATGACATAGTGGCTGAGTGCTGGTGTAGGAGGTCTGGAAGTCTAAGTTGTGGTCTGTCCCCAGTTTAAATCACAGTGATGAGACTGATGATCAGACACCAACCTGCAAGAGACAGAAAAAAAACAGAAAATCAGGTACAGAATCAAAGCTGAATTCATTAACTTTTAATGTTCTGCAGCAAAAACAGGAGCATTTGAAGGTGCAGTGTAGGGGGTGTGTTTCTCAGGATACAAAATAAGCATTACTACAATATACATATACACAACATTATACAAATTTGTCAAAATTTAAAACAAGATCACTGAGGCTTTTCACTGGTCTCTGCATTAAGTAGAGACCATCCTTTTGATAATTTGGAGTTTTCTGGCAGCCTTCAGGCATTTTTGCAGGCGTGTCCTCAGTGTATGATGTGTGTTTGTGCATGTGAAACTGCTTACAAAAAACGACTGCAGGCTTTCCCTGGGGTGTGCATTAGTCATTTGTAGGCAAAACAAGACAAAATCCTGTGTTTTTCCCATCATATATCTGTGATGCAGCCGCAGCTGTGTCAATGAGCAGCCACACCTTGCCTCAAATGCTTCCACATGCTCTCATTTTTCACAATGTGAACAGCTCACAACTACTTATCATCTGAGAAAGAGAAGTGCAACTGTAGTGGACCTTAAGGAAAGCGGTCTGAAGGTGATGACACACTGAACCAAACAATAATAAGTAGTTACAATTAATTCTCATCAATCTGTCCTGCTGACACTGACACAAAAGACATATTACAGATCTTCAAGTGATGAGATGCAAATTTTCATTAAATATCATTAAAAAATGTTTGGTACCGATACCCTGGCTTTGATACCAGTTCCTGAACATTACAATACCATTTCTAGAAAATCCATTTTGACAAAAGGAAAATGACATTACACATAACAGTGCAATTACATACTTCAAGGGAGGAAACTCTTCAAAACACTTGGGAAACTGTTATTTTTTTTATTCTGTGCACTTTATTCAGCCGCATAACTGGAAAACTGTTGGAATATCTGTACAGTATAAATAAAAGTATCAAAGCTCTATACCCAACCCCACAATCTACAAGATAAAAGTATACATTTTGCTCAAGGTGACCTGGCCTACTTGCCTTGCAGATCAGTCCGAAGTCCACATCAAATCTTTAAAATCAATAACCATGAGCCACATCAGGTTATAATACGGCTTTAAAAATCATGTGGTGTGTTTTCAGCTTAAATGCATGTCTTTATTCATGCATTTATGTTCTCAAATTTGTCCAACTCTCTCTCTCTCTCATCTGGAAAAAACAAAAAGCAGCACTGCAGAGAAACAACTGACATCAGCAAGAGGTGCGGTGCCTGAGGGTTACACAAAGTTATTAAAAATATTTGCATCTCCTTGGAGTATTATGTTGTTTTTACCATGAGACACAATTTACAGTGTTGTCTTATTAGTTCATTTCAAGATGTTGCCAGTACTCCAACAAACACTTTCTGTTGCCTGTTTGTGAGAATCTTTAGTTTAGAGTTTTAGTTTCGTTTCCTTGAAAACAATGCCTCATGCAAGAACTAGTATGAACAGACTGGTTCTTAAACTGTGGGTATCATGTGCAGTTTGTCTATACAAATACCCAAACAAAAGTTTTTCACTAATGACTGTATCATTAGTTTCAAGACATTTTGTGCTTAAAAAATAAATCAAATTTCAGAGTTATGTCAACATTCAAATTATACTGTAATTGTAACTTTGCACATAAAACCTATCATCATTAATTTAATGATGTATTATTACTGTCAGGCATAGTGGCTGTGTCTTCACATGCAGAAGAACATCTTCCATTGCAATGCCTGACAGCAACATAACGTATTATGGAATGTATTCTGTTGTTCATCCCTGTGATGGAGATTTCCCTCTGAGCTCCTCCTCCCATTGCAGTCATCGATCACTTTGCTGTGGCATGATGTTTTGTTTTGAAGCTATTTTCATATCAAACCATTTCTTCTTTACTTCAGTGATAGTACTTAAGTTTAGAGCATTTGTTGAAGCTGACATGGAACCCCTGTACAAAGCCACCATATGAAAAAAGTAAGAGAAAGGTAAAATAAGAATACAAAAATGCATGAGGCCCAATGTATAGACTAAAAATAACCCTTCTTGATCATCACTTCTGACCCACTAGAAGTATGTAGTGGTGTCTATACCAGCAGAAACCTTGCTCTCTGCCTTTATTTTCTTATTTTTGCATTATTCTGCTGTATTCGGGATGCTTTACCAACCCAAAGTGACGCAATTTGAGTACCTGTGGTTGAGACTCAGTAATCAACTATTTTTCTGGTGCATTTACAGACAGAAACTGACAAAGCTTGTATATTCTACCTTTAACTTCTCAGAATTTGAATGGGGCTTGACCCCAAGTCAGAGTCTGCACTTCAAACATGAAACATGAAACATTAAGTTAAGCTGGCTTCACTGACAGTCAGCTGAGAGCGCCGGAGCAGCCAACAGACACAGGTCGCGCAGCCCTGCCTTGTGCTCTCAGGCTTTGTTGCTTGTTCTGAGACAAGACTCGGTTTATAACATCTATACTGCAATTCAGATTCTCCTGCATTGCTTTGTGTGCAACGACATAGCTGAAAACAAAGTGCAGTGATTCAGCACCCCAATTTGCATAATTTTACGTATTTTCGCAAGACTTCACTGGTCCTGACAGGCCCTCAAAAGTTGCAGATTCATTTTTCAAAGTCCTGAAGCATAATACCAAATAGGCAAAATGGAGGACAAAGAACAATTGCCCCTACCTCTGTGCAGTCTTTTTGTGTGCGTGTGTGTGTGTGTGTGTGTGTGTGTGTGTGTGTGTGTGTGTGTGTGTGTGTGTGTGTGTGTGTTTTGTCATTAGGGACTAATTTCAGGAAAATTCCACTGGGAGCCAAAAGGTGACTAATTAACAAGCCCACTGCAAATCTCAAATGGGACAGCAATCCTGCAAAGTGCAAACACTCACTCTCATAACCTAGAAACCTCGGTCTGACTGGCTGCGGTTTTTCTCCCCTCATGATGACCTGCAGGCAGCAGTTAACTTTTACTACAGCTAGTTCAGTGTCAGAGGAGAGCTTTAAAAGACTGCCATTTAGGTGCACAGCCAGAGGCCAGATTCAGTCTGGTGCCAAGAATGCACAGGTTTAGATCCTGACTCCTCTCTCGCCTTTATATTCAATCTCAAATACTATTATAAGTTGAATGAATTCGCTATCAACAGTCCGCACTGAAATGCATCTAGTCGGATCTAATCACAAGTTAATGACTCTAAAAATAGGTCTGAAAGCACCCAAAAGACACTAAGGTCACATTTTGAAGGTGGTCTGTGATTGTCCCAACATCCAACCTCCAACTTCAAGCTCCTCAACACAGTAGATTTCAAAGCTGAGTTACCAAAAGTACAAAACTTCTGTCCACTTCTCTAACTGACTATGGACAGGTGCAAATGTGTTTTTTCAGTCAGTTTCCG
Source organism: Lutjanus erythropterus (assembly GCF_056507025.1). Lineage (NCBI taxonomy): Eukaryota > Metazoa > Chordata > Actinopteri > Lutjaniformes > Lutjanidae > Lutjanus > Lutjanus erythropterus. The sequence goes on from NC_139332.1 coordinate 21,720,387, forward strand.
ACAGAAAAATGTCCAGTAGTGAGCAAAATCTATCACAAGTGGCCGCTCCATGTGCATTTGAGAGGCTGCTTGATGCTGCCAGGAGTAAACTGCAATCCATCTCACACACATTTGAAATACAAGGTCGAAACATGTCTGCAGAGAAGGTCGCACTGACCACTATCCCACCTTTCAGGTCACCTCTGCTACATAAGAGCTCCCTGCTCAGAGTGTGAATATTATGCAACCCAGATTCGACACGGAAGATGCATGAGGCTTAATTTCCGAGGTAAACCAGCAGTAACCTCACTGACTAAACCAGAGTCGACACCAGACAAAGGAAACTGGTTATCAGAAAACAATCAACCCGTCTAGACCAATAATGAGCTCTAAGGAAAGGCCTGAAGGTTGACAATAAAAATACACAGAACGCCGAACTGGCCAAAATTCAGCAGAGAACAGGTCATGAACATAGGTTTACCAAATGATCATTCATCAATAGCATGTAGACAGAGGCTATGCTAACATTGAGGCGCTACCTGTACTACAGAGGTCTGGAGTGGAAATGAATGGATTATAAAACAATGAGTAAAGTATGGGCAGTGTAAACATTTAGGTCTCTTATCTCTCTTATCAAGATGATAAGAGGGCTGTTAGGACTTGAAAACAACACTTCAAGTAGGTTAGTAGAGCCACTTTTGATTCTCAGACTGATACATAACACATGAAAAATATAACTGCAGTTTGGATGGCAGCAGGTGGGACCAGCTGACAAGTGAACTTCTTAGATGGGAGGAAAATCAGAAGGATGCACTACTAAAAGACTGCACAGATAGGGAAATAAGTTGAAGCACTGGTACAGTTTTAAGCAAATCAATTTAGTTCACAGAAGGTGGTATCTGCAAGGTACTATCAATTTTCTAGCAGGCAGAACACTTGAAATTTGAGGTCACTTGAAATAGACTTTGCTGAGAAAAAAAACAAAATAACAAACAAAAATGGGTGTGGAAGACTAGATTTTACAAAGAAACCATATTTAGCTAATTATAACGTATAGGTACATTTAATGTAAAGTTAACCTATTTCAACTTCAAGCTAAAGATAAAGGAGATTAAAAAAGTCTAAACCATAATTGCATCTCATGAAGTCATTAGCACGGCAGCCAAGTTGTAAAGGCTAATGTGTTTTAATTGGTGGTGCTGAAAGTTTAAGAGCCGTAATTAAAACCCAAAGCCTGCACATGACATCTCAAGTTTAAGCACTATACAACACCAGTGGATAAAGCGACACGAGATGATGTGAGGTGACATGAGATGACACATCAGACAGTTTTGTTTGTGCTACTTGAGGTGTGTGAGGGCAATGGTAGCACCAACACAAAGACAGACTGGACTGAAGTGGGTTAGTATGAGATATTTATCAATAGTCTGTGTATTACCTGCAGTAGACAGGGACCAACCCCAGTTTAGAGAAGCAGCAGGAGTCCCAGTGTTAGATGCTTTGCAATGTACTGTTGTGAACCGTGTCAGCTGCAAAATGTAGCCAATTTTATTCATCTAAAAAAAGTCTGACCTAAAATATTGTTGTTTTTTTACACTATATTTAAAACATTTTAACCCTTTTAACTTGCTATCAGACAACCTTTACCAAAGCCATACCATTGTTACATGAGCCAAATATCACCCTCTCCAAAGCCACTAGTCTCCTTTGACAAAGTCATTTTACCTTGCAAAACAAGAGAGTTGCTGGTCTACTGTTGCCTTGATTTGTTAGTTTGTTTGTTATTGTGGGACTTCAGTGTTTTAAAGGGTTAGTTTGGATTCACCAAATTCACACAATAACACAAACTAACAGATGAGGCTTTGGCAGACCATCAGCTTCCGTGTTTTACAAGATAAAATTGTTGTTTTTGTCAAAGGATTCTGATCTAGCGAGAGAGAGAGCGATATTTGGCTTATATAACAGAGGTTTCCTGTCTGACGTGTAATAATAATAGTACTGGCTTGTTTAGGAGTGCATCTTTTTTGACTGTAGGTTATACACTCAACTACAGATAAATACAATACAATACAACTCAACTTCAATAATCAAATAACCAATTAATTGTAATAGAGACTACTGAAAACTTTTTAGGAGGAGATTTCCAAAGCATTTTCTTAAGTATCATAACATTGAACTATATCTTGGAGCAGCAAAGGTGGAAAGTGCTTTTCTAATAAAGATAAAGCTATGCCTTAACACTATAGTTCCACATCATAACAAAGCCTTATGATGTATTGGGTCAACTAGCCAAGTCACGTGAGCAAGAGGAAATTTTAACAAGACAGTGGAGCAATTTCAAGCAACCCACAAGTCAATGTGAAATTACACTCCCAAGGCGTAATTAAACTGGAAAAGCCTGCCTCGGCACTGTACTGAGAGTGAGTGGGACTTTCCATGTGACTGTGGTCAGTGTGTGTGTGTGTTTGTGTGTCTGTGTGTGTGCACGCACACGCATGTATTCAAGTTCTATGGCCCAGAGGGCAATCACATGCAACCACGGCTCACACATCAGGATGGTGTCCCAGTTCCAGAGACAACCCCGGGGCAGGAAGCCTACTGCGGCTGAATAAATGCTTTCAACCTTTCGTAAACTCTTTAAGAAGCCACAGAGTTTGCATCAGCTGACGCTACACCATGATTGCCATTGTAATATGATTTAAATCTGTGGTTTTATACCAGAGGGAAAGGTCAATGCAAGGTTACTGACATTTTTTGAGAGTGACACTATAATTTATACATCAAGATAGACGTGGAAAAAAATAGTAACAAAATGTGTCACCCGGGGCTGCAGTGGTAATGGTTTTAACAAGTATGGCCCTTCAGACCACGGAGCAATAACATGTTGGCTCTTGCACTGCAATAAACAAAATAAATCCAGGTTTCCATTGCCTGTAATTTTGCAAAGAGACAATTAGGTGCATAACCAAATTGCAATGGAGCATTTTATATTACAGGTCTATGACTGCACATTGGCACATCAGACCCTGTTTCATAAATACGTTTTGCAACTATTAATAAGCTATAAAGAGAACATGGCCCTCTGCCAAAGAGACATCCTTTCCTGAATGTTCACATTAACACTGCTCCACAACGCTTCTTCTATTTCCAAAGTAAAGAGAAGAGCAGCGGCTTATTTAAAGTCGACCAGGCTGAAACTCAATGTTACTGTTGTAACCCCGGTTCACTGTGTAGCAAGTAAAAAGGGGAAGCAACGTTAAATTGGTAAAAATGCGTTTATTATCAGATTATAGACGTACCAACACTGGATTTTTTGAGAATAACAACAAAATGGCCAACGTGAAGTATCTTATATAACACGGACAAACATTTTTAAATTGTGTTACTGAATGAATTGTGATTAAGACATACACTTCCTGTATGTTGTTTTTGGACGTTGGCTCTTTTCTAATCTACTTCTCCTATTTTTGACAAAGCTGTAGTTGAGCCATCTCCAGTTGATCGCATTCCTGTTGACTGTTTGATCACTGGAGGTGGACACCATCCATGCAATACCCAACTTTAATCCTTGGGTAACAATGCTGATTTGAAATGGTGTGTATTTGATTCTGGGTGGGTTTGGGTAACTAGTAGTGTATTAAAGCTAAGGTAGGCAATTGTTGGCATTGTCTGTATTGTTTTGGTATCAATGAGAAATAATTTCCTAATAATCTTTCAGAATATTGTAAATCAAGTGGTGTGAGACAGAACTAGACTTCTGCACTGCCTCTTGGCTGTGTTTGCACAATTTAGAGAATCTGGCCTGTGACAGTAGACTGAAGCCAATCACGTTTCACGTTACCTTTGACTTCACCTTCACCTTCATTCACATCTAATGTGTGGCTTTGCTGATGGCTGAGAAGACCAGGCGGAGCCGAGACACAGAGCCAACAAACAGCTGCTCAGAGCCTGGGAGCTCTGGATGTGAGGACTGGTGGCAGATTGGAGCCTCTGGAGGAAGAAACACCAGAATCGATCTGATGTTGACAACTTTATTGGCAGGAGGGGAGCTCAGAGTGTATGTTTCAAACTTTTCAGATTAAAAAGTGGATTTATTTTCACTCGCGCTTCTCAGACCTCTGCAGCAGTGACGCACAAAGAAATAGTGGAGTTGCAAACCAACCAGATGAGAGCTCAGCATTTTTTTCCCCATTTTTGAGACAAAAAAGTGGATTAATTTTCACCTCTGCATCTCAGTCCCTCTGCAGCAGCGACAACAGAGTAATTACAGACCCACAGACGGGCCAGAAGAGAGCTCAGCGTTTGCTTTTTAAACTTTTTGGATTAAAAAGTGGATTTATCTTCACAGTTACTTGTAATGATAATTAGACTCTCTGTCCATGCACAGACCAACAGACAACAGCTGTGTGTAATACACAGCTGTTGTCTGTTGGTCTGTGATTGCTCACAATTGTCTCGGTAAACTGTTTACTGCACACATGAAGCACGTGCTTCTCATCTGGTAGGAGGGGCTCGAGACCCAACTCTGATGAGAGTCAACGATCAACCGCTTTGAGAAGAAATCTGTGAGGTTTTTCACAGCTGGAGTGCAATTTCATAATAGAGAATGTAAGCTTTCTATGATTTTTTTTGGAGTAACCTTTGCCCACCTTCAAAGAAATCCCACATACAATGATCAGCTTCCAACAGTGGAAACGAGTGGCTCAAAGTGTTCGTCACGTACACTAATTTCCGTTGACATTCCAGCCGGAGGACAGACTTCCTGATTATGACAATGCATTCAGTTATTACGGCTTCAGATGGAAAATCAGGCCTGACACTGGATGACAAACCATACAAAAGCTACTAGTTTATCTACCAAAAGAGGAAATATTTCAGCTTTTTTGGAAACTGTCACTGCTGTATACCGAACAAGACATCCCACTGTTGCAAACTCACACTGGGAAAAAAGTTATTGTTAGACTGCCCAGCATTTATCTGGTGCATGCCAACTTTCTGTCAGCTAGACATTGAAATAATCCTGTAGCTTAATGAATCTCTATTTAGCCTATTATCTGCCGGGCAAAGTATAATAATAATGTGTGACGTTCAACAGAGAGTGGGGACAGGAGGCATGGGAGTGAATGTCTCCAAGGCTGCTTTCAGCACTGTTTACTAAATAGTCTGATTTACAGCCAACAGTTCAAGGTACTTTTCCATGGTATCTGGGACACTACAATGAGGCAACGGCTTCATTTGAATATGTGTGTCATTTAGGCCTGTAAGTAATTATCATTTTCCTTATCAATTCATCTGTCATTATTTTCTTGATTAATTGATTAGTTGTTATGACTATAAAATGTAAGAAAAGACAAAAATGTCAATCTGCCTTTTCCAAGGTGAGGAAACCTCAAATGGCTTGTTTTGTCCACACCCCAAAGATATTCAGTTCCTGCCTACGTTGAGGAGGTACTATCTGCAGTGGAAAACTAAATTGAGAAAAGTGCCTGGTACCAAAAGTGAGTTGAGACAAACCATATGTAGTGCAAGCACAGCTTCTATGAGCCCCTGCATCTCCATTAGTACAGATCTCAGCTTCCTTCTAAGCCATGCAGGCTAACAGCTAACCTGCTGAAGAAGGCATGCTGACTAACATCTGCCTGCTTCAAATTTACCAATCTGAACTACTGCAGGAATTAAAAAGGAAATGCAATACCCGAGGCAAACTGTACATAGTGCCTCATTATGGTGAAGGCAATTACTCAGACTGCAGACTGTTATGTCTTTCTAGTCATCACTCACCACCATCTGTGGCTGAAGCCAAATATTGGATTTAAAGTCAATTTCACATTGGCACAGAATTGGTAGTAGTGAGTGAGTCTAAATCATGTTTCTTCCCATCACTACATACCATGACAGTCTCACTCACCCCCAAACAGCAGGGGGAGGAAGCAGATGGGCAGTGTGATGGGGGAGATGGCTCTGGTGCTATAATGAAGGAGGAAAGAGGCACCAACAGCTATTCACAATTCACAAGCGGTGCCGGACTCACTGTTTTATCAAAGCCAAGGATGTGCTGATCTGACTCCTTTAAATTTTATGAGTGGGAAAACTTAAGCTACTTGTCCTTTACAAAACATAGCAAGTACAGTTGGGCATTGAACACAACTGTACTTGCTATGTACTTGCCCAACTGTTCAAAACCTGGGTCTATAAAAGTTAAATTACCTCATGGAGCATGTTTTAAGACATTTATTATCAATAGACATACTCTCCAACTTTATTTTTTCTTATCTGTATCCACATGGTCTTACATTCTTTGGATTTACCCCTGGATAAACAGGAATTTAAAGTCTGCATTAATAATTCCTCTTAAGGGTCCCACGTAACAAAACACATTATGCTTGCATGTTTGCTTTGTGCCTAGTACACAAATATTTGCTAGCTCATTCATCAAGCCAAAGGGAAAATTGAAGACAAACGTCAGTGCTTGTACATATGTGGCCTTACTGCAAAAAAGCAAATGTTTGCTTCTATCCACACAGTGGGGTTGACCCAAATGCTTCAAAGCTTCTACCACTGCCATGACGTAATCGACATCCATCAGTATTCAGAAATACATCCTTTTTGTTGGGTTGGGTTTTTGAGAGGCTGCTGCATCAGAAAAAGAGTCAAAAGACTGATAAAGAGCAAGAAATTGAGTTTCTCTATGGCGGTAAAACCAGGCAAGCAAGTGAAAAGAATGTGTTGAAGGGTAAAAGGAAAACCATCCTCACAGGTTAGCATTTCTGCTTCATGTGCTCAAATGCATTCGCACAAGCACAGAACATGAATTCCTCACATTCCATGATCTAAAACACTGTTAATAGGTTAATGTGAAATGTTTTTCAGTATGATCAGAATGTTATCATTAGTACATCTGGCCAGCAAATTTAGGTCAGTCAACCTAGTTCAGATTGGAGGCTTTCTGCCCTACTTTTGAGTGCTTACAAAAAAGGGGCAGGGCAGTGATGGTGTGTGTCAGTAGGCGCCAAAAAAAAAAAAAGAATTGCTTCGTTCATCCCAGGTTTACCCACAGGAAACAACTGCACTATGTAAAATGAAAAATACAGGTTTGAATAAGTAATCCTCGTCTCAAATTATGTCAAAGAAATGTTTAAAAATAACTTATCATGTCAATATTTACATATAAGGACAATAAATTGCTTGTCTGGTACTAAAATTGAAAACATGTCACTTGGATCTGTGGTGTGAAATACCACCGATGGGTCACTGAGTCCAAGACATGAGTTAAAGGTAACATCGGTTCCACAAACACATGGGTCCCAAAATGTTTCCAAACTTAGGACCATAAAAAGTTTCTTTCATTTAACATTCAGCAGGTCTGGGAGTCAAACTTCAGTTAAACAGTCACAGACCATTAGAGGATACAAAGCACTATGGTTTATCACTGATAATAAGCTCCAGTGAGGATGGCTTGGATTCATTTAGCATGCATGTTGTAAAAGTCACACAATAAATAAGGAAGGACTGCGCCCAGTAACTGACCTATTATCTATTCAATAAAACATTGTTGACTGTGGGAGTATTTCCATTCAGGGAACCATGCCTATATTTAGTAACAAGTTACTAAGGGAGGTACAAGTATTCAAACCTTTTACTCAAGTAAAAGTAGCAATGCTACTAAGCAGCAAGGAACTATCACACTGTTTTTATTTTGGAGGTCCCCTTGGGAAAAAACAAACAAACATTTTTTCCAGCGCCATAATGTCAAAAATCTAATAATCTAAAAAAGAAAAATCCTCCTGTTTCTTTTTAACTGGAAAACACACATGGGTCCAGTGCTTAAAAATATCAGTGTCTATCAGCAGTTATGATACTGGCAAGGTAAAATAACATGTCAGAAAATCAGCTTCATGATATACATAAGTACAATAGAAATATTATCATTAATAGTGGTAATTTTATCAGTTACAATGACCCTTAAAGGAATGAAAAGATAAGGCTTTTTTTAAATATAAAATTTTGTGTTTGTTTTTTCAGATTTGTATACCACAGTGTAAGCAACCCTATCCGTAAGGTTTAAGCCGGCCAACTGCGAAGCACAGTAGTGTACAATATTTACCTCTGACATATAGGGTAATGTAAGTATAAATAAGATAAAATTAAATACCAAGTTAAATAGGAGTACTGTATAATTACATTTAGGAAGGGCACTTATTGTTATTTAACGCCACCACAAGTCACAATCATACTCAGATATGGACTGGATAAATATCTTACTGTAAAATATGAGCCAAAGATAACAAAATATCAGTGCTATAAAAAAAAAAATACATTCTAATACTGCACAGTCACAGAAAGCGAAACAAACCAGCCTCTGCTGTGACGTTAATCTTATCAATCCAAAAACACTTACAAGTTATGGAAGCAACGTCAATGTAGATTAGACAAGAATTTAACCAGCTGTTTGTAACTCTTCCGATGATCTGTAGTGAGTAGGTCCTGCAATTTTCAGCTAAAAAAAATGCGTGAACACGTCTTATAGAGCCCTAAATCTTTAGTCCAAACTAAGTAACGAATTGTAGATATTGAGGTTAACGTTATTTCGCGAACAAAAACCCACCAACACACGCAGGGTTAACAGAAATGGGTTGTTTTACAACTAGTGACAACATTACAATAGCTCGCAAGAAACTGAAAAAGCTTAAATTGTGTCATCTGACTCTAAGCACATGAAGATCCAAATTCTGTTTACACTTTCCACCCGGCTAACCAGCGTTAGCCTGCTAGCTAGCTAACGAAATCAGATTTGGCTAGCAGGAAGCTAGTGCCCAACTTTAATCGCTCTAAGAGTTTCTGACTAGCTGAGCTACCGTGTTTTCTCACTCGCTCCACAGTTAAATCGACAATATGATTTATTTAATCAAGTAACATTAGCAGTAATTAAACTTTATCTGGTGCCAATAAGGGCTTTCTGCAGACCCACAGTTTTACGGGGAGAATTTACAAGCTAACAAAGCTAAAAACTGCTAGCTGCTCGTCAGCCCCGACTAGGAGGAAGTTCAGATCTGATATCAACTAAACGTTGACCAGTTCTGACTGTAAAGATCATTTTTGTAGACACACTCACCGTTAAACGTCCCCTATACACCTTTTACTTCACAACAGAAGTGTAACCCGCTGTCTCCATTTCTCAGTCAGCCGTAGTTAACATCTTGAGGAAAACTTCGCAGGACAGCCAGGGTACATTCCCCGAATGAGTCTGACTGTTGTTGTAAAGTTAAAGAACAAAATGGCTACGGAAACATTCACACTTCCGGTTTCAAATATTCACTTTTCAAAATAATAGGCATCCGTGAGGTTTATATGGAATCAAATTTCCATCAATGTAACGAAAGAAGAGTGTAAATCACTGTTTTGAAAAACTTTCCCAGAATAATACTGGCATCTTAAAACAATAATAAAATAACATCTCAATGATTTTTCCCCATGTCACGAACCCTATGTTTTGACAGACTAAATACATAAATGTCTCCATACTGCCCTTCTGGTGTAGCCCAAGTCTCCCGAAGCCCCAACATGCCAAGGTGACTTAAAACATGTTGCTTACACCATGTTTTTAGCCCCAAATCTTCATGGTAGGTCCTTAGTTTTAAGTCACGTTCATGTGCACATGCACACTGTCTGAACTGGGGGTGTGTGGTGTGACGGTGTGCAAACGACATGTCGGGATTATGTCGATCAAAAGCACATATTAAATTTCTGATATCAAATTTTCCTACGATTTCATGACTCGTCTGCTGTGCACTCTTATTTATACTGCATATTGCTCAACCGGAACATTTTTATTTGGTAACTGCTGTTGACTTGACACGTCGTCAGTGCCGGCCAGTGTTTATTCTGCAGTAGAAATACTGCCACCCTGTGGCCACCAGAAAGAAGTTTTGTATACACCCCTCATATATCATGTCCCTGCCAACATAGAGACATTATGTACACATACACACCCACTACAAGTTTCTGACACTGCATTCCACCCTACAAGCTGTATTAATCTCTTTTTTTTTATCACATCCCTTTTTATCTACGAACATTATATTCCTAACCCCAACAAACTTTAACTTTATTCTGACTGTAACCAATAATGGAGTCTGAAACACACTTTTTTTTGTTGTTTGGTTTTTTTACCTCATGGGGAGCAGTTTTTTGTCTATAAATGGAGGCTTGTTCACAATTTAATTACAACACTGCTTTCTGCTCCCTGTAGTCTGAGGTTGCTCCCTGCAGACTCCTCGCAGGTCTTTTCTTTACATTTGCTTTGAGAAAAGACAGAACACAAAGTAAAGCGTAATCCTTTAAATTATGATGTTTATGTGTTTTTAGGTTTCTTGATATATGTCAGTAGTTTGTAAGAGAGCATTGGGTTCAACTCTGTTTTTCTATATTGTATAAACCATCAGCATACCATATCAGCCAACCTAATAAACTTATAACCCCTTATAACCTTTCTATTTAGGCCTATGAAACTATTGTGTAACATATTGTCACATAAATGAACTGCTTTTATAACTGTTATTGTTTCAAACTTAATATACACATATTTTGTGTTACCTTTTTATGGTTAATATCTTTAGTTTGTGATCTTAACTCAATTTAAAGTGGGTTTTAATCATGCCTGTCCAAACAAGGTTGTTATATACATCACTGCAGGTGTCTTCATGTCTCAGACACGTTCAAACCTGTCCACCATTAACCAAGCAGACAGTCTCATGAGGCTTTTTATCGTTTATCGTTTTTCATCGTTTCTTAGCAGCCTGACTCAAAAACTGAAGTAAATGGAAGAAAGATAAAAGATCAGTCAGTTGAACCATCAGATGTGACATTAAGGCAGACCTTTGTCAGGCAAAAAGGGAAACGTGCAGCAGCTCTGTAACATTAGAAACTGCTTTTGACCTCTCTGTTGACCTGTAATCAGTCCCATCAGAATCAGATTACTCAAGTGTTCTTTGTTCAGCATCGTATTTCTTTGTCTTATGGTGCTGTTTAACAAAGTGCCTGTCACTCTGAAATTATAGATGATGTTTTTGTTGATTAAAAGGGAAGTTCTTTCTTAATCAAATCAAAAATGTTGTGGTAATAGCTATTATTAAATTAATCACAAATGTACTGTATAATGCTAATAATGCTGTAAATATTTAATGAAAGTTTAAATGATTATTTTAGTAGTATTAATAAAAATATTTTTAAATTAAATTAAATATGAAATAATATTTTCTGATTAAATAATCTCACAACCTGGTTATGCTTTGTCATGGGTGCCATGATAGTCTCTTTGGCAACTAATGCCTCACACATTTTTTTTTTTTTAATTTGTCATATGAGTAACTGTTCAAAATGTCATCCTGGCCTATCATTTTGATATTTTCTGTAGAACTGAAATGATTGGATAATTATATACATTTATTCTCAAAATGGGTACTTCAGTGATGCAGTTGTTTGACGGCAGTCTTTTTATTTTAGAAAACATATCTACATTACCAGTATGAACACTGCCCATACCAAATAAAATATTATCAGTCCATAAGAAAATTATCAAAAATGATCATGTCATATCATTCATTATCATAACTTGTTTTAATTGTCTTCTTATCATTACTAATTTTTAAAAATTAAAAAAATAAAAGTAACTGCACCAAAAATCAACAGAAAGAAAGTGAAGAAAGTACTGCAAATTCAAAATAATGTATCATGAGTCCATAAGGAATTTATCAAATTAGTTTTAATTGTCTTCTTATTCTTAAGGCATCTTAATGTGGTGCCATACTGATGCAGTTCTTGATTTTAAATGTAGTCCAAATTTTCCAGAATTTACATACTTATTAAAATGTCGTTACTTTGCATTTGAATTATCGCCCAGTTTTCCATTTTATGGCTGATAAATGACAGATTGTTTTTTCTTACAGATCAAGGGTTTTATAGTTAACTAAAACCAAACTAAAAACTAAAACCAGGCGTTAAAAACATTTTAGATTTAGTTTTTGTCAAACTGGTCAAACTGGTCAACACAACAAGCAAAAAAGAAACAAGCTAAACTGAGAAGAGCTAAACTAAAGTAAAGCACATTGCTATAATAACTCTGTTCACGGAAAGTTGTTTGACATCTCGCTTGTTCACTGAATATCTTTGCTGCGTTTCGTTTGACAGCTACGGGAGGGCCTCTTTCCGCGCATGCGCACACATCTCTTGCTCAGACGTCAACTGCACCGGAGAGACAACGGACAAACATCTCGCCAGAGCTTGTTAGCGTAGGGAAGTAACAGTTCTTTGACCAAAAAGCTTCTCTAGCCTGAATAAAGTAATGAGGTAGATAGCCGCACGAGTAATTACACTTACCTTGATTAAGATAGACTGGCGTTGCCACGGTGAAAATGGACCAGGAGTTTGAAGAAATAGATTCAGAGGGCCGGTGGCAAAAACTGTACCTAGTAAGTCTGTTAGCATAGCTAGCATGAAGCTAACGTAAATAGTAACGTTACTTCAAGCGCGCATTTAACTTAGCAAGCTAACAGTTCGGCTAACTCATCAAATATCCGCTTTTCCGACTGTTATTAATCGCTGTTTCCTTTCATATTTGTAGTTTTTGGCTGTTTTAAGCTTTTTCATTTTGTCTATACACCACTACACTTTAATATGTTAACGTAAATGTTACCGTTAGCTTAGTCATAAATGTCACAAGCTTATACATGTGATTGAAGTCCACTGTGATTAACTACATTATACAGCTACTCACTTTTATACGCAGCTCTACGAATTTATTTCACAGCAGGATCTTATTGTGATTAAGCTGTTGGATGTTTATGGTCGCAAGTAGCTGTGTTTGTACCGTGTGGTTGTTGCACATAAACATTTCAAATTGGATGTCACTTGTTTCCTCACATCAACTGCTCAGATAGTACATACTCGTGCGTCTTGTGATTTCTAAACAACCATTTTATTGTTTTCAGGAAATCAGGAATCAGTCCCACGAGTGCTCCTACAAAGTGGCGAAGTATCCAGAGAATCGCAACAGAAACAGATACAGAGATGTCAGTCCATGTAGGTGAACATATGTGGAAACTGTTGACAATGTGTAGTTTTCTGAGCCTTTAACTATGTCTGTCAGTTTACAACCAGTCCCCCAAATAAATTTCTGTCCTACTGCCTGCAGTTGATCACAGTCGGGTGAAGCTGGAGAACACGGAAAATGACTACATCAATGCAAGTCTGGTTGTCATGGAGGAAGCCCAGAGAAGTTACATACTGACTCAGGCAAGTTCAAGGCTTTTTATTCCAGTAATAACAATCATGCCTATTTTATCTTTTGGATTAATTGATTATACTTGCTTGGTCTCTTAAATACAATTAAATGGTTTATAACCAAAGGCTGATTAGAACCTTAATACTACCATGAAGTCTTAGGACTGCTTGGTTTGTCCAAACCAAACGATTTTGAATCATGTATGTAGGATTGCAATGGTGTTTTTTAAGACATGATAATCAACGTCACCTTTCACGGCATACAGTATTACATAGTTATTATTATTGTCAGTTACAATGACTTAAAGAAATTAAAACAGAAGGTTTTATAATTTCACAGAATAATATGGCCTTACAGAAATGAAACTTGAAACCATACTTTTTCTGGAAGTACAGAAATGGTAGAATTCAATGCTGTAGACAAGCAAATACACATGTTATGATAATAGCTAATTTTCTTACCATGGTATCTATGGCATATCATGAAACTGGTGCAACCTTAAATGTATGTATGTCTTTTTTTATATATAAGAAAATTACATAAATGAGTAATCTGTAACCAAAATGCATGCAAATAAATTTTCTGTCAGCTAACTACTCAATTCATCGATTAATCATTTAAGCTTGAAAACAGTTTACTATTAACCTAACCATAAAACAAGTTTACGACAATTGAAGCAGTGTAAATAATGTATTATCAGCCACTGTGGATTGATCTTTATGACGCATACTCTTGCTTTATTATAAACAGCAGCTCAGTTCCCCTAATAGAGGGCAGTCAGTTAGTGTTATCAGAAAATGTGTGGCTGCTAGTAAAGCAAATATGTGTGTCTGCTGTCAAAGCTGATTGGTGGAGCAGGCCACTTTCGGTTTCCATACTGCATATTATAGTGGTGTGTGCATATGTTTACATCACTGAGCATGAATGATTGTAAGAAGTGCTATTTTGAATTATCAAGTCATTTATTCATAAGTAAAGTGTTTGCATCACTACATAATTTTAACTGCAGGAGTGTGTCTGACCTTGAGTAGGGATGCATGGAATAGTTCAAAGCTTCATTCTTAACATCATAATGACATCTGAATTCTACATCAACATTCAGATGACCCAAGCTGTATTTATTTATTAAGTTACATGTCTATTCATTCTCTTTAAACTCAGTATTTCTGCTTAGTGCCAGATAAAGATTAATATTATTAGTATTATACTATTTGTACAATTAGATTTCAGTGATTTGTGTTGACTCAATTCACAAAAATAATTTTTCGGTCAAGAAACTCAGCTTTGCAGTGCACAAACTATTAAGGTGGCAGTCTAACAGCAACCTGAAAGCACCATAACCTACATTTACGTTGATGAAACTAAGGTGTTACATTCATTTTAGAAAGTAAAAGTAAATTTAAAAAGAGTAACTCCAGCAATTCAAATTGAGGATTTTGTTTGAAGATTTTTTTAAAATGTACATATTTCATTCTTTTAGGGTGATGATATAAATTAAATTTGAGATTCAAAGCTTCATATGAAAACCTTTGAATATAAAAAAAGACATTCTGTACAGCCAACTTATTTTTTTCTGGCCCAAAACCTTCAGCTTTGATGTCGAACTTAATTAATGATAGTTTCATATTTATAAACTTAAGATTCATCAACATTATTGTAAACTTTGTCCATACAGCACCCTAGCCTACAGACAATATTGTTTGTGTATAGCCATGACAGAACAAATGGCATTTGTATTCAACAAGCCATAGAGATTAGTTTTAACATACATAGCAAGGAGTAAAGCTGTTGTTCTGTTTATTTTATAATACTGAAATATGTCAAATGTTCCTGTGATGGCAAAAAGATAAACTTCAGGGCAACATCTGTCTCAAGATGACCACTGTTTGATACTTTTTCCATTTAGCTGGATACCTCATGACCACTAGTTGCAGGCAGATCCTAGTCAGCTGCTTAGTATTGAAGCTGGCTTGTGGGATCATAAATGTTTTGCCCTTAGCCACCAATATTTTAAAGATAACTGCTATTTAAAAAATCTTCTGTTGCATGTGGAGCACCAACAGTCACTTTGGCAGCTGGATTGAAATCACTTCCTTGTTTTACTCTGTCAGTGAGTTCTGTAGAATATTTGCATTTTTCATTCTTAACCACTGAGATCAGACATACCACTATTGCTTATGTAATTGCACTTACATACAAACCAGTTGACATGTAGAGAACACTACCGATGTTTTCTTATTTTCTTCTTAAACATGGAGATAAGATAATTGTTTAAATGCTAATTTAGAAGCAGTGAAATTCTGATCTAGACAGTGGCTCATTCATGGAAGGTGGCACAAATTCATTGGCTTGTCATGGGTGTTGCTGTGTGAAATTGATGATTAAGGGCCAATACCTATGATTGAAAGGAATATGTAAAGCCACGCTGATTAATGTTGGTTCCTAAACTGAAGGCCAACACGTGGGTGTCTCCACCCTACACACACCTTTGAATATTCTCATGTCTTTAGGAAATGAAAGGACAAATACCCACATAACTTCTTCATGTGATTTTTTTTCCTGGCCAGCTTGACTACAGAAAAGTGATAAAACAGATTCTTGTTAACCGATTGACATTGGTCTACACTTACTGAATACTTCCTCCATAGTCTAAAGCCACAGAAAGTTGCTGAAATCAACACAAGACTAAATTATCCAGTTTCTTATGGTAATAGTGGATTGTAGCTTTTCCAGTGAAGTCAATAGCAGACATTTTTGGGATGATACTTAACAAAAGTATGCCAACTAAACATCAATTGCCAAGGACATTCATGCCAAATTTTTACACATGCTTTGGTCATGGCTGACTAACGTCTATTTTATTCAAGAAGAATATGGAAAAGAAAGAAAAGGAAAAACACATTTTACATGAACAAAAAATGCTGTAACACATCGGATTATTATTTAACAAAGGACATTTTGTCAAAATATTGTAAATTTAAATACTGTCTCATGAAAGTTTTTGGTATTATTACATCCCCACTATCAACCTTTTGGAAATATAATAACATGCACTGAGTGTGTCACCAAGTTAGGTGGCAATTATAAATGTTTTCCAAGTTTGTGTGCATCGTTTTTTGCTTTTGTTTTTTTTTTTGTTTTTTTTATATATGAGGCAAAGCTAGACTGTACCATTAATCTGTGTTTTTATTTAATGCATTATAATGTACCGCAACACTGATCAAAGGCAATCTGAAATAATCAAGTTTCTTGTTGCACAATGACAAATATGAGAAGAAACTGGTTCAAATTTATTATACTTTATTATTATCTTTTTGAACACACATTAAGTACATTACATGCAAATATCTACACCAGTACATACACACATATGTACCAACAAAGTACTGTGTAACACTAATAATGTAAAACCGCATCAAATAAATTAAAAGAGAGTAAGAAAAAGAAATAAATAAGAGAAAAAAATATAGTTGGATTAAAATAAAATCTTTAAAAATGGCGGTCATAGCACACATTCATATATAATGTACACTGGATCAAAATAAAATGACATAATTATCAGTTTTCAGTGTCCCTTCCTGATCTCTATTATGTGATTTATAGTTGTCTGTCATTTTTAATAAGCCATGTTGTCTGTCAAGAGCATATTCAAAATAGGTTTTATGCATGTGAAATATGCAATGCAAAATCTATCCACCTTTTCAAAAGGCATATGACATTACTGATTTTACAACTGTGTGTAACAGCTTTCAACTTCAGATATTAATATTCAAGAGCAATCAGTACTGATTGTGACTCGTCTGACATCAACATTATATTAATATAGTATTTCTTTTATTCTTGTTGCTGACACATTACTTTATTTGCACGTGATGAAAGATTAAGCAAAGATTTATTGAGAGTTTGCCTTTGTTCTATCTATTCTATATTATCTGAGATACATTTGACATTTAAAGCTATTGCACCCCCATTCAACCACATCATAACCTTTAGCAGTCTTGACCTTTTAATTAAACTCTTGTTATTATTCTGCAAATCTCTTTTGCATACTGTAGTTATTACCCCATTAATAAAGACAGTGCTCCTTAGCCAGTTGCTTAGCTAATGTATTTAGTGCATCTGATGTTTTTGTTCATGCTTGGAAGATACGTTTCAATAATAAATGACTTCCCACTGTCCCACTGGACTCCTGCCATTAAACTGATCAAAGTGTGATTATATGTGTGTGTGTTTGCTGTCCACAGGGTCCCCTTAGGAACACCTGTGGCCACTTTTGGCTCATGATTTGGGAGCAGAAGACCAAGGCAGTCATAATGCTCAACAGGGTAATCGAGAAAGGCTCAGTAAGTACACATGAATAAATTAAAATACAACACGTTGTCTGGTTTGACATTTATTATTTGTCTGGTGCCTTAACACCCACACACAGACTACAGAAATACTGAACAGACCACAGAAAGATAGCAACACACACATGTGGTCAAAATAACCAGCCTGCAGACAGTGTGAAATAATTAATGCAACTTGTTGAATTAGTCTTGGTTTTTGTGTGAACGGCCCACTGTGAGGTTTCAGCCTCCTGTCAGCAGGATAACAAGAATTCAGTGTTTTGACAGCATGTTCACAGATGTATGTGAGGAACTGGGATGTTGCCCAACCTTTCAACTCCCTTAAATCCAGTGATCCTGTGATGTGCTGATTAAACACACACAGAGGAACACTTTCTGTCACGCAGGGCAGCTGTGATCTCTCTCTTTCTCAGTAAAGCAGCTGGAATAGAGCTCAGTCATGAGATTCACTCACTGACTGTTTTCTTGGAAATAGAAGATAAAGAGCACGTAGTCAGTCCGCTGATATTATTAACCTCACAAGGATCTTTTATGTAGGCCAGGGCTCCAATCCTGCTCAGGGAATGTTACATAATAGGCTTATCCTCAACAGTTCTGGTCATTGTCAGTTTACAAATAAAATACTGTATGGCTAGATGTTGATTGTACACACAAGTTAAGTTTTTTCAAAATGTGTGCTCTGAACAAGATCAAATGCACTAGAAAATTCCAAGTAAAAGCCCAAACTGTGCAAGAACACTGGATTCATACTTTATCCAAAATACTTCTGGACAAAATACTGACAGAGATGGCAGCATATGATGGATTTACCTTCAGCAGTTGGCTTTAGCGAAATGTGCCTATCACTTCAGAAAGACAGCCAGAATCTCCTGAAGAATCCATCTGAAATCTCATACAAAGTGAGTGAGCGAGCTTTTTTTTTTTTTTTTTTTTTTAGAGCTTTGCTTTTTTAACTTTGAGCGATCACTGACTTTATTAGGCCGAGAGTCTAATGCTGGAGTCGCTGCAGCAGCCTCTGAACACAAACAGAATGTGAAATCTGTCTCAGCTTATTGGAATGACTTTGAAAACACCAAATGACTTGCCTCAACAAATTTCATTAATTTGTAATATGAAGAATTGTAAAATAATACTTCTATGAGTCTGTTCTGACAAACAATGACAGATCACAGGCGATAAACTCGACATTTCATCATCCCTGCTGTAGCGAAGGTCAAGCTGCATGACAAGTTTATATTACAATGTTGATTAATGTTGAATGTGTTTTGATGGTAGCTAAAATTGTAACTTAAAAACAAGAGCATTTCTCAGGATAGTGTGCTTCTTTTGGCAGAGATAGAAAATGTGTAATTTTGGGGGGGGAAAATGAATCTCTAGATGGCACATTAGCAAGAAGCATATAGAAGAAGCAAATAATAAATGAGTAAATAAGCAAGATGAGAACATAAAACATTAAGAACAATATAAACAAGATAAAAAAATCAACAGATTAATATGTTAGTATACATTAACTGTGCCTTAAATTTGTCAGTTTTAATAAATGGAAAATACCAGTCTAAAATGCATGAAAAAAATTGAATACACACAAGAATAGAATCTTGACTAATATATGTTTTTAATCCACACCAAAGCTGTGACACAGTATGTCACTGTCACAAAGCAGAGGTTGGGTTTGGTATAGATGTGTAGTTGTATATGTTGATGGGAGAGCAATATATTAATGTTTTGTATTTGGGTACATTTGAGTGCATGTTAGAGAGTGCATTAATGACATGTAACGTTGTATATTTGTGTGTGAACTGGTAGATGTGCAGGTATGTGTGGGGAGAAAGAAGATAAAGACATAAAAAAAAATATGGAAGCATTACTTAAGTTTATGCCGACGATTAAACTGTCCTTCTTTTAGTCGTCAGCTGCTTTACCTCAAAGCCAACCTGGCCGTTTAACTAACATCTGCGTTTCATCAAGTGGATTTCTTTGTCAGGTGTTTGATTTATTTGGTATCTCTGAACAGCTTTGTCTCCTTTTTCCATCTTTTACAGGAAAAGTGTGCCCAGTACTGGCCCACAGCTGAGGAGAGGGAAATGGCCTTTAGAGACACACGTTTCTTGGTCACACTGTTGTCAGAAGACACCAAGTCTTACTACACCACCAGAGTGCTGGAGCTGCAGAATTTGAGTGTATGCCAAATTATTACTTAGATGAAGATGATGTCATGGCCTGATGTAGACATTCAGACAGATTTAATGTTTTTTGTTTGTTTGTTTTTTATTTTTACCAGTTATAGATTTCCAAACATCCAAAGATTTTTTTTGTTTAAGTTTTTCATATTGAAAAATGGACATACAAATTAGCACACACACAAAAAATATCAACAACCAAAAAAATTAACTGCCAGTGTGATCACAGGAAGCATTAGAAATAAGCACACACCTCTTGCAGGGTCCCCATGGCTCGTAAAACTGTCTAAAATACAATTGTCTGAATTATAGGCCCTAAAATGTCTTGAATATGATTTTGACAGGTCCTAAAAGATTGATTGGATTATGAAGTTAACATTAGTCATATAGTCTTGGTTTTAAATGTGTGTTTGGGAAGAATTTGTATCATGCTGTAACAACTACAATCCCCCTGCCCCCAGCATGGAACCAATGACTTACTGCTATTTGTCTTGTGGACATACTATTCTGTGTATTCATGTTTAATTGAATGTCGTAATTCTGGGATCCTCTGTATTTTCTTTGCCAGTATGGTCATGAAATCAGTCTTGAATTGCATTCATAAGATCTTAAAAAGTCTTTTTGAAACCTGCAGAGACCCTTTCTTGTTTTGCTGCTTCACTGAGTAAGTTTTCAGAACCTGGTTTGTTAAATGAATTGAAACTGAAACAGTTTGACATGTTTCCTGAGTTCAGATGTCAAACACAACTGAAACACACCCAGCACTGACAGGCTTAATACTAATACTAGTACTAATATTGTTGATGTTTTTTTTTCCTGCTAATAAGGCCTGTCTCCTTTCACAGACAGGAGAAAAGAGAGAGATCTACCATTTTCATTACACCACATGGCCTGATTTTGGTGTGCCAGAGTCCCCAGCATCCTTCCTAAACTTCCTCTTCAAAGTGCGGGAGTCAGGAGCGTTGGGAGTGGATCATGGGCCGGCTGTGGTGCACTGCAGTGCTGGAATCGGACGCTCAGGGACATTTTCATTAGTCGATACATGTGTGGTCTTGGTAAGTCCAGCCTTTTTGTTCCATATGAGCTCTGATAAAGTGTTTTTACTAA
The DNA here is from genome assembly GCF_056507025.1 of Lutjanus erythropterus. Taxonomy (NCBI): domain Eukaryota; kingdom Metazoa; phylum Chordata; class Actinopteri; order Lutjaniformes; family Lutjanidae; genus Lutjanus; species Lutjanus erythropterus. The sequence continues at coordinate 21,741,281 of NC_139332.1, forward strand.
TTTTTCACAACAGGCAAAATCCAGAGAATTTGGCATTTAGGTTGTCTATTCAAGGGAAAAATATATATGTTTATCACCAAATGGTCAAAATATTTAGACTCTAGAATACTGGTTAAAATTAAATTTTAAGTTAGAATATGGTTTAATTCACTAAATCTTAGCTTTTATTAAAAGTTACTTTTTAGTACTGTTTTTTTAGAGCACAGATTTGTGTTTCCAAATTCTGAGTATATTTCACACGTATGAATTTATATATTTAGACAGGTGTGTGAGTTACAGCCAACTCTGACCCATTTTATCCTGTGTTGACCTGTTTGTATCTAAAATCATGGAAATAAGTGCATTTGACTCAAGTGCATATTCACAACAAAGAAAGAGTCAGTCAGTATATTATCTACCATTTTACTACTTATGTCAAAACTACATTTTGCATTTGCCATCTTGCCTCAGTTGCTCAGTAGTGAGTACTTTATTTGTCTCATCAGCACTTTTGCTGTAAATAAATATATCAGAGTGTTTCCTGGTCCTCTGACTGATAAATATATTTTGAATCCAAGTTTAAAATACTTGAAGTACAAGTTTAAAATGTTTTAAATGAAAGTTTAAAAAACTATTTGCAGACTGATTCCTGTTTCTGAGTTAAAAAGAAAGAAAGTGCTGAAGAAAAACCTCCAACAACTAAAACATAAATTAGCTTTTATGTGGTTACGTTCAACCCACAGCTGAAATGCAACATTGTTCTCTTTGCATGCTGGGAAATGCATGAAAAACATGATGATGTGGAGGTAGATAAACCAGATCAAAGGAAAATACATAACTCAAAAGGTCAGTTACAGCATTTCATCCCAAAACTGCTGCACTATACTCACCATCACAGACTGCTGTTGTACACCAATGTACAAATGTGTCAGGCTTAAAGTCCCTTCAAAACATGAGCAACAAATGCATCAACAGATATCAGGAAACAAGAGGTTCATCCCAATTAGCTGAACCAATTTACATTACTGTCCTGACCAGATGGACAAGAGGAAAGATCCCTCATCAGTGGACATCAAAAGCATCCTGTTGGACATGAGGAAGTACCGCATGGGCCTGATCCAGACCCCTGACCAGCTGCGCTTCTCCTACATGGCTGTCCTCGAAGGAGCCAAATGTATCATGGGAGATTCCTCTGTACAGGTACCTGCGCCACACACATCTTAACTAGTTTCGTCACCCATTCTAACACACACTCGCTCTTAATGATCCATTATATATGATAATCAATTAGTAGGTGTGTTAAACCATTTACAGGTACGATGTGGAAGCAAAGAACCACCCAACACAAAGCGACTTCAAACTGTTTAACACACACTGACAAGTTGATTATCCCTCATATACTTTGGTCATTTGCCAATAATATGAAATAAAAGCATTCACAGATGTTTTAGTGAGTTTTGCATTCAAAATCAAAAGCAAGGAAGAGATCCCATTGTCATGATAAGGAATAACTCTAGTCCCTTTTACATCTAAACTCAGCTGGCTTGCCACAGTTGATAACGATTAACATGACTTCCTAACTAGAAGTGATGTGAGTGAACAACCGCCCACGTATAATACAAGCAATACTGCACTTGAGATGTCTCCCTGCAGATGAGTAAATTGGGTGTCTGAGTTATTTATTCACAACTAACAATTTTCTTGAATCAGCCTTGTTTCTATGTAGTTGGAGGTCAGTTTACTTAAATGTAACTCCCAAAGGTTCCCTTTTTCCTTCCAAACCCTGTCCTTTTTGACAATATTCCTATTAAAAGTCTGCTTGTCATCCTCATCAATTTGTCTCTCATCCTGAAACTTTGCTGAGTCCAGGCTAAGCCATTTTCAAGATAATTGCCAAAGTGTAAACTTGATTGTTACAGTGCCACCTTGAGGTCAATAAGTGTCATTTTTGTTTCCTGAGTAGTGCAACCCAACTGCCAATTTTGGTGAACTTTTGTCATATAGTTTTTGATGCACAAACGTTTTTAGCAGAGAAAAATTGGAAAAACAAAGAAAGAAGGAATAATCAGAACAAAAACAATAGGGGTCTGCAGCAGGCGATGTTGCTTGGACCACTCTATATAGATAGAGTTTCCATGGATATTATTTCCTAGAGGTTGATTTGCATCAGAAAATTGTGACACGTTTGACTGAACACAAGTAAAATCCATTTGATTCAGTTATTAATTCAGTGGCAGGAGGTAGATGAAACAAGGTTATTGTCGATCTCCCAACTTATTATCACCAGATCCCTCTTATCAGGGGTCAAGTCACATGCACATCTTAGTGATAAGGTGGCTGTATGATAACCACAAGGAAAGAACCAAACACTCCCTGGGATTTGAGTCTAAAAGTATTTTGTTTTACAGAAAAAATATCCTAATAAAATGTTTCTACACCCTACTGAATGGAAGTAAATGAGTGTGACTGAGCGGTGTATTAGTGTAAGAAGTAGACAAGGTTATAAACTATTGAAACTTTTTTATTTTTTCTGTAAAGAGTTCTAAATGGTAGACAGCAACAAACAAATCTACATTTATTTTGAATCCTTCTTGAAACTTGACATTTTCTTGTGAGTGACAAACAGCATTGTGATGAAGTACTGCAGCGCTGCAGAGATACTCTGGCCCACAAATCTTGTGCTCAGTATGTTAGAAAACAGGTTTGTTTGGTACAGACCCAACAAATGTCACTTCATTCACTTCACTTCACTTGACAATCTATAGTAGTCTGGTTAGGCTTATGTTATGAATACTTGACAACAGTGATTTGTGGCATAGTAGTTTGTGTGTTTTTAGTATGGAACGCTCTTGATCTTGTGTAATTAAGCTAATACTTTTTACTGTTTTTGATGCACACAGACATATTTTGAAGAACATCGCTCTTTTGATCAGTAGTACAAATACTATGGTGGCCTGCTTCGCCAATACATTTTAAAGTCTTTAATATCTATTCAAATTCCTTTGTGTACTGTTCCTCTCCCTGCAGAACCAGTGGCGGGAGTTGTCCAGGGAAGATCAGGAGCCGACATCGGAGTCTCCCCCCTCAACTCAGCCTCCAACCAGGTGTCCGGGAGAGCGATGCAACGGCACCCAACGGGGAGGTCAGCTGGAGGAAGGAGGAGACTACAGACAGGACGGCAAAGTACCAGCACAGTCTCCCTGCAAAGAACCGGAGCTGGACGGCAGCACAACACAGTCAGTACACTCAGTGTGATAAAGAAAACCAATCGTTGTCTCTTAGTCATAATCAACTGATAAATAATTTGAGTTGTTTGTGGGTGATTAGCTAATAAAATAAAAAGTATACATTTGTGAATGAGAAAGGTAAAATGAATAACATTAGTGAGCTTATCATTTGAAATGGACAGTTAATTTTTGACAAACAGCTGTTTACCCATTTCCCTCCTTTTTACATAGCAAACGACGCAGAGAAGACAGTATCTCCAAATCAGGCACAGCCAAGACATCCCAAAGCAAACCCAGGACAAACGACTCAGAGAAGAAGAGAAAAAGGTGATTACATCACATGTTTGATATACATCTTGATTAAATAGGCTTAAGTTTGATATACATACATATATATATATATATATCAGATAGGGGCGCAACAGATCACAAAACACGTATTTCAAACCAGATCATGGTTTAGTTAATGGTTATGGTCACAGATCGAATCATTTCTTTGGGATCAGAAAAATGGGGGGTGGGTTATGTATGTCTGCCTCTCTCTGTTTCTAGTCAGCATGAACTGTATAATAGAAATATCTAAAAGAAATAAAATATAAACAAAATCTTTATACAGTCTATTTTAGTCCCCACTCTGCAGTCTTGTTCAGTGTCCTGGTCAGCACTGTCTGATTGGTTACTTGCCATGAGCAATAGCTGTTCAACACTGACTACGTTTATATGCACACTGATTTCCCTCTATTATTCAAAATATGAGAATATTCAAAATTTGATACAGCTCATGTAAAACAGCATATTTCATTTGGATATTCTGAAGTCGGCCTTGTTCTGAATGGAGCATTTTCTAATAAAAACATTGCAACACGCAGCCTCTTTCCTTTTTGCAGTCAGCTGTTTGCATTGTAAACAAATCAACACCACTCACCAACAGTGTGTAAGGCTGAGGTATAGATGTATGCACAAAAGAAAAACCTACATTTCTGATTAGAGGGAGAAACACACCTTCTCTTAAATATAATGAAAGATTTGGATATCAACAGGACTTTGAGTATGTTCAAATTTCGTAATGCTAACTTTTTCAAGAAGGTGGTTAAATGAATAAAACAATAAGGCAGCCACCAGTGGAAGACTGAAAAAATCCTATTGTGACGCAAAGAAGCATCCATAGTCTGAGTATACATGGCTGCATGTAAATGGGAATATTAGTGGAATATTCATTTGCCATACAAACGACTTTTAGCTTTGTCAGAATAAGAGCAAAACCCGGAATAATGTATGCACATGAACGTAGTCACTGAAGACTGTGCCACAGATGGACAAAGAGACTGGAACAGCTCTGCTAAGTGAGCAGAGTCGTATGATCTATTTCTGTGATAACAAGTATGCCCAGTATCCCAGTTATACCACTGAAAATGCCTGAAGTGACAGACTACAGGATTACACGCAATAGAGACAAAACCAACGGCTTTTAAATCAATCGCTCTAAACCCAGTCATTACGTTTCAGAGTAAAACACAGCACACATCTGTCCTGTCTTTTCACTGGAAGTCTGATTTGGGGAATTATAGTTTGAAAAAAGTAACAGAGGCAGTAAAAATATTACTGACCATGATGGTTACATTTTGCGATTACTTGCAGTTCGTATGTGTGCCGAACTATGGGGTGTGATCCGTACAGATTACTGACAAACTATGTTCTGTTGCACCACTAGTACTGTAAGGACCGGATCTAATTCATCATATCTTTTTTCTAAATAAAAAGAGCTGGTGTTTGTGCAATCCTGTTGTAATGTTGCTCCATAATAGGGGATGTAGAAAATCTGCAGTGTGACATCATTTCACGTCTCCCAGTTTCCTAGTTTCACTTTTACACTTTTAGGAAAGGCATCATTTTTACTCGACCGCTCTTGTGGCATAAAATTGATGACAAAGAAGAAAAGATATGAGTCACATTTCAACGTCATTTCTTTTAACTCCACAGGGAATCCAGGCAGGCTTTCCCAGTGCATGACTCAACCTCCTAATAGTTAGACTTCATACTGAACTCAGGCTTCATTTTTTTATCTATTAATTTCTAATTTTCTTTCAACATTCTCAGTCATTTAGTGTGAAAGCACCAGTGTAGCTAACTGACATCTACTTCATGTTCTCATGAAGGCGAGAGAATTGACCTAATGAAGCACTTATTTCTGATGACTGCGCACTTCCAAAAACTGCTCACTATGTCATTTCTGAGAAGCCTTCCTTTGGTGTGTGACATGTCAGTGTTGTTCCAGTAATTCAGCCCAAACTGCACCATGTTTCTGACGGTTTTCTGTCTCACTCTGATGTTGTGGTTCTTCTCGGACAGTTTGGGCTGCATGTGCTGCACATGACAAGAGCTGGCCTGTCCAGTGGGGGGCAGTGTATCTTTACCCCCCTCTGCGACAGCGACAACAACCACGAAGAGCACATTTAGAGGACGAAGTTTACCCACAGCTTTTAAAAAGAACGTCTACTCTTGTACATGGAGGTGTGTGTGTGTGTGTGTGTGTGTGTGTGTGTGTGTGTGTGTGTGTGTGTGTGTGTGTGTGTGCGTGTGTGTGTGTGTGTGTTTTCCTGTGTGGTGTGTTTTTGTTTCTCTTGAGGGTTTGTTCTTGTTTTCATGATTTGCTTGGCTCCTGTGGTTTGGAGTTGTGTTAATTTTGGCTGCACTCGAGCATGGTGTGTGTGTGTGTGTGGCGTGTGTATGTGTGTACATTTGTGGTTTCAGTTATTGAAGCTCTGCAATATTCCAAATCAACTTGACATTTCAAAGTGCAATTTTTTTTTTTTTTACCATACATCATATATTTAAATTGGTTAGCTTCTTTGGTAGCTTCTTTTCAAATGTTATCGAGCAAGAAAGTGATCTAATCAACAATAACTTAAGTTTTCACTTCACTAAACCATCATACATAAAAATGCTTTTTTGGCAAATAAGATGGCTAGGACAGAGAATATAGAATCATTAATGGTCCCTCAACAATCATACAAAATAAGTACTGAAGTAATTCACCAATAAAGAGTAAATTCTGGTCCTGGATGAGGCTGTGAATGCATCACACCTGAGTTTAATCTGATCTCATCTTGAAGCTCTTTAAGGTTGTTGCATGTTCATGTGGTTTTGCTGCAGTTGTTTCATGAGGTCTTCACGTTACTTCAGGACCTTAGCATGGCAGTGTTCCTAATTGGTTTGTGGGCTTTAAATTGCAACAGTTGTGCTTTGGCCTTGTTAAAGTTTGAATAGAAATTTTTGATGTTGGAGATTTCTGATCAGGTTTATCTTGATTAAATAGGCTTAAGGACCGTTGAACAATCAAAACATTTTGTTGTCTTTTGCTGTAGTTAACTGTAGTTTAACTAGTAAATGCTAAAGGTGTCTTATGCCTTGTTAATAGTTCAGAACCCCGAAATAATACGTTTACTATTACATAAGACAAAGAACAACACCAAATTCTTGGAATATCAGAATATTGTAGAAATGGAAATACTTGTTTGGTGAATTTTTGTGTTTTCGTTACCTTAGAATGAGATGCTTAGAGGATGCAGGTTCTCTTCCATGGATTCTTCCATGGATTCCTCCATGTTGCACCACTTTGTTTTACTGTAGGTTCTCGTATACGTATACGTAGAGTGATGCAAAGTGTTTGCAGTCTCTAAGTGCACTACTAGTTGCCATTAAATCCCACATACTGGTCCTTTCACCCGTTTATTCCACTGGGCACAGCACATTTGCGCCGGGGTTTTGATCAGCAATGGAGTATTTTGCCCACCTGATTATGCTGACTTGCTCAGATTTTTTTTTTTTTTTTTTTTTTTTTTTTGGTCCTTTTTCCTTGCTTTTTGTGCTTCGACCATGGATAAGTAGTTTAATTTTTGGCTGTTTTTATGTCTGCGTGGGCCTTTTGCTTTGAAAATCAACCAGATTCTCTATGGCTGTGGAATCACAAACATTGTGTAGAATGGCAGCGATCAGCGCCGGCTGACGTGGTGCAGCTGTAATACGACGCCAAGGTGGAATTTAGCTGTAAGAGTCTGTAACAAAGGAATGCTGGGTATTTGTGCTTTGAAAAGGACTTGAACAACTATTTGATTATCAAAATGGGTAATCATTAATGTTCTTCTGTCATTTAACTCCAGATATTCATTCTTTTGTTTTTATAAGTTAAATTTGATATTCATGCTGATGTGAGCATGTTTTAGCAGCAAAAGGTACAGGTGATCATATTGCGTATACAGAACTACATCTAAACCAAAACAGCTGGGAGGCATCAAGAATGCTGGATTCCTTAACTTTTTCCCTGCCTGATTTTGAACACTGCGGCGCAGGTCAGCGCTCATGTCAAGTTACCAGAACACAAGATTACATCTTCCAAAGTCTTTTTTTGACCGACCAACAGGCCAAAAGCCAAAGTTCTTCAATTTACAATGATAGAGCAGAACAAAAAAAAGAAAAAGAAAATGAACCAGAGAATATTTGGCATTTTTTGCTTGATAACTGACCGAAATTGATTTATCATTTATCAACATTAGTGCCAATTAATCATCTCTTCACCAAGTAATTGATTAATCATCTAATAGCTTCAGCCCTTCTTCAGACTGCCAGCCCAAAATCATTATTTGAGATGTCCAGATTGCATCCAGACTGCAGGAAAAAGCCATGAAACGCTATCTGATCCAAGTGACATTTGGAGGGGGTTTGAAATGTGATTCCAATCAGATCTCTACAGATGCATCTCAATTTGGATGCTCTGGCCGCTGAAATCAGATCTCAAAGTGTATTTTGCATCACTCACAATGCGACAAACAACAACAGAGTGATGGAAGTGCATCAGAGCCGCTTTGTTTGCAATTCACATTCAGTTCAGTAAAAATTTCACAGTTGATACCATATAGAAAATCTTCAAAATGTAAAGGTTTTCAGGGCAGAGAACTAATGATCTGTTGACCTGTACAAATCAACGCTTGGTAGTCTAACAATGGCATTTCAATGGTAAAGTCAGAATTGAACTGTGTCAAAACAAATTGTGGATTTGGAGAATCGCAACACGCAACGTAACAATGCAGACAGTCTGTCTTAAAGATCTGACTTCAAATCGTGATTTTGCCTGCAGTCTAAACAAATCCTCAGTTTAGATCACAGAGAGTGAAATCTAATAAAGTGCTGTAATGTTCTGCAATAACTAATTGTAAATTTTCTTGAAAATGCTCCATTAATAGTTAAAAATATCTGAAGAGATGTGTTGCTTATTAAACACAATGGCTGCTTTGCATTGATAATCACTCTGAAGGTGGTGGGCCATTCTACCAAATTGGTGCCAACTGCTATCCAGCAACTAAAAGACAAATTTAAAAAGCATTTTAATGTGCAAATGTTAGATGTTTGCTAAGATCCTTCTGTCATCTGTTGAAACTCAAAATAATATCTGAGATAGTGGCAAGTTTAATATATACAAAATAATAATTTATTGGATACTTAATACCAGGAGATGGTTGTCCCAAACCCTAGCCCCAAAGTTTCAACTAAAACACTAAAATGACTTTTGCAAATTGTTCAGTTGTTGTTTTTATGAAGAGATTTTTCTGAATTTTGAAAGTGAAGCTCAAAAAGTACATTTATTTTGTCTTTTGGTCCCATCATTCTGAAGTAAATGTGTTCAAAAGTCTGAAAATCAGGGTGTAACCTTATAGAACATCACTACCAAACACCTATTTAACCTTTTTAAATGAGTGTTTTTATGTGTACAACTGTTTAGAACTCTGCTCAATAACCATGTTCTGGCTGAGCATCTTTGAGACAGGCTTGAAATTGTCTAAAACTGTCACTATCGAAACAGTCAGAATCGAAACATGATGATGATTTCGCTTCTGACATGACTGTTTTTTTTTTGTGGCAGAGGGAATACTATTTTTATTTGAGAGAAGGAGCCGAAACAAAATTGTATCCCGGTTATGCAAATTATAAGTATTTAAGTAAAACTCCATGTTATTCAAAAGTCTGTAATGTGACATTGTTTGAATATCAGCTGAAATCTAACGCTTCTAAAATTGTCACTGCTGATACATGGGATGTTTTGTCAATTTTATGCCCTTTACAAAGAAAAATCAAATTCAAGACAAGGCTGCAGCTAACAGTTATTTTCATAGTTGATTAATCGGACAATTATTTTCTTGATTAATCGATTATATAGTTGTTTGATCTATAAAATGTCAGAAAATGTTGAAAACTGTCAATCAGTGTTTCCCAAAGCTGAAGATGACGTCTTCAAATGTCCACAACCCAATGATATTCCATTTACTGTCAGAGAGAAGTAAAAAAAACAGAAAATATGTCTACTTAACAAGCTGAAATCTGAGAATTTTGACTTTTTCCTCTTTAAAATACTCAAATGGATAAATTGAACTAATTCTGTAGAATGGCCCTGGTATGATTAAAGTGATCACTGTAACATGCCACAGCTGCTGCTGGCAGGTGAGCTAACCTTCCTGTAGATTTCTGTGAGTTTTATCTTGACCAAGCTGCAGACACTAACTTGACTTTGTGGCATGAGTTCCTTTGATCGCTCTCGAGCTTCACTGACACTCCGGTCGGAAACAGTTTGTTGATTTCAACCTCTTTAAATACTTTTTGTCTCGTGACAGGGCGAAAACTAGTGACTGCTAACCACCTCTGCCTGCGGCCACACACCGACAGCTCTGGCGTCAACGCCAACATCTGCAGGGAACTCCAGCTCTCTCCCAACCTTCGTGTCTTTCTTCCTCGACTCCAAACCACTCTTCCTCACCTCCACCTCAAAAGCCAGCTCTCCTCTCTTCTTCATTGCTTTTTTTTTTTGGGTTTTATCACAGCTCAGTGGCGTTATTCAGTCACCGCACCCCTCCCCCTTCCTCTTCCCGTTAGCAAAATGTCACTCCCACATACGCCTCAGTCCTCTATGTCACAACTGTCCCATGTCTCCCCTCATCCTCTCTAAACTGTTTACAGCAGACACTTTGACATTCTTTGAAGAGAGCACATTTGAAAAGAGAAACACACCAGCGCTTTGTCCCCAGGTCACACCTCAACCACAGCCTGTGCTGCTTCTGGAGTCAAAGCATCAGTCGTTTTTGCTTTAATAATATATTTTTTTTGCAGCTTTATCAATCTATTATGCTTCTTTGCATCAATGAAATTAAGACTGATAATAGAGGCTATGCATTGCCAATTTGTAATGCTGTTCATATGTGTATTTTTAGAAAACATTTTTTCAGAGTGGAAAATAAAAATGTTCTATTTTTTATAAGAGATTACTTGAAGTTTTTCACGATGATGGGGGATTGGTTTAATGAGAAGCACTGCCTCCTCCCATATGAGAAATTCAGTGGCATGTAATGTTTCATTGATGATGTACATAGTGTTCTTTTTAAAAAGATGTGTGTAAAAATGACATATTTTTGCTTGTAAAGAAAAAACGACAATGTTACAGATTTGAATACAGTAGAAAAGCTGATTTGACGACTTGTTCTCCTTTTTGAAATGAACTTGTCTTAAGTTTCTCTTTCTCTTAGAGTGTTATCCACAAATAAAACTGGTATTATCTAGTTTACATAACAACCTGTTTGTCTTTGCTCTTCTCTGCCTACTTCACAAACCTGCCAGCTGATTTGTAAGAAGCTGCACCTTTATTACAGACAAAGGATGTAACTTAAAAGTTTGACATTTTGAGAAAGTTGATCTTATCTGTCCATTAAATATGAGATTACAGCCCACTGCTGGTCGGTTTAGCTTATCACACAGACTGTAAACAACTATCCTGTCTCTGTCTAAACGAAATCCTTCTATCTCATTTATTTAATCCATACAAACCTGTACTCTTAGCAGTTGCCAGGCAACCAGTGTCAGTAACAGTAAATTACTGTTCTTCGGCAATAAATGGTCCGGCACATAACAATCCACAAAAAAGAAACTTATCATTTCTACACCTTGTCTTTTTTCTTTGTACGGATTTAACAAACAAGATATATGTTAATTTATTAGCTTGGAGACCTTGAGTAGTTTTGCTGTTTGCTAAGCTAGGCTAGTGGACTTGATGTTGCCTAGCAACGCAAACGGCATAATTCTAAGGCCTATAAAGCTTTACTTTAATTTTATATTTATCATTACAACAGATTATCATCACACAGTTATTGTTTATAGTTTATCACAGAAAAGTAAGGAAGAGTATTGGGAACAGGCATGACGGGAAAAATTAGATATTGGTATTAATATTTTGCGTATCTAGAATGAAGTCGAAATGGTATTTCAACTTTATTCTCAACATTTTTTCAGTAAACAAGAAATGTATTTATTGTGTCTTATGCCTGGCACTAGTCTAACTTTATCTTGACATTTACTGTCAACTTTATTCTTGAAATTCAACAATTAGAAATAAATGCCTGGCCTTAATACTATGACGGAGTATTAGGCCTGAAAAAAGAGGACCGTTTTTTTTTTCATTTTGCATTGTGAGGATTAAGTCAAAATGTCAAGAATAAAGTGAAAATAGTATTTCAAATTTATTCACATTTCATTATTCTCAACATTTTGACTTTATTCTCAAAATGTAACATTGACTTTTTATTTCTTATGTCTTGCACTAATACTAAAGGTTTGACTCTTGACATTTTCACCTTTATTCTAGAAATGAAAAATATTTTTTAAAAAAATCTCATTTTTCTCACCTTATGCCAGGCCCTAATACTATGAGAGCTTTGAGGCCAAAAAAAAGAGGGAAAATATTTTGCATTTTTGCATTATGAGAATAAAGTCAAAGTCATATTTCAACTTTATTCTCATAATGAAAAATCTTCCCTCTACTGATTTGTGACTACATACAGTAGGAGACTTTATTGGCCAGTGGATATGGTCTGCATCTTTTATTTCTAATCTAATAACTGTATCACATAGAAAATATACTCAGAACCTATGTTAAGCAAATTTTTGTTAATGGCTTAATTTATGACAGTAATATTTTGAATTTACTTTTAGAGCCGGCAGTATTTTTCAAATGATGGTTGTCTTTTTCAGAACCAAACCTTCATTTTAGACAGTACAAGGTAGATGTAGTTCCTTTTTTGGAACTCACAAAAACATTAAAATTATATATAGTAGATCAGTTGAATAAATAAATCATACAAATGGAAATAAAAGTATTTCACATGGTGGAGTTTAGGTTTGGATTTCATGGTTCTCTCAAGTTTTCTGTTTTAAAAAAAAAAAAGCTTTCAGGACATTCCTCTCCCACAACCAGGCTACACCGAAACCACGCAAAACAACCATGCTGACAGAAAAGGAAACCACAAACTTGGCAAAACAGCTTCACAAGGTCAAAGTATGACTCAGAGTGCTGTGTTGTTGTTACCACTATGTAAGTTGTTGTAACGTGTTGTAGAGAGGAATCAAATTTCAAGAGAGGCGGGACTGCCAGGAAGACAACGTGGCTCCTGGCCAACTACTTTCAGTCAAACAGGCAGAGGCAGGATCCAGTGAGAGCAACACAATAAAAGTTTTAATTGCTTTAGATAAATTCACACTGGATTCTTATCACGATCTTTTATTAGAAAAAAAGAAGTGCACGTTCGGGTCAATTCCTGCGCATAATGTTTGTACATCTGAAGATAATTATCAAAATAAAGGAAACTGTGATAAATGTCAAAAACAAGAAGCTTACAACCACGTTTTATGTCCAGAGCAGGTAAAATCACTATAATACCTTGTTTAAGCAGAATATAGTCTTAAAAATGTCACATCTGGACAACAGAGATGAAGGAAACATTTGTGGGTTTTTGTAGCCGTGTTCCCCAGAAGCTAATCATGAGTGAACTAAATATGAGTGAATCAGAAGAGTGCTGGAGGGATGCCGCTGCCGAACAGAAGACTCCAGGAGGTTGGGATCTTCCACTGGTTGGGCTTTTGGCTCTGAAATGTGAATCAGACAAAGCAATGCTTAAGAAATGTGCAGTTTGTGGAAATTATATCCTGTTTCTGTTGTTTTTACATTTGTGGAAATGATGTACTATCACGCAAGGAAGGGTGGGATGGGGAGGTGGGACATGATTGAATGTATTGCCCTCTGTTTGGGGGGAATAATGTCACTGTGTTACCGTTTTATCATCAAGAAATAATAAAGAGATTACTTAAAAAAGAAATGTGCAATTTGAAGTCACACGTTGTACTGTAGTGTACAGTAATTAGATTTATAGTAAATCAAACTTAGCATGTTGTTCATTATTACAGATTTTTTTTCAATCAAGTTTCAAGTCTCTGCAAGTTAATTTTATTTCCATACTGAAGTATTAAAGAGTCTGTCTGACATTCTGTTTAGTCATGTCTTTAGGATGATAACTAGGATTTTATGTATTATAAATGCGTGTTATCTAACTGCATTTAGGAAAAAATACTGTTGTGTCTTAGCATAGAAATTCAGCTCTTACAGAACTGTCCTAACTTAAGAATTTCATAATTTTAGTCAGAACAGCATAGACCTGAAAAGTCTTAAATTCAAAATAACTGACAGCACCACTGATCTTAGGTCTGTATGGCAGTTAATGATAATGATGCTTTACATTTCCTGGACCATGTATTAATGGCTAAGTTATATACTGACTGCCAAGACATTTAACTTTAAATTTGATCAATCATGTCAAATGGATTTAAGTGGTGGGGTTTCCTCTCCTTCACAAAAAAAAAAAAAATCGAAAGGGGGGGTTTCCTCTTGTCCACTGACACAGTTAAGCTAAAATCTAAGATGTAATTCAATGCTTTTCCTTGTTCATTTCAGCAAGCTAGCGAGCCAGTGACAAGTTAAGTGAGACAGCCGTTGTCAAGGATACAGACAGTGAAGTGTACACAGTAAACAGACTCGGGCATGACAGGACAAGTGTCAAAGAGAAGAGTTTACAGTTCTAGTAGGGTGTCTTAAGATCAGATATGAGGTCTGAGATAGGACAGGGTACAGCCACGAATTTAAGAATCGTGTCTGTGACAGGAGGAGAGAACGTTTCCTATCTTTGGAACTTAAGTTAATGAAGCGCTGCTTCATTTCCTTCTGTAATGAAGCCCCCCAGTGCAGCTCAAGTTCGTCACTTACAGGATTGTCCAGGAGGTGGAGCCAGTCGTTGAGGTGGTTCACAAGCGCGAAGGCGTCTGGGATGTTGTCACCCTCTGAACAGAAGAGCAGCAGCACCGCCAGCGGGAGATCCTCTGCACAACTGAACACAACATCCAGACACATGAAAACACCTATTATTAGTTTATTATTCTTGAAAAAAACCACAGCAAGAAAAGTGTTTTTTTTAATTATCATGCTAAAGATAGCAGGTAATTCTGTAGGTTTTTAGTACACCTCTGCAGATACACATGTATTAGGGCCATAATAATAATAATAATAATAATAATAATAATAATAATAATAAAGACCACTTTTCTTTTTTTTCCTCTTTTCACAAGGGCAGCAAAATAAAAGAGAAAGGTTGAAAAATCATAAGGTTGTAAAAGAAAACAAATATCAGGAGTAAATAAATTGTGATGGATATATTGGCCAATATTATTTATTTGTTTATATAAACTTTTATAAACTTTCACTGATATCATTAAATGACTATGAATCTATAAAAATAAAAGCACAAATAGAACAACTTAAATTAAGAAGAATTATTAAATATATACATAAAATAATGTATATAATAAAACTAAAAAGATTCCAGATTTTTGATAGCAACATAGAACAATATAGCTGTTCAAGGCCAATATCAGGTATGCAAAATGTGTATTATTTAAGTGACAAACTTGATTCTAGTGATATCTGCAGACCATTAATCATCTTAATTGGCATGTTTTATTATGTACCTGTCTGTGTAGAGTCCTTTGGAGATGCCTCCTCCGGGGATGCAGAGGCGCGGCTCTGCGTTGGCGTCTGTCAGTCCCGGGAAGGCCGCGACTCTCTCCATCTCCCTCCAGCCGAGCTCTTTCAATGCGTCCGTGCTCGTCTTCAGCAGGGACGGAGTGACCAGGTACCTTAAAGGAGTGCTGACATGGACACGTGTTTGTCAGTATAGATGATTCTAAACAGCGAAGGCTGGAGAAAAGCAGCGATGGTGCGAGGTACGTGGTTACATACCCTTGCAGCTGTTGGTCGTCCCTCTGGTAGGCGTGGCTGCTGGAGAGAACAACAGTCCTGGAGAAGCCGTTGGACTTGATCCAAGACATGAGCAGCTGACGGAACTTTTTGGATTTATTCTGCAATTAAAACACAAGTTAAAGCTACAAATATAATTAATTCAAGGTCAGACAAAACTGGTCATTTTTTCTCCTTATTCTTCTAAAGATTTAACGAATGAGTTAGATATTAATTAGTGAGCTGCAGAGGCAGGCAGATAGAGCCAAGCTAGGTGTTAAACATTCCTCAGCTAAAAAACTAGATTACATAATTAAAGAAGGAGGACTTCAAAGTAATAAAAAAAAATCTCAGAGATGGTTCTTGATTATTAAAACAAGCCATATTCTTCATGTCAAAACACTCTGGACAAAAACAAACAAACAAAAAAATTCTAAAAGGTATCAACAGACTGCGGTTTTACCTGAATAATTGGTGCCCTGATTTGAAGAACTGCCAGCTTCAGTTCTGCTGCTGTGTAAACTGTTGATGAGAAAGGGGTGACAGATCGAATGAGGATTAGATTTTTCATTTATTACACAGACACACATTTGTGTCACAGTTTATTCACAGACTTTTAACTCCCACTGAGACTCTGTTTTGGTTCAAATTAGAGCTGCAAAAATTAATCAGTTGTAACAATATTATTCAACAACTATTCTGATATTTGATTAATCATTTCACTCATTTTTAAAGCAAACATTTGCTGCTTCCAGCTTCTTAAATGTGACGATCTGCTGCTTTTCTTTGTCATTTATGACAATAAATGAAGAGTTTTTGGGTTTGGGACTTTTGGTTGAACAAAAGAAGCGACTAGAAGACATCACTTTGGGCTTTGGGTGATATTTATGAGCATTTACTCATCTTTTTGGAATTGAACAGATTAAAGCAGTGTTCCCCAACCCTGGTCCTCAAGGCCCACTGTCCTGCATGTTTTAGATGTCTCCCTGCTCCAACACACCTGATTCAAATGATCAGCTCATCATCAAGCCTCTGCAGAAGCCTGACAACAACCTGATCATTTGAATCAGGTGCGTTGGAGCAGAGAAACATCTAAAACATGCAGGGCAGTGGGCCTTGAGGACCAGGGTCGGGGAACACTGGTAAAGGATAATTGATTAATCATGAAAATAATCTACAGATTATTTGATAATGAAAATAATCATTAGTTGCAGCCGTAGTCTAGCTTCATTTTAGTCTTTAACAATGGATGACTTGGAGAAAATGTAGAGCCCAGATGGACAACACAATAAGACAGGAGACAAATCTAACTCTTATAACTTTTTGTACAAAATAGACATCAGTGTCTTTCACTTCACAGTCAGGTCGGCAAACCACTTTTCACAGAAAAATAGAGTTAGTCTTTGTCAAGTTAGCAGTTAGAACGTAACAGTATGCAAAGTACCTCAAACATGCTTCACAGGTGAAATCTACACATTTACTCCTCTACAGCAGCCAAATAATCCAGACCCAAATCATGATCAGGTGGTACCTTCTGCAGGTGTGTGCAGCTCCTCAGCGTCTTCTTTGCTGGAGGTGTACGGGTTGTTTCCAGCCATGGGGATGAGACAGTCTGTGTGTATGTAGCCCACTCTGCTCATGTTGAGAGTGGACACAATGAGGTCCACAGCCAGCTGACCCACATTACCAACAGCCACTGCTGGCTGAGGGACAGAAAATACAACAATAAAGACAAAGTTATTTTTAAACAGTAAACTGAATTATTCTAATGCCTGAACAATTTGTTGGACAGCTGGCAGTAATTTAAAGACATCACACTGGGCTCTGGGTGGTGGGCATGTGTTTCGTGGCTATTTAATGATGGTACACGAACCAAAAAACTAATTGATAAACAGAGAAATGATCACCTGATTAATCTATAATGAAAATAATCATTATTTGGAGCTGTATACTGACAAGTTAAATATTAGCTCCACCTGCAGCAACTTTAACAGTAAGGTTTTGTTTACATATTATGGTTGAAAAAAAACAAACTTATGATAGAATATTTAATAATAAAACATTATCAGCCAGGCCAATTATCAGCTCCAGCATTCAGCATTTTCATAATTATCAGCAGCGCTATCTGATATCTGTTAATTAGGATACTTTGTATACTGCTAGGCAGCTTAATCTATAATAACACATTATAACTGTCGATTTATATTTATCCCTGTGTCTGCATTGGTTCTCTCCAGGTTCTCCGGCTTCGTCCCACAGTCCAAAGACATGCATGCTAGGTTAATTGGTGACTCTAAATTCCCCGTAGGTTTGAATGTGAGTGTGAGTGGTTGTCTGTCTCTATGTGTCAGCCCTGTGATGAATTGGCGACTTGTCCAGGGTGAACCCTGCCTCTCGCCCAGTGTCAGCTGGGATAGGCTCCAGCCCCCAGCGACCCTTCGGGAATAAGCGGTTACAGAAAATGGATGGATGGATGGATTTGAATCTGCACAGTAACTAACTCAGGTTATCAAATAAATGTAGCCTACTGGAGTAGGCCTCCAAAACATAGTGGAGTGCAAGTATAAAGCAGCAGAAAATGTTTATTCTAAATTCTCACACTAAGATTTTCATCAGATTACTAATAATCTGTATCCACCCTTTACAAAACAGTCTGTCAGGCTATTTCTTGTAACAGATGCCGTTTTCTGCACTGAGTACTTTTACTTTTGATACACTTGTACTTTTGCTTTCATTTGGTTCATTTTCACTTTTATTAATCATTCAGTGTGGTATTGGTACTTTTGTACTTCCTTCAACACTGCAAATCTGTGATTGTGGGTTAACTGACATGACCGTGTTCCCATTAAATTAACTGTACACTCTGTACAACAATGATGTGGGGATTTCCATTCTTTCAAGTTCCCCTCGACTCAAAAATATGATTTTGTTCCTACAGTTAAATGTTTGATCTTCACTGTACAGAATGATGAGTTTTACACTAGAAAAATGTTTTCACATTCTTCTGCTGAAAGTGGAAAGTTTCTATGTGCTCTTTGAAAATCTTATTTTCAAGGCCAGTATTCAACTTGAAAGAGTGTGATGTGGAAACTTGAACTCTCTGAACTCTGAGAATGAAGCTGAAAACAGCTGCTGCCCAGCAGTTCAACTTATATTATAGATTCTGTATTTTTTAACAAATTTAACTGTTTTGTGAAATGAACATGTCAGATACAATTTTTTATTCTAATAAGAGCAATTTATATGTATGTTAAAGGGAAGTTCACCCCACAATCAAAACTACATATTTTTCCTCTTACCTTGAGTTGCAGAATTTTGGAGATATCAGACATAGAGATGTCTGCCTTCTCTCCAATATAACGGAACCAAATGGAACACAGCTTGTGGTGCCGAAAAAAGTTCATTTTAAATTTTAAATTCAACAGCAATATCTCTTTTCGAAAATCATATAATAAACCGCACACCTTACTGTGAGCGGTTTCATGTAGGAACTATTTTCTATTTCTATTTTTCAGCTATCTGTCTGTGTCCGCACCAGAGATGGTGCAAGACAATCAGCATGCTCAAAGGGACGACTGGCAGCCACAGGCGTGGTTTTAGATGTGCCAACAGCAAGAAGCGCCCATGGAAACAATCTGATCTGATCTGATGGCAGCCCATGGTAGACGGGACAGATGCTGACCTGCCAAATGTTTTCCTTTTTTGTTTGTTTGTTTGTTTGTTTTTTGCCTGCCGTTTTCCAAACAGTTTCTATGGATGGCTTCCCAGATGGTTCTGTGTAACAAACCATCTGGCATGCCAGGTTAGGCTGTTGGTGCTTTCACAAAATATTAATACCATGAAATTTTTTGTTAAATAATAAACAGTAATGTGAATGACTAAGCTGGTAAGTACACATAATAGAACAACCACAGAAGCCTGACAAGTTATTATTCACACTTCAATGCAGCCTTTAAAACCAGAAAAAAGTCCCAGTCACATTATAACTGAGAGAAAACAGACTCCATGGCCAATATATTATCTATATACAAAACTATCAGCTAGTAGGACAACAAGTAAGAGGAAAAACATGTACTTTTGATATTGGGGTGAACTGTACCTTTAATGAATGAAACTTTTTTTTGCTAAAAACATAACAGATACAAATTATTATTAAAAGTAGAGCTATTTACATACAACATGTCTGGAGGGGATCTTAAACTCAAATGTCAAAACATGTCCCACCACCTCTATCTATTAAACTGTCTGCAACAAACGTAGATGTACAACACTTTACAGGACATTTGTACCGTAGAGATGAAAATGAAGCGCTGATTCACTGCTGATAACACACATTATACAGCCATGACATTAACTCTGACAGTTGAAGTAAAACCACAAGCTGAGATGTGTCACTCACCATGACGAGGGTGAAATCTTTGAAGCAGGGCGGTGAGTTTTGCGAAGAGATAAACATGATGCTGTTGAGCTGACAAACGCACAGAGCTAAACAGGGACGGTGTAACTAATTCAAATGTTAATAATGTAACTGATATTATATCTAAAACTATATTCCCCAGGAAGTTTTCACTTGTATTTTCATGCCTGGTGTTGTGGACCTTCCGGGCTTTCAGTCGGCGTCGACTGTTGATGATTGAACGGTTTTAGTAGCTACTGAAAACGCCTGAATTAAATCTGTCAGGGACGCTCTGTTTTGGAAAAAATATTTAGTTGTAGCGACCGTCATTATCTGTGTTTATTTATATGTCTGCATATGGGCTTTATACCAGCACTTTTCTTTTAAAGAGTTTCTTTTATAATCAGGCATATTAACGGTCAAACGGTAGCGCCGCAAAGATTTCGTGGCTATTAGAGATCTGCAACAAGCAAGTCATCACAACTTCATTTAGTTTTTTCATTTAAGTTCTTTTTTATACATTATACTGACCCCAGGCATATTTTTTGTGTTCTTATAATTATTCAAATTATTTTTCCTTCTTTTTATTTGTGCTTTAATTTGCATGTTGTATGTTTTTATATTATCTATATTAAATGAAGATATATGTATGAAGATATATTTAAAAAAAAAAAACAATAAAGGAGAGGAAAAATCATCTGCAACTACCTTTTTGCAATTTTAAACACTTATATTACTGTAACAAATACTCTAGCAATCTGTGGGAAGAGAAATTCCTGAGATTAAAAAAATTGAAAAAAAAAAAAAACAATATATCTGTTAAATTTAAAGATATATATAAGATACAGATACAGATAAATATAGGTAACATATACAGTTTTAGATTAAAGTCTAAAGACATATTTATAATAATAAGACAACATTCATTGTCTTTCCAAATGTTCAACATTGGTGCAACTTTTGGTGTGATTTAAATTAAACAAATCACTGTGCAGTGGAAATACGCAAATCTTGTGTCAATATGTATTGTAATATGGCTAAACTTTTAACATATTTCTGTTAAAGGATGTGCATTCAAATGTTTAAACGCATGTGACACTAAAATACTCTTAATGACAGCAACATTTCTTTTCATTTTGCATTAAGTACAAAGAAAACGCCTTTTTAAATTTGACATTAAGTTTCAGCCCTGCTGTTTTGTCAGACTCACTGGAGGAGGGCTTGTTTAATCCTGCACTTATTTAATGATCTTTGACATCTGTTACATCGTCACTTTCTTGGGTAAACTTGGAGGTTGAACAGAATTATTCACAAAGACTAAATAATTTATAAGAGGAATTTAAACTCTTACTTCCCTCAAATCAGATGTTAATGATAGTGATGACTGGACAAGATAGTGACATTGTTGGACAGAACATCCAATCAGAGATTTTGATGTATAACCTCAATCTCAAAAAAGTTGGTTGAACCTTAATAAAAACAGAATGCAATGATTTGCAAAAACCTATATTAAATTGAATACAGGACAAACACAAGATATTTAATGTTCCAACTGATATATTTCACTGTTTTTTATAAGTATACACTCAATCTCTTTGAAGACATCAAATTTAGAATGAGTTTGTATTTACAAAAAACAATAACGGTTATCAGATTGAAGATTAAATATCTTGTCTTTGTACTGTATTCAACTGAATACAAGTCAAAAATTATTTGTAAATCATTGCATTCTGGTTTTCTTTACATTTTACCCAACATCCCAGCTTCCTCTGAATCGAGGTTGAACTCTTGCATTGTCAAGTCAAACATTCATGGAAAGAAGGTCAAGTGCGCAAGGTGCAAAACTGGAGATAGTGTTTATTTTAAAAATATGTTAATTATCTCTTCTTTAGCTTGTGCAGCATGTTCTTAAACTTTGCATCTGAATGTAACAGTCGTTCAATCAAAACAAATTTAAAAAACCATCATGTAATTTCATACCAACATTTGTTTACAGACAAGTGATATTAAACATTGTTAATCAATACACCAGTCACCTTAATGCCTTTCAGAAGCACAAAAAAGAAAAGGGAATTCAAGTTTAGTGAAATGAAGAATTTTAGTGAAATAAAGGTCAGAATTTGTTTATTTTTCCCTACATAAATCATAGTCCCTACAGTTACTGTCTTAGTGTAACATGTATAAATCACAGTTGTAACAACAGAGCATGAGATACAGCAACATACAACCAAAACTAATTCACTAAAAGAAAAAAGTTCTTTATCCTCTCATTGCAGACAGATGAGGTACCGTCAGTGAAATCATTTAGGCTTGACTTCATTGGGAACAGCTTGGCCTTTCATGGCAGCCACAGCACTGTCTACCATCATCTGGAACATCAGTGCTGTTGTTCTGGCAGTGTTGGTGCCAACGTGGGGGGTGATCACCACGTTAGGAAGGTGAAGGAGAGGATGAGCCCTGCACATGGACAAGAAGAAGAGTGTTGGTAAATGCTATAATCATCTTCCTTTCACCAGTTTTTCATAAGCCTATGTTAAAATCAGAAAGTTCAAATTAAGTTTTTTGATTATGTCAAGTTAAAAAAATGTAACTCAAGTCCAAGTCATGTGACTTGAGTCCACACCTCTGATACCTTGTGTACC
Organism: Lutjanus erythropterus; assembly: GCF_056507025.1. NCBI lineage: Eukaryota > Metazoa > Chordata > Actinopteri > Lutjaniformes > Lutjanidae > Lutjanus > Lutjanus erythropterus. The sequence continues at coordinate 21,763,679 of NC_139332.1, forward strand.
TGTGCAAAATGTGCTGGGTCTGTAATCTATTGATGTGAAAAGGTTAATGTTTGTTCAATTAAAGTGAAAGTATAACCCTTTTCACATATGCACTGCTACTCTACAATTATTTTAACCCTGCCAGCTCCCTAGGACTAAGTCCAGGTGAGCTGCATGTGAGCTGCGACTGAGTCGTGTGGATGGTGCCATGCGGTGTCCGGCTGCTCGCCTGTGAAGCCACTGAGTAACTACAGTTACTAATTACCTGTAAAAAAAAATGTAGTCAGAAACCTAATCCAAGTATCACAAAATTAAAGTATCGTAGACTTGATTACTTTCTGTTATTTTTGGATTAGGCTACCTCAAGCAGTTGTTCAGTGTAGCTAATATTAGCAGTTGGTCTGTGTAGCTAATGTGAGTGGTTGGTCTGTGTAGCTAATGTGAGTGGTTGTTCTGTGTAGCTAATGTGAGTGGTTGGTCTGTGTAGCTAATGTGAGTGGTTGGTCTGTGTAGCTAATGTGAGTGGTTGGTCTGTGTAGCTAATGTTAGCTGTTGCTCTGTGTAACTAATGTTAGCTGTTGTTCTGTGTAGCTAATGTTAGCTGTTGTTCTGTGTAGCTAATGTTAGCAGTTGTTCTGTGTAGCTAATGTTAATGGTTGGTCTGTGTAGCTAATGTTAGCTGTTGTTCTGTGTAGCTAATGTGAGTGGTTGGTCTGTGTAGCTAATGTGAGTGGTTGTTCTGTGTAGCTAATGTTAGCTGTTGTTCTGTGTAGCTAATGTTAGCTGTTGTTCTGTGTAGCTAATGTTAGCAGTTGTTCTGTGTAGCTAATGTTAATGGTTGGTCTGTGTAGCTAATGTTAGCTGTTGTTCAATGTAGCTAATGTTAGCAGTTGTTCTGTGTAGCTAATGTTAGCTGTTGTTCAGTGTAGCTAATGTTAGCAGTTGTTCTGTGTAACTAATGTGAGTGGTTGGTCTGTGTAGCTAACGTTAGCTGTTGTTCTGTGTAGCTAATGTTAGCAGTTGTTCTGTGTAGCTAATGTTAATGGTTGGTCTGTGTAGCTAATGTTAGCTGTTGTTCTATGTAGCTAATGTTAGCAGTTGTTCTGTGTAGCTAATGTTAGCTGTTGTTCTGTGTAGCTAATGTTAGCTGTTGTTCTGTGTAGCTAATGTTAGCAGTTGTTCTGTGTAACTAATGTTAGCGGTTGGTCTGTGTAGCTAATGTTAGCAGTTGGTCTGTGTAGCTAATGTGAATGGTTGGTCTGTGTAGCTAACATTAGCAGTTGGTTTTATTTGTAAATGTTTCTTTAAATTAGATGTTGAAACAAGATAATGGTGAAAATCCCATCAAGTGAAAGCCTTTTTTCAAGAGATTATGAATTGGCAGCTGTCAGATTAGCTGGTTTCACTGAGACCAGAGTGATGAAGAGACTTGTGAAGGATTGTAATGTGTGAACTCTCCACATGGTAGTATATCGTTCTTGATTTTAAAATGTATTTTGTAACTGTAATGGGGCTAATAGTCCTAATTGTTGTGAAATGTAACTGTGATCTGAGTACTTATTTTTTGTATCCTAATTATGTAATCCTGTTACATGTACTCTATTACTCCCCAAGCTTGCTGATAGTTTTGTTTCCTTATCTTATATCAGTGCAAAACCAGTCATCATTTCAGATAAGTCCTCTTCTTGCTCCTGCATGCTCAGCATGCACCACTCTCACCTAAACTATGCAGTATTTCTACCGCATGAACACGTCTGAAGTGGAGAATCTACTAAGGATGTTGCATGTATGAAAGGGCATCTTTGGACAATGTCTGGCCATGATTCTCAGGACATTACTTGGAGTCCATATGTGGAAAAAGCTTATGTAACTTTTGCTGTGCACTGGCCATCAATGAAAACTAGTACAGCAGTAGAAGCAAATGTCCTGAGCAAGAATACAACTGTTCAATTAAAAGAAGAAGAATGTGGGTCTTATTGAGTCTCACATGAATGAAAAAATGTTTTTGAGTGTATTTGAAGAGTGTGGTGAGACCTTGGTAAAGGTTCAGGGTGAGTCACGTCTAATGCTGCCGCACGAATCGTTCCAGACTGCAGAGCTTTGACTAAAGCGTCCTGGTCGACAACCAGACCTGAGACACAAAAACAAATTAAATTAACAGTCAATGTTTCAGAATAACTTGAAAGGAATTTTTGCAGTTTTTTTTTTTTTTACTAACATCAGTCCATTCCTCACCTCTGCTGATGTTGACAAGTGTTGCTGTTGGTTTCATGAGGGACAACTCTCTGTGGCTGATCAGGTGTGTGCTTTCAGGGGTGAGGTTAACTGCCAGCACCACAAAGTCTGACTCTTTCAGCAGGTCGTCCACATTCGCACAGTATCTCGCCCCAACCGCCTGCTCATCTTCAACACTCCTGAACAGCACGGAGGAAATATGAGGACGACCATTAACAAAGACTTGTTGATTCATTGCGTCATCTCTGCACACATCACTTTCTTTCAGGGGCTGTAGTGGGCTCAGTTTCAAAGCTAGTACCAGGAAAATTGGTATCATATGAAACTAGAAGACCAGAAAAATCAGTTGATACGAACCATGCCATGCTAGCTAGCTAACTAGACACCTGGGTCCTTCAGAGCATATATGGCTTTCCTATATTTCCCAGAAGAGAAGTACTCGCCATCCCATCACTGTAAAATTAAATTCTCGCAGAAATGTCCAAAATCTTGGACACCACATCACAGCATGAATTTTTCTATGGTGTTCTTTAAGGTCTTGTTGTCTTAATGTGGTATTTTTAGGGACTTTTGACCATTTTTAGCAACTGTGAAGAGGTAAAACTTGGTTAAATTCTGCATCAAATTTAATCTTTAAATATGTGAATAAGTGCATAAAGAAAAGACCCTTGCTTCATCCATTGTTGGATTTTGATGTGATAATAATCAGTCATTTTTTTGTACCTTTGTTCTTTGGCTTTACAAATTATCGTTTTTGTGCAGTTAATTGCAGTTTTTCTCTTATTGTTTTGTCAACTAAAACAATTTCTCTGAAGGTCGTGTATGCATTATAAGCAGAGTCACATGAAATTTTAGTGCATTTATAAGACTTTATAAAACTGCTTCATGTTTATAATCATGCATGACAATTTATAACAAGGTTTGTAAAGTATTAGAAGTGCTGGACAGTGTAAAAAACTCTAAATTAACCAAATTAACTGTTTTGTCATCAGACTTTTACCTCCTGTTCCTGTTGTGATACAGGATCTTCATGTCAAATCCTTTTCCTCTTTGAGCAATTTTTTGGCCGATGTGTCCCATTCCAATAATTCCCATAGTCGACCCGCTGACTTCAACTCCCATCAGGCTATGTGGTATTGCGGTGGTGTTTGGATCCACAGCTATTCGGTGACCTATGGAAAATCGCCATTGTCATCATATATACTATTTTGTCTTCTTTAAATTTAAGAGTGCATGAAACCAATAAGGGAAAAACAAGTTTTTTCTGAGATGAATGGAAGAATCATTAGTAAATGAACTCACTGAAAGTAAAATTTAAAGGTCTAAACACCTTTACAGATACATTTACAAATTTATGTATCTATCCTGAACTGAGAGTTAAATCACCTCCAACTGCATCTTACAGAATAAGAAGAAAATATCAGATTTTTTATTTCACAGCATATTTGTAGTGGGTAGCCACAGGAGCTACGGAGTTGACATGTTATAGTTGAGGCAAAATCAGACCAAAATATTTTTTAAATTACATATATTTCATATACACTTTCACAAAAAAGGGATCGAATTGTTAGTAGTAGGGCTGCATGATATGGTAAAAATAAAGTCATATTGGAATTATTTGACTGAAATTGCAATTGCAATAGGCTTTATTAGTGGGAATGATCATTTTTGCATTACAGTTTTCATTTGTACAGAGGAAAAAATAATCAAATTGTGATAATGTGACGTTTGTTGGGGTCTGTACCAAACAAACATGTTTTAGGCCTGGACATCTCTGAGGCACTACTCTTCATTACAGTGCTGTTTGCTGACACATTTGTCCCTTTTCAAAAAATTGTGATTTGGGTCTGGTTTTGCTATTTGGATTTTGCACTTTTGGATTTCAATAATATTGAAATTAATAATGCAGCCCCAGTTAGAAGTAATATTTTTTTTTGGTAAGACATTATTTGTCCTAATTCTTATGAATGGGGGATGAATAAAATTGACTTGACTCACCTTCAACGATCTTCCGTGCAGATGCCAGAAGCAGACCCAGTGCCATATCCGCAGTGGCGTCACTCACTACCCTGGGTGTGTTGCTCACCTTCACCCCGAGGCTGTTGATGTATGGCACATCCAGGTGGTCGATGCCCACTCCTCCGTTGGCGACCAGCTTCAGCGAGGGCAGTGAGGTGAGCAGTGACATCTCGGCCGCAGGAGCGGCGTTCCACACGAACATGACCTGGATTTTAGAGGCATGTAGCTTGGAGTTTTTAAGGAAGTCTGTCAAGGAGATGACGTGGAACTGTTGTTTCAGTATGTGAGTGAAGTCTTCAGGGATATCTTGGTCAGAGATCAGCGCCCACGGCTTGTTGTCCTCCATTATCTGCAGCAGGGGTTAAAACACAAAATTTCAAACGAGGACAGACACTTGTCTCATGTCCTGGAGGAAGGCAGGGTTTGGAGCATACAAAGACTCAAAAACTGGGTTAAAAATTGATCCGGGGGGGGGGGGGGGGGTTGGCCTCTCTCATACGTCCACCTTCAACCTCCAACTGCTGTTAATGCATTCAAACTCTACATTTATTACAATACATATACAACTTTAATATACAATCCATCAAATTTATGCTCACGTGTATCACTGTACCATTTTCTATCGCTGCTGGTCTCTGACAGTTACCAAACATAATTTTAATGGAAGCCTACAGTGCAAAATAAAGTATCTGATGTCATCTCCTATGTTAACTAAAACTACAACCCCAATTCCAAAAAAGTTATGATGCATAAAACATCAATAAAAACAGAATACAAGGATTTTCAAAAACCTTTCAACCTCTCGTCAGCTGAATACAGTAAAAAGACAAGATGTTTAATGTTCAAACTGACAAGATTGTTCCCTCAAATTATTTAAATTACTTCTCATAATTACACAGAATAAATTATTACACTGTTGTAATTAATAATCTGTTGTTTGATATTTAAATCTGTGTGTGTGTTCCTGTAGTATGTGAGTCAGGAGGGAGTGGTGAGGGACTGCATGGGTGCTGTGACACAGGAAACAACTCTAAATTATTGCAGCACTGATCACTGTGACTGGTGTCAAAAATCAGGACCTGTTACTATTCTGGTTTCCAAGATGGATGCCTGCAGTAAGTCAGTGACTCAGATTACTTTCCATTAATTACACAGAATAAATGAATAAACTGTTGTTAATAATAACCAGTAAAACATTTAAAGTGTGTGAAATGAAGTAGAAACTTAAAAAACGACTGGACAGCACTCACTCACAAGTGTTCCTTGTTCTGCTCCTGAACCAGGAAGGACTACTCAAGGACTGTGGAGAATTTCAAAATAAGAGCTTCCTTTTTCTTCAACAACACATACCCCATGACTGCTCCTATCCCCACAGTTAAATCCCACCTTCTTACAACTTGACTTAAAAAAATAAAGTAATAATAATAATAATAATAATAATAATAATAATAATAATAGTATTAAGTATGTATTCAGTCTTTTTTGTCTTGATCATCAATTTGAGAATATTGTGACATCTGCTCTTGAAAGGTGGATAAAAAGAACTTAGAATCATTATCGTTATTGATATGCTACTATTTTTTAGGTTATAATAGTGATGTTCTTCGTTTATATTTGACACTTCCCTGTGGGTTAGGTAGTTCATGCTGTTTAATGTCTAACCTGAGTTAGACAGTTATTGTAAGCCTAAACTAACAGTGAAAGGGCCATGAGCAGTGGACTTTGATCCAGACCTCATTTTAGTCACTGTGTAATAAACAGTCTTAGAAAAATGACACTGCTAGATTCACCGCTCCATTCAAAGACACAGAGGACATGATTTCACAGGCTGAGCAGTACTCCTCGTGACAGCTAAACTGATTTTCCTGATCAGTGCAATGCCTCTTTAAAGGACCAGTGCGATAAATGGCTAATTCTGCACTCAAACCCAACAATTCTGACTTTCAGGTGATTATACAATAATAACAACAAACTTATGAATGTTATATTCCATTTCTGACATACTCTGCCAATAAATCCCTGTAAATCTTAGACACTGAACCTTTAAATGATTACAAAACTGTAAGGCCAATATTGTAGTTTTGACTCAAACTACTAGCGTGACTTAAAGACACAGTACCCTTATACCCAGTGGTGGAAGAGTAGTTCAGATCTGTTACTTGAAGGAATAATGTGTAACAATTACAAGTCCAAAAACTAGTGCAGATCCCCTCACTGTAAGTTCTGCTTTGATGCCATCATCTGCTAAATGCCTAAACGTTTGTCATCTCATAGGGGGCTACATCTGCAGGAGGGGGGGGGGGGGGGGGGGGGTTGAAACCCCTGCTGTAGGGTGTAAATTTCCAAACTGCACAGTACCTTTTTGTGCTGCAGTTGCTGTACAGATCTGTGCATGTGTGTCACTTTAAGAGGCTGGTGTGCTTGTGCCGGAAGCCACAGTCTTCTCACACACTGGACATAGCGGCAGAGACTTTGCATTCTGGTTGACAAGTTAATGATATAATCAATACAAGAGTTTTATAATGTCACACCAAAAAATAAGGGCCCATATTATAAATCTGCATGAGAGATTATTCAAGAGGTAATCAGAGTAAAAATGTGCATGTATGCAGTGAAAGTTAACAGGTGAAACAGGTCTGAATAAATGATTAACAAGAAACTTGTAGGTCAATTAAACAAGAGAAAATCATGCAGGAGATTTCATGTATGTAGTAGTGAAATATTCTTGATTGCATCCACATTTAATTTCACTTCATTTTAGTTGAGTTCTTTCTTACCTTCAATTGTAAAGTAAGGAGTTTTTCTCAACCCTGCTGTTTCCTGACTTATTTACTTTAGTTTTTAATTTACCTACTCCTTCGATATACATATATATTTAAAGCTGAAAAGTTGCACGGATGGTCATCCATACAGTGGCATGGAGAAGAGGAGAGTGGAGGAATTCATTAAGCACATTAACCAGGGAGGCGGAGGCTTGACTGAGCATGACAACCAGTGGTCACACACTTCCCCACGACCATAAAGGGACAGTACACAGGTTCATAGTGCAGCTAGTTGATAATTTTTCGTTTCTTTACTTTTTCCAGTCCCTTCTGCTCTTGTTATATTTGCCGCTTGCCGGTGTCATCAGCTCGGTGGAAGATAGTGGTTTGATTTGAGGAAAATAATTATCCTCAAAGGAAAAGGCAAGCTACTGAAGCAGCAAATAATAACTGGAATTAGGGGAGCATGTAATTGGAAGTGCATACAAACTGGCAGCTAAGCAGCAAAATAAATGATCAAGCATGTGCAAAAAGTGTGGTATCTGGCATCAACCAAGGCTGTAGGTTTTGTGTCAACATTAAGGGAGGGGGACACATATTAAGCAGGGGGACATTTTGAGTATCATGTCATTTCCTGCAGTCTGGTGATCTTTTTATTCACCAATTTGTGTCTTTTCTTCATGAGTTTACGGTGGAAATGTTTTTATGAGCAAATGAAAAAATTCAGGCGTCAGGTGACAATTCAAACTTTAATGGAGTATAATGCAGCAAGACTCTCAGGGAAGTGGTTTGTTAAAATAAAAGTCCTCTGCTACTTCTCTTTTTATTTGGAGGGTATATTTGGGGGGTGCATTCTGCAGAAACCGCAAAATATTAAGTTATTATATTAAGAAACATTTTTTTTACAGCTGTATATGTAAATGCACATTTGGGCCTCTTTGAGACTTTGCATGAGGCTCTGAATTCATCACTCTAGAGGCTGAGAGCAGGAGCTGCTTTCCCAAAACTGTGCAGGTGGGATCAGACTCTGCTGAGCAGGTGTATGATGGCAGCATCCAGTACATGCTGCTGGTGTCCAGACGATATTGACAGAAGGCAGTCTTCAGAGATTTCTGCCAAAAAGGCTTTGGGAAGTTAGGTGATGTATGGTAAGAAGCAAAAAAGCCTTTCTATGAGGACGTAAGGGATTTTACTAAGATAAATGATCCATTTATGTTGTTTGGGCTGGATGATGATGAAAAAAAAAAACAGAGTTGGACTAGGGAACCTTTATAGTAGAGTTTATTTGCCAAGCTTTGATGACACAGAATATTTTCTTTTGAAAAGAGATGTAAAATAGTAATTTTGTAACCGAAAGGAAATGCAATGACATGTTTGAACACTGCACCTGAACCTCTGGTGTCTTTGTGTGCATTTTGTTTGCATTACACGGAAATAAAAGCAATCAGTCAATCAATTGATCAATGATGTAGGGAGCAGACTGTGGTAGATGAATGGGTCAGATACAGATACTTTCGTCTAGGAGAGTGGGGTTTGTGTGACAAACTGACTTATTGACTTTTTATTTTCTTCTCTCTCTCTTTTTTGATATTTTCAGTTTTCAGTCACAGTTTGGTTTTGGTTAGGTTTCGACACCTACTTGGTTTAGGAAAATATCATGGTTTAGGTTAAAATATGGCTCTTCACAATGTAAACCACATATCAGAAAGAGAAGCGGCTAACTTCTCCCGTATGCTATGCAAATTGTATGAGATTTGATCAAAACTCTTAAACGTCACCTATTTGAGTTGCCAGAGTATTTCCAACTACATAAGGACAACCACTAGGTGGCAGTAATGCATTAACATGTCACTGCTCAGGCTACATAACCCGCCTGCCCTTTTGCTGTATAGGAATCAAATAAGATAATAGAATTTAAAAGAACAGAAAAGTACAAACAAAATAGCAATATATGGTACAAAATACAAGAAACAATGAATACACGTTAAATACCAGTAACAAAGGTGCCAAAGCATTCAGCAGCAAAATACAGTATGAAGTGTGATGTGACAGATGTGGAGTGATGCTGTATTGAGGGTGTTATTGTAGAAAAACAGTATTTATTTACACAGTTAGATTTTTTTTTAGATTTTTATAGACAATTATATATTTGAATGTTGTCTCTTTATGTTTGGCTGGAGGTGGGCTGAATTAGTTGTTCATGTAAATTTAGAGCCTTTGATTCTCCAAAACCTTTTTACTGAAACTTTTTTTTTAGTGACGTAAAGAGTTGTGTACCTGTAACCTCTCATTACAACGTTTCTTCTTTTGTATTTGTCAGTGCTCTGACTCACTGTCAGCCTGAGGGACGTTTTCATTCAATTATCTGTAAATGAAAGCAGATGAGACTCTGCACAGTCACAAGGTCACCTATTGAACTTTTAAAATGCAGCTTCCACCAGGATTTGGTGAAAGTTGCTAAAAGGGAGTTGGCTGTGATTGTCTACATGTGCGTGTGTGTGTATATGTGTGTGTGTGTGCCTGCAACAAGCCTGAGCATCAGGGAAGGCCATGTGTGTGAGGCAGCTGCAGATCAGCAGCTTACCTGCTTTTCACTGTTGCATAACCTCACCACCACCTTAACTTAAAGTATTTCCTCCTCCTCCTCCTCCTCCTCCTCCTCCTCCTCCTCCTCCTCCTGCCTTCTCCTCCTCCACGCTTGTGTTTGTCATTCCTCTTCACCTCCTGCCACCTCTCTCCATATCTCTCTATTTTCACATTTCCACTTAAAGTAACTGTAACTTTTAGTCCCAGGAACTACTTCCCAAGATACTAAATGTTCCTTCAGACAGTTGTTGTCTACATTTTCTAAAAACCTGCAAAGATTAGTCAAATTAGTCCTCTGACATTTGAAAAAGTGGGAGCTTTTTTCACATCAGTTTTGCATATGACTATACAAACAGCAATGAGACCATGCAAAGTGACAGACAGGTATCAATTCACACTGGATTTTATTCTCTGCATAAATGCTGAGAAGGGCCTGAACTTCATCTGTCTATCTGCTGTAGCTTTCTTCGTGCTGATGTGTCACAGATTTTTAAAAATGGTGGCTGAAAGAAAACTGCTGTGAAAACTCCACCAAAACTTATCTTCTTATTTCTCTAAGCTGAAGGGTTCACTTACGAGCCTTGCATAAAGCCTTATAGTGTTTGTACCATTGACTGTAAATAAAAATGGACAACACAGCTCTTCTTTCTCCCACTATACAAAAATGAAACCAAAATATCCCGGATATGACCTTGTCATCTTGTGCTATTGATGTCATTTGGAGAGAGTCTGCATAGTAGTGTTTAGGATTGGAGCCACAGTATCGTGGTGAATAAAGCTCAGCTGTCGTTCATGACGTGAAACCCGCTTTTTATAGCATCAAATAACTGCTTGAAACCAAACTGATCTGAAGAATGAGTACTTAAACATAAATCAGTGTGAAACCATCTTTTGCAAAATCTATTTGACATGAACGTTAATGTTTTAATTTGACTCATGTCTTATTTATTAAAACTGAGGAGCAGGATTTATGGCCTATACTGCAGCCAGCTCACAGGGGGCGATTGAAATATTTTGGGTTAATTTTAAGGAGCTATCATGTTGTCCATCTCTCTACATATCAATGGTTTAGACCATCAGTCTTTATGCTGATTCTTATTTTGCCGATGTTGTCATACTGACTTTTATTTCACAACAATTCAGCTTTGATTAGTTGCTTCCCCTCTCATTGTTAATGATTGATTTAAAAAAAGTGTTGGGGTGTGGGGTATGAACGTTTTTTTTCGGCTTCTGAAGCGGCAGAAGTGCCAGAAAAAGTATTAAACTACCAGCATAAACTACCAGCATAAAGGAATACTTAAATATTACAACATCCTAATGAAAATCCTTATGGTGATTCCCTGCAACTTATTCTTTCCTTAAGGGAAACATTAGTCTGAGTGGTTTCATGCAACTGGGGGACTGTACTTTTGGAAAGTCCCCTGAGGGACTTTTTGGGGGCTAAACATTGTCCCCCAAACTTAATTAAGATCCTCGTCCTTGCAGGGGAAACGCAGTTTGGACTTTCTCCAAAGGTTCCTTGGGAAAGTTCCTGTGATGGAGACACGGCTTATCTCTTCACCTCTCTGTCACCTGGGCACTCCCCCAAACCTTCAGCCGCACACTTTAACTCATCCACCTTCTCCTGTCCACTCTGATGCCTCCTCTCTGTCTCTCCTCCATATATCTGAAGCTACATCCTTCTTCCTCCCACTATCTATACTGGCCAGGAGACATTTAGGCTTCCGTTTAGCTCAGGTCAGCTGCAGCTCCATCTGCCCCCACATCCGACAGCAGGAGACCTTTTAGCAACGTGCTGACTCATGTGCTAGACACAGCAATTGTATCTCAGCATTTCAGATATGGTTGACGGTGCTCTTCTCTGATCAATAAATTTATATGGAAGTATAATCCGTGTCACATGAGGAAATCAATTGTGAGGGTTTTTTGTATTCTGAGGGAAAAGCATCACACATTTTCCAACATCACCCCTCGTGATAAACCGTTTACATCACAGCAGATTTGATGGTGTTGCATGTCATGGTCTCATGTTAGCAGACAGGTGAGGACTTACTGTATACCTGACCTGTAGTGTCACAGCTGTCACGGTACAGCACAGAGGGAGACACTAAGTGAAAAAGTCCTTAAGTAAACTCTGGCTCTCTATAATAGATTGCTGACGTGAGTCCGCGGCTTCATCCTGACTCAGCTTATCAGCGCAGAGCACAGAGCTCTTTGAAGTCAAGGTGTAGTTTGCCTTTCACTCTGCCTCCACTGAGCAGATAAAAATAAAACTCCAAAATAAAGATGACTTTGCTGTAGGCGTTATAAATGGTGCTGGTGCCGTGGTTTCATATCTAGTTATTAAGCATTTTTTGCAGATGTAAATTGCACTGAAAGAAAGAACAGGGAAAAATTCAATTTATTCTAGATTCTATTTATATACAGTATTACTATTTTCTGTTGTCATATCCAGAGACAAAATAATAAAAATGATCTGTAGGGAATCAGAAATGATGAAGGAAAATGCTCACAGTCAATGACATATTTACCAACAATTAGAAATTTAAAATGGTCCATTTTTGATTACTTGTTTGGATGCTTGTATTTAGCACTTTTCTCTTCAGTCAAGGTTTACTTTGTGAGATTATTTCTCCATTTTGCTGCAATCCTGCACAGCCCTGTGTCTGTAATCAATTGTAATCAATACCTGACAGTTCTCCCAGCACTGGTGTAGTGGAAGAAGTAGGGAGATATTTTGTTTAAGTGAAAGAAGACTTGCACCAGTGTAATATATAGTTTAAAATATAGCAACAGTACAAATGTAGGCATGTTATCAGATAAATGAGTTTAAAGTATTCAAAATAATAATAAGCGTAAGTATTCCTCATGCAGAAAAATGGCTCCTGTGAGGGTTATATTTCATTGTAATATTTCATTGTTATTCATGTCTGAGCAACATTTTAATGCAGGCGAAGCTTTAATCTGTAACAATGCATACTGTTTTATATAGTGATCATACATTTTGTGTGTTATTTTGAAAAATAACTGTGACTATAGTGGTCAGACAAATGTAGTAGAGTAAAATGTTCAGTACAATAATTCCAAAGAAAATCCAAAGAAGACATGATTTTCTCATTTTAAACTTTTTGTAAGATTGCGTGTGTGTATAGTTAAGTCTGCATGCAGTTAACTCTCTAGACATCAGCCTCTCTGTTCAAGTGTTTGGATCAATGTGACTGATTGTGTTGTTTTGTGTGTCCTTGTCCTGCATTTCCTTCACTGTGTATTTGCCACTGTCTTCATGTTTGTGCCGGCACCTGGTGTCCAACTCTTTCATCATGAACCACACAGAGACTCAGCCAGCTGAACTTGTTAACGAATATCTGCAGGACAAGCTCATGTCTTCAGTGACTCAGGCTTCTCCCCTGAGGGTTTTCTTTTTTTTTTTTTGCTCCTGGGCTGTTCCTGGATATGTTCAGAGGCTTTCCCACCTCCCCTGCAGGTGCTGTTGTCCTGCGCACAGACCAAACACACGCAGATTAACACATTTCACACCTGTGTCTCTTTAATGGCTCTGGAGGAGCTCAACACGCAGCTCTCAGCATGTCCTGGTTGAGAATAAATTCACCTGCTTGGTAATCCAGTCAGCATGAGCATTAGTCCGCTGCTCATGACGCACAGGTAGACTCAGAAGAGCCGGTCTTGTTCTCTGACTGCTGGAGGATCACCTGCTTCTCTCTGATGTGCACTGACCCCTGCTACTGACACACCCGACACTGTGACACTCTGACACTGGATCATATCACATATTGTTCAGTAATTTAACAGAATCAGTTGAAATTTATGAGAGAGCAAAACAAAAACAGGAACAGAAACAGTAACAAGTGCCTTGTAATGCAGTCGTATACACTGAAAAAAGGTTGGCTCAACTTAAAAAAATTGAAGTAGTTGATCACACAAAATATTTGATGTTGAATTGATGCAAATAATTTGCTCAGTTCAACTTGTATTTTTTAACTCCTGCAAACCTTTTCTGAAGGTGGAGCAAACCAATTATTTCAAGTTGTCCTAAACTAAAAACAAAAAAAAAGTTGTCTTTATTGACTTAATGTTAAGAATCTATACAGTTTAGCCTGAAATGTTTAACCTAATACAAATCATGTTCTGGAGGTTGGAGCAAAGTGATTATTTCAAGTGTCCTAAATTTAAATTTCCTCATTGATTTACTCCATGCAGACTATTTTCTGATGGTGGAACAAACAAATTATTTCCAGTTGTCCTAAATAAAAAAAAAAAGTTTGTCTTTATTAACTTAATGTAAAGTGTCTATTCATTTTTTTGTTTTTATCTCCATAAAACCATTTTCTGAAGGCTGGTGCAAACCAATTACTTCAAGTTGCCCTAAATTTAAAATAGTTGTCTTTATCGACTTAATGTAAAGAATCCATTCAGTTTAACTTGAAAATTTGCAACTGCAAACCAGTTGTTTAAGGTTGGAGCAAACTGATTGTTAAAACTTATCATTTGAAACATATGGCAAATTGAGTTAAAAAATGTAATTAATTTTGATCAATAACTATAGGTGAATTTATTTGTGGAGAACTTTTCATTTTGAAACTTTCAGATGCTTTTTTTCTCAATAAGATCACCATCCTCAGCCCAGGGATGACTGCCAGGGAGCTTAGATCACCTCAAAACTCTGGCTTCACTCCCCGGTGGGCTCATAGCAGTACAAGGTTAACTCCTTCTGGTTAGGTAACAGATAATCAGCGAGAAGAGTCAGTTGGTCCTCTACTGTGCAGCTCAGTGGCTTCTCCTTCCAGCACCAGCTACTTAGCCTCGTCTTTAAAGCTGCTGTTACCTAATGACGGAGCCCGTGTAGAGCCATGGGGCTGGCTGATTTAGAAGGTGGCTCTCCAGTTCAAAGCTTCTTGGCGTTCGAGCTGTGGCAGACCAGCCTCACTGTTTGTGTGTGTGTGTGTGTGTGTGTGTGTGTGTGTGTGTGTGTGTGTGCGAGTGCAGAGTTGGGGATTGCTCTTCAGTGGACAGCCAGTCAGATCAATGTTATGCAAACCTATTAGTCAGAGGTTGCAGCAGTGCTAGCTCCACAGTACTCAGGGACTCTCCCTCAGGGTCAAACTCACTGATGAGCTGCTCTCACTTCTGTTAAGAGTGAATAACAATGTTGTCTGCTGGCTCAAACCTACGACAGTGACTCACGGCATTACAATGTCAAACAATGCTGCCCTGACAATGCCACTGCACCACTCACCCTGAAATTGAATTGGCACAGGCGTCAGACTCTCATGATCTTTGTTTGATCGTTAAAAACTGAATTATTGATGCTTCATTTCCTTTTCTTTTTTGTATTGTTGCATTATTGTTTAAAACCTGCAAGTTCTCTATTTGTGTTTGTATTTTAATAAGTGCACAAAGAATGCAGGTATAGGCCTATGTCGCAAACCCAAATTGACTTGGGGCCACTGATGGTGTTCTCATCTCATAGGGGACCCAATTCACCAGTCAAGTACTGCAAAAAAGCACAATATTTATGAAAATGTACATTGTTGTTTCCATTACTAAAATTAAAAAAATAAAATTACAATTAAAAACAGTTTCTATACATTTTTATATACATTAGTTAGCTGTCATTGGACACAAACTTAGTAACTCTTCTGTCACTAGTCTGACTCACTGGATGCACACTACTGGTAAAACCCTGACATTGGTTGGTTTCAGTCGGTGTCACAGCATCCATTACCTATGTTTTCAAAGCCTCTGGAAAATACCAACAACCTATTACCTTTTCTTTGCAGGGATTAAGACATTTTAATGCCGGGGGTCACCTCCCCATGTTCGATGCAATGTCTAGTGTTCCACCAAAACATGGTTACCCATGGTGCTGTTTTGCAGGGAAACTGGTCGCTGCATCCTGGGCTTAGCTCTGCCCAAGATGATAGTGATTGGTTTCGAGAAATACAAACAAGGCAGGTGTTTTTCCTTTATAGCAAAATGCCGGCGTGTGGAGCCAACCTTTTTGAAGGTTGGAGCAAATAGACCTTTCTACAGCCCTGAGTGCTGCTGAGAGAGTCTGTCTATGTGAGACTATTAATACCCTTGATGAAAATGGCTAGCTAAGCATTGTTGCTTTTTCAGTGCTTTTGTCAAACGCCACATATTATGCCATGAAAACTATGGCTTTGTTAGGTAACTGTGAGCAAATGTCACTTAATTATATGCTAATCTGCTCTGCCAGTGTTTGTAGATAGAGAAATATTGTTGAATAAAGTTATGGTTTTCTGGACATCAGTGAATTACCACATTCAGTCCTTCAGAAATGCACATATAATACTTTAAAAAATAGAATTGTGTTTTTATTTAATTTGTATTCAACTGAATGGTATTTTTAAGTGGTAATTAAAAAAAAAAAAAAAAAGGGCACCAGCTTATATTAGAATTTTGACATCATCTTGTGGGCCGGAGTGTGGGTGAATGTGGGCCAGAAATGGCCCCCAGGTCGCCAGTTTGAGACTCCTGGCCAAACAAAATTTATATTAATAAATGTATAAATGGAAGGTTTTGCAAGACGTTTGTATTAAACTGAGAATGATCACTGATTGCAAGGGCTGCTGTGCACTGTATTTGAAAACTTGATATTTATGTTTTAATCAATTCTAGAGAAAGAAAGCTGATTGTTGAGTCTCATTCGCAGGTCATCAAGTAATTAAGAATGAGACTCTACAATCAACTATCTTATCGACCTGTGATTTGCAAGAGTCTCCTGTCACAGGCTAGATTTTCTAAAGCCTGAAAATTGAATCAGATTAGTCCAATGTGTCAGACTCATGCTTGTCACGCTCTAGCACACACATTTGGACTGGTGAGATCACTGTTGGTCTGCCTCACCCTATCCCTTGGCATTTCCTGCAAATATAATGAGCAAAGAAATGTATCTTTAATAATAATAAAACCGATAACTAGACTACTGATAAGTCCAACAGATGGTATACATTTACAATATTTTACAAATAAATGTTAATAAACACTTTTGTTTTGTATTTTTTACTTTCTGTGTGAAAATCTAATTTTATACTGTAACTCTGTCAGATCGGGCTGAACTTTGTGTGGACTTCACAGCAACCAAGTTTCAAATTGCTTACTTTTTCCTTTTACTTTTAGTTTGTACTGCAGCTGCCTTATAATGTACATACTGTTGCATGCAGTATATACACAGTTAGGACATACTGCTTCCTCATAACAGTGCGCCCCGAACTTTGACCCTCTTGTTGTTGTTGGTGAAAATAGCCAGAACAGCATTCTAGCTTGCATACTGCAAAATGTGACCAGAAGCAGTAGGGCATCCTGGTATTTTTGTCAAACTGCATTTGACATACTCTGCATTGATACATACTAAATCTTTATCTGGCATACTAATCAGTATGGCAGTAAAGGTATTGGAACATAGAGAGTATGTTGCTGAATTCTTTGTTACAAGACAAAAGTTCTGTTTTGCAACCTTTCTCCCTTTACTTTCATCCCTGCTCTCCCCACTATGACTCTTGTGTATCTTTTATGCCTGTTTTAACATGGGTAGCCATTAATCTGTGCAACGTGAAATTTAAGCCTGTGATGCTATGATGCCTGCATGCAAGTGCCATTAATATTTCCTAAACATTTATAACTTGTCTTTCATGTTTCGTTTTTGAATGCAGCGGGTCACTCAGCGTGTTAAGGATTTTGCTGACTCAACAGCAGGGAGGAGTTCTCACTCAGTGTACTTTATAAGGCCATTAAGAAAATGCTCCCTGGAACACTGTCTGAATAAGCCCCATGGCTTTGACTTCCACTAATCATCTTAGGCAAAGCATGGCTCCCAATGTGCCTGCATGGGAACACCTGTACTGAGCTATAGCAAGTGCATGGTGGTTATCATCACCACCATAATCTGTCTCATCATCATCATCATGCAATACTAAGAAATAAGTAAGCTTATTATGCATCAACTGGAGGTAATGTAAGGTAACACACAGGAGGTCAATGGATATTTTCTACAGTAAAGAACTTAAAATTAAGTCTGCAACAGTTTGTCTTCATCATTTGAATCCCTGCAAAGGACTAGGTTGCAAATACCCCACATTAGGGAAAAACAGCAAGGCAGATAAGACACACATAATGCATGCAAAACTATGCTTAGAAAATACATTTGCATGAAATTGTATTTGCATTAAACTGCATTATTTAATACGTGGACTTAGTGTAAGCCAAGGACACGTGCACTGCATGGCTGCACAGACAGCTAATGTTTTCCCCCTTGTTTTTTGCAGTAAGCAACAAACAAACAATCTTGAAGCCGATAAATTGTTTAATAGTCACATAAACTCCATCTTCTGAGGAAGATGTAGAGGCTGTTAACTGCAAGCAAGAAAGCAGGAAAAAGCTGGTGCACGTGGATTGGGGTTGCAACAGTATGTGATTTTCACACTATGATAACGTCTCAGGAAATAACTCGCTTTAACGATATGACAGTGCACTGTATTACACAATTATTCTCATTATTATTATTCTATGTTACAATTATGCTTGAAGGAATGAAAACAGAAGTCTTTTGGTTCATTATAATTTCATAAAATATTGTGCCCTGACAGGCCTGAAACTTGGTAAAAACCTGAACAAAGGAAATACAGAAATTAGATGTTCATAGCAAATAAAATTGAAGTTATGAGGAGATATAAAATAAATACAAGACATAATACAACACAAATAGCAAAAGAAAGCTATGTGACAAGGTATTTTGTGTGCAGTTATGTGGCTAGTAGGCTATGTGCCAAAATAAACTGACTTCATTGTTTAATATTACAATTTCTTCATATTCCCTGATAAAATATTTTACTAAATTTTAATGTGATACTTCCACGCAGAACTACTAGTACTTATGGTCATATGATAGCCATATTTCATGAATTTATTACTCAAAAAACTCTAACTTCTTTGTATGTTTCTACATGCTGTACTAATCGCCGTCCAGGTGCCGGGTTCTTGTTGCCAGGACAACCCCGCTTCCCATTGGCCGCGGCCGCACCACGTGACGCGCAGTTTTGACGTCACGATGAGAGGCTGTGGGGCTAAGCAGACTGTGTGCAGCGGCTCGGGAAAAAGCTTGGCAGAGTTTGGACAGAGAGCAGCCGGGAAACTCCAGCTCCTGTGTGGCTCCCGCAACCTGTTGCTCTCCTGTTGTCGTCTCTGAAACTTTGTCCCGCTCTCACTCGAGGTAATGGACTATTAGAGAGACTTTTAACAGGCCCACCCTCCGAAGCAGCAACTTAAAAGCGAGGTAAGTTTTTTTTTTTTTTTAGCTAATGTTGTGTCCGACCCTCCTTCGCAGTTCGTCCCCTTCCTGTTGGTACTTTTTTCGTTGCTTGCAGCTCAGGTGAGATGAGTTTACGGGATGTAGCAGTTACCTTACAGCTAGAAGCTCTTTCTAACACTCTTATTCGTCTGTATGACAACAGTATTAACACATTTTCCTCCATAACTTTGCACTGCAGCAGCATTACAAGATGCTAGCAACGGATAAAGCTTTACCTAGATTTCTAATCGGATGAGTCTTCTTCTTCTGTCCCGAGTGAACCCTTTAGATGAGCCGGAGATGCCTTTGTTGTCTTTACACACTCCATATTTTATTGTTGCATGAGTGAGGAAGTGAAAAAGGAGTCTTGCCACCACACAACAAGGCTGAGAGAGGCTGCAGGGTATCTCATTTCAGCAAATACACATCAGTCAGTCAGTGGATTAAAGCAGGAGGAGAGAGGAGACTGTAGCATTATATTGGACTGCTCGTGCTTTACCTTGACAAGTGAGCTGAAATGTTTGTTTTACTGTGAATGAATGCCTTTGGTAGAGTGTGAATTATACTACCTCTCATTATGTAGTCAGTGTAGAGTAACAGTGTAGTAGTGAGATTTATTTTCACTTCAGCACTGAAAATCCAGAAGTAAAGGGGTTGGAGGGAAAGCAAGCCAGTAGCCAATGGTTCACAGAAAATTACTCGTCAGTGATTTTGATCATCTATCAAACCAACTGTGTCAAGCATTTGCAGGTTCCAGCTTCTTAAATGGGAGGATTTGTAGATTTAATTGTTTTTTAGGGCTGCAACTTACATTTATATTCATTTCATTTCCTTTTTTTTAAAATATAATGTCTATTGAGAACTGATACTAAACTGGTAAGTACCAAAGTAACAATAAATCCCTGGACAAACTATGTTGTTATTTGGATATATGTGTTTTATGTAAACAGCATACAATATTATTACTAAATTTAATGAAAATGTAGCTAAATGCAATTAAGCAGGAAGAAATTTAACTTGTTACTTCTGCAAAATAATAAGAATAAAATAACAGTTGAGTCGTTTCACATCTTTTCATGTCATACCTTTATTGTTGTACCAAATTATGGTGAGTATAGTATCAATAAGAGTAGCGATAACGATAAGCAGTAAAATCTATCTAAATATCTATCAGTATACCAATACCCATCCTTAGAAATGTCACAAAAAAACGCTAAAAAAATGAGAAGTTTGACATTTCAAACATGCTTTAACTAGAGTAAGCCTGCAACTAACAATTATTTACTTCATCCATTGATCACTTGATCTTTTTTCTTGATTAGTTGTTTTGTCCAGAAAATGTCAGAAAATGGTGAAAAATGTTTAGCAGTGTTTCCCAAAGCCTGTCCTCAAATGTTTTGATTTGTTTACAATCCATATATACTCAGTTTACAGCATAGAGGACGAAAGAAATCTGCAAATGTTCACATTTGTGCAGCTGAAATCTTAGAATTGAGACATTTCTTTCTTTAAAAAGTGATAGTTGGCAATTAATTTAATAGTTGACAATCCACAGTGTTGCTGCTCTAAAATTCAGTTCATATTTTCTGTTATTCTTTTTATTATTAGGTATGTCTTTTTTAAACAAAAAACATATATAGTTTTGAATCTATAAAATGTTAATTGTAATTTCCCTAAGCTGACTGCAGTCCCAAATCCAAAGACATTTAATTTAAATACAGTATAAGACAAGTAGTGCTGAAGTAATTGGTCAACCAATCAATCAGCTCATCAACAGAAATTGCAACAGCAACAGTTATGTTTGCAGACAAATAGTTTCAGCCCTTGTTCCTGCTTCTCAAAAGGGTAGATGTATTGTTTCACTCTGTTTCACAGTTTACAGACTAAATAATTAAACAACAATAATTACAAAGTAATTAATAACCCTGCATTATATTGCTTTATCAGTAGACCATATTATTTTCATTTGGTCAAATTTATTTCAAATGAACTGAAGACAGGATTGCTGTCATTTCAAAGTGGCTTTTAGAATTAAGAGTCCTCACTGGCCTTGCACAGGACTCTTTGGCTGGTGGCTTGTGGTGATTGAGTGCCATCATTGGTTTGGTTTTGATGTGGGATGTAAACAAGAATCCATCCCGGCTGAATTTCCTCTGTTGGTGCCTGTGAACTGCGGGTGAGGTTTTAAAATGACACAAGTGGACACAGAAGGAATAAAATGCATGCAGAGGTCATTGTATCAAATTAAAGATTTAGATGCAGGAAATGAGAGGAAACAGACATTTAAACTGAAACATGTAGACTCCAAAATGACATCTAGTCTGCTGTCTTTGAAGCTCTGTGGCTTCAAAACGTTTGATATGTTTTTAGGAAATTTCAACCAAAACTGAAGTGAAACCCGCTGTCCAGCTTCTCCTCCCACCTCAAGAAACCAACACAACATAGCAACAAAGTTTAAAGACCTGTGGAGGTGCTGACACAAGGGTGGAGTCGAGATAATAGCCCCCTTGGTGTCAGAAGCATCCCTGCAAACATTTCAAGATGCTGAACTTTTACAAACGTATGCTAAATTTGAACAGATGTTCTATTTTCGTCAGCGTGGGTGTCCTGTGGGTTTGTTTTGGGTCTGAGTGACCGCACTGGCAACATCCTCTGTAGTTATGCTCGTCTGGGCTGCAGTCGGTGCTCTTTTGAATTGAATTAGACCTTTTTAGAGGAAGTCGACGGGGAGAGTGATCGGGAGAAAGTGACGTTAAAGTGGAGGAGGACGGAGCAAAAGGGAGCTTCAGATGCTGAGATAAAGAAAGGAAGATTTGGGCCTGTCACACAGATAATATTTAGACTAGAAAGCTGCATTTTCACACATGCTGTGCAGCAGATATCACTGGCAGAGGGGGGTGGGAGTTGTTTAGTCATCGGACAGATTGACATTTCCATCTCTGCAGCCTTTGTCTTTACAACAGGCTGTTTCAGAGTGAGGCACATTTAGATATTCAGTGCAAAGTAAACACCTCCCTCCTCGTGCAATCAGTGACAATTTGCTGCGAGTGTGTGAGTGGTGTGTGTGTTTGTCCAATCCTGAGTCTGTTTTGCAGCACTGCCTGCCTTCTTGCAGTTGTTGTCAGTGACACTTTTTTATCTTGTTCTCATTCGCTCCCTCATAATGGCTCCTCTGTCATGATTGTGGTTTTCTGCAGCGCCTTGACGCACGAAGCTCTCCGGCTGACAATGGGAGCTCATGTGTGCTGCATTATGATGAAGTTGCTGCCTCAGGTTTCTCAAATGCAAGATGGATGGGATTCTGACCATCGTTTAGAGAAGTAAACAAGAGATTATCAAGGAATCTCATTTTAAAAATGTGCTTCAAGCTCGTAGTTCAGTTGCTTTTCTGTAACTGAGTCACAGTTCCAGATGTATTGGAGCATTTACCAATATTTAGATCCCACTCATGTCCATTGAAATGACAGAAAGAGGTAGTGATAAAAGTGTTATTGCAATAAACACAAATGCAGTGTCAGAGGCAGTGATGTCTATTTTTAGTTTCTATTTTAAGAGTGTTCAGTTTGATCTATGACTATCTTATGTTTGCACTCTTGTGGAGGAAGTTCTGCATCAGAGTTGTAACTAATGATTATTGTCATTATCAGTTAGCCTCCTGATTATTGTCTTGATAAGTCAGGAGAATGGTCACCTCAGTATCCCATATTTCAAGGTGATGTCTTCAAATCGCTTTCAGCTCTAAACTGGATATTTTGTGAGACTGTTGGTCTGGATGATGATGGACAATTAAGACATGGGCCCTCTTAATCTAATTGGAACAAGTGCTTAATAAAGTTTGCCTTATTGTTGTTGAATTTTAATTTGGCATTTATTTTTTGGAATTAGATGCAATTCTAGTAGGATTACTTTCACTTTTAGGTGTTGCACAATCTTCTTTTTACCTTTATCTCACTTTCTAAGCCTTTGTACTAAACTTTTTAACTGAATTGCAGTTGAAAATTGCTATAATTTTCTCTTACTGAAGGCCCAGGAGCTCTGAAAAGACCCTCTAATGAAGATGCCAGTTTGCCCAGACCCAGGCACAGGCTGGCCCAACGGTGGACCAGCTCTGACCTTACACTAAATAACACAGGAGATAGAGTTGCAGTCAGACATTCAAGGAGCCATTAAAGCACGCTACACTGAACAGAGCTCGTCACGATACTTGTAACGTGAGCACGGGTGCTCCCTCAGCTATGCCGTGCTGCAGCACTGCATATGATGTTTTATTTGAAATGTGCTGCCGATTAGACATGTGATCGCAGGAGTCAGGAGATGTTTAACGGCAATTGGCGATAGATGGATGTGGTGGGTCGAGATGCCGAGGAGAGCTGCAGGTCATCACTTTTAGGTCTCATAAAATTTGAGAAACCAGCAAGCACGTCAGTTCTTAGTTCACACATGCCAGACATATGAGGGTGATAGCTAACACATTTGACCCTTTTCTTTCCATTTTATCCATTTGTTGCCAGTTTTATAGAGCAGTTTTGCACTGCACAATCTTCCTGTGCTCAGCTGCCTACAACGCTAGGGGCTAGTTTCAGTTGCTTTGAGAAATAACGGTTTTGGCTTCACTTTGATGTGCTGATTTTCAAGAAACTGTAGGTGAAGCTCTCAGTTGCTCACATGCGGTGGTAGATGAGATTTAAATTTGAGGTTAAAAGTCTTTGATATGCTGTAGGATCTCACTAGTGTTAGTAAAACATTTGCTGTCATCTGGCACTGTACTTTACTGAACTTTAATGACACTGATGTTGATCTTTTGAATAAAAAGTTAAAGGTTAGGCTACACGTGAGCTCTGGTGCATGAAAATGTACCGTCAAACCAAAACAGCAAAGGTCAGTTTGTCCCAGCAAAGAAGAAATGCTTAGAAACAAGTGGAAAGGGAGACCATGGGAGAAATTTGAATCATACTCTTTACCTTACCACCAAATTACCATAAAGTATTTCAGATTATTTTTTAAAGAGTAATCGGAACTAATAAAATAAAGTCATGGGATTTAAATTATGTGTTACTCTTAATTTATCTGGGCTAATTTAACAGGTGTTACATCATATTCATGTATTAGTATTGACCTAATGGACTAATGGAAATTGTTGTTGTTATAGAAATCTATTCAGCAATAAAAAAAAATCAATTCGGGAATTGTAAAACAAAAAATATTCTCCCACCCCAACCACACTGATATGTGTAACATCTGCCAAATACATATAATTTTACATTCTTCTATGCTGCTATAATGTTATTGAAAGAAAAATGGAAAAAAAAGATGGCTCATATGTGCAGCAGTGGATTGCATTCAACATTAGCGTGCAATAAAACAAAAGAAAACAAAAAATATATATATATATGTAAAAAAACAAAACATTGTAGATCTGCCTGCTTCTTTGTTTGCGTCTCTTTTTGCTGGACTATGAGCTGCTCTGTCCCTTTGACACTGACAGATGTGGTGCAGAAAAATCTCTCCACACAACCAAAAATATAACTATTCACAATCTATCATTACAGTGCTGTTTAAAGCAGATTGCATGGAGTGACTGAGAGGGACTTCTCCATGTAGATAATGACAAAAACTTTACTGTTTTCTGCTTTAATGATGAACTGAGATAGGAGAAGAATTTACATGAAGCTGTTTTTCATATTTTGTTCTTTTGCACAGTTTTAACCAGTACAAATATTAGCAGATGTTTTGGTCCTAAATTGCTTGTCATGCTGCTGCAGACACAGAACAGAATTAGTGATAAATTACTCGCTTAAACAGAAGAGAAGAAAGAGAGCGGTTGTGATGTTGCAGTCCTCAAAAATCATGTGTCTTTGTGTGGTGGAGCCTTAAATCAAATCTCTTGGGTCGTTCCGATTTGTCCTTGGCTGAACCGTCTGATCTGAGATGTCGCTTTTAATATCTTATCACAGCTGAGATGAAACGTGATTACTTAATTTTCACCTTTGTGTGAGTATCAGCTTGCAGATCTTGCAGGTCTAATAATCGTGTGCCTGTTAGGCCGCGAATGGCTGCCCCCTCAGCTCTGCAGCCCGGTCACAGATGGATCATGTTGCATTATGAATGTATCATTCATAAACTCTGTATCTGTGATCACCAGCTCTCTTTCATTCACTCTGGCTCTCTGTTGGCCACCCTCCCCCAGGCCTCTCCTCTGCTCTCGCTGTTCTTGGATAATCTTTGGGACCCTTGGGTTAAGATTTACCTGCAGGATATAAATGGAGATTTCTGCCTGTTACATAAGTGGACAACAAGATGTTCTAGGATGAATGCAGCATGGACGACCGTGGAGTCAACCGCTCTCGGTCAGATCCTTTGACTTGTTTACTTACAATTAAAGCAAACCGCTGGTCATTTTCTTGATCATTCAGTCCATAAAATATCATCACAGTTTCCCAGAGTCTAAATAGACATTTTTGTGTCTTGTGTGACCAACAGTACAAAAAACAGCTTTGTTCATTGTACAGCCATAGACGTGTAAGAAAACAAGAAAATATGAACGCTTTTCAGGCTGGAACCAGTTAGTGTTTTGTATATTTTGCTTTTAAAAAATGACATTAATAATTTAGCAATAATTAAATTTATTTATATTTAATTTACTGACTTATAGTTTCAGCTCTATTTCAAAAGTGCAAAGTAAATGGCACCCTACTCATCCAATGTAAAGGCATAACGTGCAGCATTTTCCTAAAAAAAAAGTGTATGGTGGTGGCTGTATCTGCAGAGACCCTGCCCTCTGCGTGTATTTTCTTATTTTGTTGTTATTTTGCTCCGCTCAGGATGCTTTACTGGCCCAACAAGTCAAAACTCAACAATGAAAACATTTTTGTGCAACAAACAAGCAGCTTGGACGAATCCTACTGATCCTACCTTCTACCTATTGGGAAACTTTTAGAACTAATATATTTCATTTAGGCACAAGTCTCAGTTCAGTGCAGTTTAATAAGTATTTTTGTACCTGGACGGCAAATCTGGTGCAACATAAAAACATGTGAGAGATGTACTGTACATAAAAGAACAGCAACAACCACAAGAACAGTAATAAGAAACGTACTATATGGCAGCAACAAAGACACTAAGCAACAAGTAAGAGCAAAGATCTGTAACACTGACCCTTTGAACAGTTTGGCATCTGGTATTAATTGAAAAAAAGAGTTAAGACATGTTTATATTCTCTAAACTAAAATATTGTTTCAGTATCCAAGCTCCGGTATCTTATTGACATCAATATTATAACTTTACAGATGTCACATAGCCCTGAATGCTCGTTTAAACACTTTTGTCTTTTTACTCCTTTACTTTTCATTTTACTGATATTAGAGCTGAAATGATGCATTGATAAATCAGTCGACAGAAAATCAATCTGCAGCTATTTTGACAATCAACTAATGATAAAACAGTGAGTGGTTCCAGGAGGATTTGCTGCTTTTTTGTTATTTTTGATAGTGTATATAATGTGAGTATTTTGGGGGTTTAGACTGTAGAGCTGCAACAATTAATCAATTATTAATCATTATTAAATGAATCACCAGCCATATTGATAAATGATTAATCTGTTTGAGTAGTTTTTTTTAAGGCCTCTTAAACATGAATATTTTCTGGCCTCTGAGGACGTTGGGCTTTTGAAAACACAGATCGAATCATTACAGGACGTAACAGTCATTACAGGAAAGGCTTGAAAAATAGGTCCAAACATGTGGAGCACATGAGATATAAGTGACAAGATTGTGATAGGATTGCTTGATATGACTGTTGGTTGGACAAACCAAGGCATTCGAAGATGTTACCTTCATCATTTTTACAACTTTCTGATATTCTGACCACATTTTTATTAATCATTAACAATGTTACGGGAAGCAGCTAATCAAAAAGGAGGAGGAGTTGGATTTTAGTGACATAAAGGTCAGCACAATAACATCAGCAAACTCCTGTTTGTTTATTCTCGCTACATAAATCAAATTCATTAAGCTGAGTTTCACTCAGTATTTTTCCTCTGGTCAGCTACACCTCACCTGCTGTGGCCCTACGCCCCTCCAGAGAAGCACAGCTATTGATCGTGAGGTTTATCAAGAAAATAATCTACTGGGCTGCAACTAATGATTATTTTCAATTATATTTATGATTATTAGTTGTTTGGTCTATAAGTTTGTGAGAAAATTGTGAAAAATGTCAATCAATGATTCCCAAAGCCCAAGATGACATCCATAAATGTCTTGTGTCTTTTTTTTTTTTTACTTTTTCCTTTAAAAACATTACCCACACTGATTATTAATTGCCAGCTATTTTGATAATGGATTCATCAGTTAATCGTTGCAGCTCTAATCTACTGATTGATCAATAATGCAAGTTCACTGCATTTCTTAAAGGGTTGAAAGATGTTCACCTTAACTAAAGCTAAGGCAGTGAAGAAGTATGTATTTGGCACTGGTGCCAAAACTCATGTATGGGCACTCATAGCCCAGCTCTAAATGCTCGCTTTATTACCTCTGCCAAAGAGGTTCTGTTTTCAGTGCCATTTGTTTGTTTATTAACAGGATTATGCAAAAACTGCATGCCTGATTTTGATTCGGTGGAGGGGTGAAGCATGGGCCAAGGAAGAAACCATTAAATTTTGAAGAGGATCTGAATCATAGGACGGATTCACAAATGATTTTTTTGATTATTCTTTATAAGGCGTTTGGCCTTTTTGGAGGCCTTCCCTCTGAGTGCCCTTCTAGTTTCATTTGTCTTTGACTGAACACCATTTATATTTCATGGATACACATATATATATATATATATATATATATATATATATATATATTTAGTGTTTTGCTTTCAGGATAAGAGGATATTTGTCCCCAGAAGCTTCTCTTTTCCTGGATTCTCCTGTTGGTACCACTGATAATGTAGTGTCATGATGTTGTCTTTAGTTTAACACCACTTTGATGCAGCTGAGCTTGTTTTTGTTGTTGTTTTTAGGGGTTGACTCAGACTCCAAGCCCTTCAGGTTGATCTTGTGTGTCCTGTTGGTGTCATTAGAAACTGAAAGTGACAGCGTGTTCTTCTTGACTGGCTTATACCTGCACACAGGCTGAGGTCACCGACTCTATCTCAGGCCTGTTCTCCTCTCAGACTCACGTTAAACCTGCCCCTGGAGTTCACTCACTCGTCTCGACTTCAGCAAAAGATGGTAGAAACTTGGCTCCACCATGTGACCTGTCCTCTTAACAAAGCCTCGGTTATGTAACAGTGCCATCGTAGGTCTGCCAGCAGCAGCAGGTAAGAGTCTTAACGGTTAATTGTAGACAGTGATCTCTGAGAGCCAGGAATAGACGAGCTCTTAGGGTGACTTGTTGAAGGGATGTTCAGTGGAGCTCTGAGCTCTCATCCCATCATTTCTGCTTTTAAAATACACTGAAACCTTCAGCCTGGAGAGATGGAGGTGGGGTCCGGTGTTAGTAGATAAAGTATTAAGTCACACTTTATTTTAATCCCTCTGTTTAGTCTGTACAAGTAGTACAGAAACAACTACTGCTCCTGCACTTAAAGGTGACTGGCTGTGTATAAACAGACAATGAATTACAACATAATAAAACACAGTTGTAATAATATATGCCTTCATCAAAGGAGTTGTTGACAATGCTTAAAAATGTCCTTGCACGCTCCCAACTGCATTATAGTGTCTTCTCACCCTTCATTAAATTATCATTTATGATACTGCTTATAGGAGGAGGTTAAAGTAAAAGGTTACCAAGGAAACACGTGAGACAGGAAAGCATTTGCTCTAAAAGGACGCCAATTATTGAAAAGAGTTGTCAACAATGAAAATTCACCTCATCTGCATGGCTGTGGACTGTGGGAGGAAACGAAAAAACCCACAGGGAGCAACATGCAAACTCCACACAGAAACTACACCCAGACCTGTGAAACCAGCAAGAAGTTTAAAATAAGTAAAATACTTGGCTTGTTGGAATTTTAGAGCATCCAGCATGAGACAAAGACAACAGAGCTGCAACTTATAATTAGTTTCATCATCAGTTATGTTATTATGTCAATCATGTGTGACAAAGAAATGCAGCAAGAACAATTCCTCAGATTTGGGAACTGGAACCACGAAATATTTGATTATTTATATATTTGTCTGACAAGTAGAAAGTATGGAAATACAAATTTTTGGGATGAAGGGTCTTACACTGGTGTGAGTTAAAAACGCTGCATTATTGAGACCTAAATAACTTTTTAAGTTACTAATACACAGGAATGTATGATTATAGCTGAAAAGGTTATTATGATAAAATGTTTGATTTCAGTTTATTGATAATTATTTATTATGATGATTTTTCAATGAATGTGAAAGATAAAATTATTAAAGACTTAAGATCATGAATCAGGGCATAATCATTATGTGCATTTGTTTTGTTGCTATATCAAAAACAGGTAGAAAATGAAAATCTTTATTATGTATGAACACATGTCAGACTTATGACTGAATACATCCTGACACTTATGTTGTTTTTGTAGTTGCAAGCCAGTAAGAACAACATTAATTAACCTCGCCTTCCTCATTTAGAGAAATTGGCAGGAGGACATTTTATTCGCCTTTGTTCTTCCACATTAATGTGTAAAAAGTTTGTCTGAAAGCAGTCTGTGATTAGGACCGCAGCTAAAAGCAAACAATTAAACAAGCCTGCTGCACACAGAGCGTCATTAATTCTATTGTGAATCAAAGACACTAAGTAAAGTAATATGTTTTTGTTGTGCTTTTTTTTTTTTTTCTCCTCACTCACTGGCAAAAGCAAGAGTGATTGTACGGGTCAGTTGTCATGGCAACGCAGCCCCAATAATCATGGAAATGCTCCACAATCCATTAAGCAATTAAAATGCAGATTGCACAGTATGTGGCAGCGTGTCCCGGTCACTGCATCAGACAATGAAGGAGTTTATGAATGAAATGAACGGAGGGAGTCAGGATGACATCGACTGGCTGAACAGCTGAATGACAGAGTGTACTCTGAGTGTCTGCGAGTGTGCGTGTGTGTGTGTGTGTGTGTGTGTGTGTGTGTGTGTGTGTGTGTGCGTGCATGCAGGGTAAATTGACTGAACTGGCTCTGAGTACTGAGATACTGTGTCTAAGACTGGTGTGTGTTCAAAGTTACGGTTACTGCACAATATGGTAAAAAAGTTATATTGCAATTATTTTGGCTGAAATTGTGTTTCGATGTGCGATACATTTAGTGGTCATGAACATTTTTGCATCACAATTTTCAGTTTTACTAAAAACAGTATTGAAACATGATAATATGACATTTGTTGAAGCCTGTACCAAACAAACATGTTTTCTTATGAAATCAGTAGGCCAGGACAAGTCTGCAGCACTACAGTACTTACTGTGTACTGTCACACAGTTTTCCTTTGATAAAAAAAATTGTACCTTCTTTGATTTGGATATGGCACTCGGCCATGTTGCCATTAATTGTGCAGCCCTAGTTATACATCAAATATGACTTCTTTAACTGAAACAGTTTTGCAGTGAGATAAGGAACAGTTCTAACTTTGCTCAAGCACAAACA
Source organism: Lutjanus erythropterus (assembly GCF_056507025.1). Taxonomy (NCBI): domain Eukaryota; kingdom Metazoa; phylum Chordata; class Actinopteri; order Lutjaniformes; family Lutjanidae; genus Lutjanus; species Lutjanus erythropterus. The sequence continues at coordinate 21,794,182 of NC_139332.1, forward strand.
CAAGTGTTGGTGTTTATGATGAAGTCACATGACTTATGATGGACTGTATATCAGAGAACTGGAAACAACAACACCGCCCCGATGAAGGCAAGATTAAGGCTGTGCTGAAAGTTTTTTTGTTTTTTGTTTTTTTTTACATTCATTTACATTCTATTTAGGTTTTTGTCAGAAGCTTTAATTGTCTGCCACCATATTTTATGACAGCAGACATAAAATGAAAAAAAAAAAAATGTTTAAACAAAATCCTCAATAAAGTGTGAATAAAGTGAGTCATAGGATTAAATGAGTAAAGGCCACACATACAAATGCAGGCAAGTGACCATCGCTTGTTGAAGTGAACGTCTTTGCCATTGGTCGAGGCTGTGATTGTGTGCTGTAATTGCTGGTAAGAATGTAATTGCTTAAAAACTTATTGATTGATAAGTAATCAATAGTCTAAAACTTGTTTTAGACTATTGATTAGTCTTATTAGTCTGGCGGAGCTTAAAATGAGGGGAAAAAGAGAAAAGGGAGAAAAAAAACTAAATGTGTGTTGTATCGTTATTAATCGATTATTAGGGTTTTCAACTAACAAATAAGGAAAATGCACAACATTTGCAATCACATTAGAGCTGCAATAATTATTTTCTTTTTTGATTAATCTGTCAGTTAACTTTTACACTTAATTCCTTTTTGAGTCGATACAAGTAAAATAAATTGTGAAAAATTCTCATCACAGTTTCCTAGAGCCCAAAGTGACGTCTTCAGATTTCTTCTTTTGTCCAACCAACCGTTCAAAACCCAACGACTCTTCATTTACTGTCATTAATGACAAAGAAAAGCTGCAAATTCTCACATTTTAGAAGCTGGAACCAGCAAATGTTTGAAAGTTTTGCTCGAAAAATGACTGAAACAATAAATCGACTATCAAAATAGTTGGACTTGAATTTTCTTTCGATCGACTAATCGATTATGAACTGATTGTTGCAGCTTTAGTTATTGGAAATATTTGGATCACGATTCTGATCCTACACAGCCACCACAGGAATCTACCTGTAAATGTTACATCAGTCTGGTTAGATGCTGGTTTGATCTCTACTGACTCTAAAACATGATGACTAATGTGATTTCAGTTGGACTTAAACTTTTAAAGACGACAGTACTTGAACTTTGAAACTTGAAAAGAGTGACAACAATAAAAGTGAGCTGAATTTGAAGTGTGGGCACATTTAAATAACAGATGTTGTTTGCTGGTTCTCGGGTCACTGCATTTTTACACCTTGTGGCATTTAGTCTATGAATGACAGATGTAAGAACATAATTTGGATGTGGTAATGCTTTCTAAAATACATCCGCTCGTGCTGAGAACTCAAACACTTGTTGATAAACCATTTCTTGCAGCAAAATGTCAGACCGTTTCCTCCGAATGCTGAAACATTTTACATTCACTGTATTTTGTGATTGTATGTGTGGGTTTAAGCTTAGTTTTTATTTATTTATATAACGTTTTAAGTATTTTGTCATCTTTTGTGTTCAGATCTGTGTACTTCCTGGGTTTGTGAATTTCCCCTGAAAAAAATTAATACAGCAGGGGACAAATTTAACTTTACTCGTTTCCTCATTCGGCTGCTACATTACAGCTTCTATCAATGTCATATGACGTAAATCTAAATGAAGAAGTAACTCATTCAGTCATTAAATCCGGTGACAAGTATTTATATATATATATATATATATATATTTGCTGACTTGTTTAGTTTTACAGTCTGCCTAAAACAGAAGCACTAATACTTTAATTTACACCTTGAAGATTTATTTTTCAAACTTCAGTGGAAAATACTTAGTCTTCTTCCCTGGAAAAAACATATTGGCAATAATTTTTTTTATGGTCTTACACACCTACACTGGTGTTTATTCTAGCTGATTAGACCTCTGTTCTGTTTGAAATGGGCGTCTTTTTACGGCCGACATTTTGACAGGGTAGAAGAAATCACAGGTGTAAATAATGAGGTAATAACGATGCAGTCCACTTAGGCGCTTCAGGGTCAGGGACCTGGTACTGTGCATGCTGGCTGGCTGCAAAATTAACTGTTTTGTCAACTGGCCAAATGTACCAGCCACTTGAATATTTTACTGACATTTGGCTGGTGCTGATGTTAAACCCTGGGGACACTTAAATTTACACAGCCACAATTATTATTATTTGTTACACCTGGGCTGTTTTGGCCACGATGAGTCAGAATGTCTGCTGTGAAAAAGACCTGTTAAGGGCAGTCTGCATACGGTCCCTAAGACGAGGTCTAAAATGATTGAAAACTCCTGTGTGAGTGTATCAGGGTGTGTTCTGAGGTTTTGAATATTTCACGGGTAAATTTACTAGACCTACAACTTACCTTTTATTGTCACTGTTGATTAATCTGTCAGTTGTTTTCTGTATTAATGGTTTGCTCCAGATAAAACAGAAAAAAACTGAAAAATCCCCATTGCAATGCCCAATATCCTTAATGTCATTAAATGTCTTGTTTTGTCCAATTTACAATCCCAAATTATTCAACTCATTATGATGAAAATGAAATCACATTTGAGCACCAGTGGCACCATCAAATGTTTGGTATTTTTACTTGAAAAATGACTGAAGTTTAACATTGATTCACGTGTTCTGGCTTGGAGGAGTCTTGGAAAGATCTGCTCTCTCTATAGTCTGCAACCGTTAAAATGGATCAAATGGATCCAAACCCTCTTATTACTCTTCAAGGAATGCAGTTACCTGTGGGGGGCCATAAAGTCACTGACTTTTACCACCCTCCTGTGGCTCGTCACCTCCTACTTTGAGGTGGAAGGAGGCTGCCAGTTCACCTGAAAGCTTGAAATACTCAATTATACACTGATGGGTTCTGAAAAGAACTGTACTAAAGTAAAAGCATTTTTTACTATATCGTGCATATTAAACAACATGATACCAGTGTAGACAGATATAGTGGTGATATATTGGGTCGATAATATCTAATCTAGAGCCAGTGTTTGGTTTGTCTCTTCTGAGCTACTGTAGAAACATGGCAGCGCAACATGGCAGATTCTGTAGACATAAACTGCTCATTTTAAGGTAACGAAAACACAATAATTCTTATTTTCAGGTGATTATCAACTAATAAAAATACACTTATGAGTACAATATTCCATTTCTGAAATATTCTGCCAATTAATCGTCGTAAATCTGACACACTGGACCTTCAAGTGATCGATTATCAAAATAATTGGCGATACATTTTTTTTTTTTGCAAGCTCGGACAGCCCCCATGTCGCCCCTCTCAAGTCTAGACTGTTTTTTTCTTCTTTGTCTCATTTAAAGTCAGACACAGTCTCGGTCTGGATATGAGCAGTTCATTGGCCCCCCGCTGTGTGACTGCCGCTGTGTTTTGTTTCAGGAGTGATGAGTGTGTAAACAGGTGTTAATCTCTTTCTCACTGTGCTCCAGCAGTCACGCTGGTGTTGAAGTGAACTATACTGTAGGTAACAGCAGGGAACTCATTAGAGGTGGCTGCCACATTGTTAGGGCCCATTGTTTACCCAGAGTTAATTAAAGGATTATAGCTCTCTGTTTATGGAACATGTGAGTGTGAAATAAAGGGAGACAAAGACAGAGTCCCTGCTTTAGCGGTTAACAAAACTAATGAAAATAAAGCAATTTCATTCAATCTGCAAAATTGCTGAATTATTATGTGTAGAATGGTCCTGTTTATTTCCAAGACTCTCTGCTTATGATCATGTGTTTGCTGCATGTTTTCTCTGTTTTGTTACCGTGTTTCCTGTTGAATTATTTATTGTAGTAGCACTTTTCATTAACTTCATTATTATTGGCAAGAAGAGCATGTTCCCACTGAAGGGGGACGTAAACATGATGGCAGCTCCTTTTCAATCAGTCATGATTAATTAATGGATCAGATATAGGAGGGGAAAAACAGTGTATAGACTCATATAAACTTAACCCCTTTCAGTCATCACTTATGACTACCTAAAATTAGTCATTTCATTCATATCTTGATAAGTCTTCTATTGATCCCTTTTACTTTGGGTTTTATAATCATGGTCAAAACATATAAAGTTCAATTCAAAGTTAATATGAACAGCTGGTAAAATAAAGTGGTGATAGACAATGATTGCTGTTTGTATAAAGGAATTTGCAGTTTAATTTTTGTGAGAAAAGTGTTGTAAGAGTCAGTAAATAGATCCTGAAATCCTTTACGCAAGGGCTCCGGCTATTTTTAGTTGGGCCCAGTTCTCTTAACGGATATTTGCTTGTTTCTCTACATTTTATGAAGCATTCCTTTTCATATTTAAGCAAACATCGACTGGAAACAGAGAGGTGACAGGCTATTATTTTCCTTGCTGGCACAAGCTACAGTATCTGTACGGTAATGTGACCTGACCTGACACTGCTGTTTTTATCTGTCATTATCCTCGGCTAAGCCTAGAACAGCTCTCCTCTTGTCTTTAGCCTGGAGAGCTCAGCAGCAGCTAGCGGCCTGACGGGAAAAGTGCTAAGGACATTAGTTGCAGGGTTAGATGATGAACGCATCCTCAGTTGTGTCTTAAGACTCCCCGTTCACTTTCCGTAGCAACGCATTCGTTACAGACGAGTGCGGTTTCTGTCAGGCTTACCTGTCCTGTGGCTAACATGCACGTAGGCTCATTCAGTCAAATTGGACTTGAGGTTTACTACTTTTTTGTCTTTTTCTGCAGGTTTTTTTTTTTATCAAACTCTGCATCAATACCCAAACTAGGGCAATAAACTCTCTTGACTATTGATACAGAGGATGTGCATGTGTGTCGAGGCATCAGCATCGTAATTTCTGCAGGAAATGGAAGGTGCATCTGCAGTGCACACACATACTGGCAGGCATCAGGGTTATCAACAGTGTGTCTGTGTGTATACACTACACTTTCTGTGTAATTGTGCATCTGTAGTGGTTTTGCACCATGAAAACGTGCGGTGGTCTCGTGTCGCAGGTGCATGTGAGACTTTTCTGTGCATGTGCACAAGACCACATTCTTTTTACTAGTGTACTGTTGTTTCTTTTACGATGACATTTATTTTCATGTTTTCATGAAAAGCAAAAACTATGAATTAAATAGCAGTGAAGCCAGTGTAATTTAAAGAAAAATGCAAATAAAAAGTATAATCCACAGTTAATATTTAATGCTGTGGGTTCTTTTAAGCATCACATTTTCCATCCTTTACAGTTTCCTCTGTTAGAAGTCATGACTTAATATCATTTAGTTTCGAAAGCGTTGATGCCGCAGGACCTTTTAACACATCTGCCCAAGTTTCAGTAGCAGCTCTTTGTGATAACAACACTGTGATATTAACAGCTCGAGTACACATAACGTCAATGCTCTTTGACATCACGAAACTCTTCACAGTTTTAGCAGAAGTGGTAAGCCATCTTGTCTGTTAGGCAAAGCTGGTAGATGATTTACATTAATTTATTAATTGTGTATTCTAAAAAGTGAAAAATGCACATCAGAATTTCAGAGCGACATCTTCAGATTGTGTCTTTCTCAAACCAACAGTCCAAAACCCAAAGAGTCCTCACTTAGTCTCATAAGAAGCAAAGAAAAGCAGCAAATCCTTACAGAGTCTGGAACCAGTTAATGTTTGACATTTTTGCTTGAAAAATGACTGAATTGATTGACCAATTGTTGCAGCTCTAGCCTAAGCGATAATCCAATTCATTTAGTTTAAGGGCTGTGTATTGGCAAGAATCTGCCAGTAAGATACGTATCACTTTACAGGAGTTACAGTTCACTATACTGCAATATTGTCACCAAGGTGGTGTATGGTTTTTTTCTTAAATCTATTTTTAGGTTAATTGTCAGAGTATAAAAAACACAACCATATGCATAAAATCTGAGCCCTGTTTAATATATGGAAATTGCTGTGTCATATAGCATTTTTTCCATCAAGTTTAAAACTGCTCCAGTCAATAAAACAATCACAGCAATTGTTGTAATAACAGTGGATCAAGTGACTGCGTAAAGAAGTGAAAGGGGTCGATTGTACTGACAAACCCTCAGAGTTATCACCCAACTCAGCAGCTCCACGGAGGGTTTTTTTTTTAATTATTTTGAAGATTATTTTTTGGGCTTTTTGCCTTTATTTGATGATGTGACAGGAAAGCGGGTAGAGGGAGGGGGTGACATGTAGTAAATGGGCCTCAGGCAGGTGTTGAACCGGCGGCTGCTACAGAGGGCCGATAGCCTCAGAACATGCAAACTGAGCTATAGGGGAACCCCTCCATGGAGCGTTTTAGTGTCTCACTTTGCTCTTTTGGTTTTCTGTACCATGTATTTTTGGGTTACTCTCATTTGTCTGATGAACCTTGTTTTCAGAAGCTAAAGAGGCAGCCCCCAACTTGACAAAAAGGTTTAAACTGTAATTTTTTGTGCCGTATACAGATCTAATCCTCTGCACCTGCCCCTAATGTAACCCACCACACACACACACACACACAGATACACATACGCACACTCACATTTACCAGCTGTCTGCATGAAGAGTTTTGCACTGATATTTCATCGCTCAATACTACTCTGCATATGTTATATACAATCATATATCTATATGAATGATTAATTGTTTCAAGAAAAAACGTCAATAATTTGCTGGTTCCAGCTTTATAAGTGTAAGAATTTGCTGATTTTATTTGTCATTAATGATATAAAAAGAAAAGTCTTGAGGTTTTAGACTGTTAATTGGACAAAAGTAGCAATGGTGATGAGCATTTATTACAAAGTTTGGCATTTCTTTTTTATTTAGCCTATTATGTTCTTGTATTTTTATATTTTTCACTTTTCATACCTCAGGTTTCTTTGTTGAACGGCATTCAGAGTGGAAGGCAAAGGAAGAATTTCATTGTACAAGGAAGCTAGTTTTAAAATGCATATGACAATAAATGCTTTGACTTGACCTGTGAGGTATTATTTTGTATTTTAAGAAACATAAAATTTGTTTATTTAAACTATTAATCTTTTACAAAGAAGTTAATCCAGCTTTTTAATGAGTGAATTTGCATTAACACTCTTTGGGATTTTCCTTTCTGACATCACTGTCTTTTCTTCCAGTCTCTCCTCCCCATCTTGTATCAAAAAGGCTCAAGGTCATTTCACATTATTTCTAACAACCTTCCTCTGTCTCTTTCTCTCTTTTCCCTCAGCAGTCTAAATCGCCGCTGCCCTCACATCTCCCACAGTCTCAACAGAAGCAGCGACCATGGGCAAACAGAACAGCAAGCTCCGTCCCGACGTCATGCAGGACCTGATGGAGAACACGGACTTCACCGAACACGAGATCACCGAGTGGTACAAGGGCTTCTTGCGGGACTGCCCCAGCGGTGCGCTCTCCATGGAGGAGTTCAAGAAGATCTACGCCAACTTCTTCCCATACGGAGACGCCTCCAAGTTCGCCGAGCATGTCTTCCGCACATTTGATGCCAATGGAGACGGCACTATAGACTTCAGAGAGTTCATCATCGCTCTCAGTGTGACCTCACGTGGCCGGCTGGACCAGAAGCTGAAGTGGGCGTTCAGTATGTACGACCTGGACGGGAATGGATACATTAGCAAGGCAGAGATGCTGGAGATTGTAACGGTGGGTTTACTGTTCCTGTCTGGTGTGTTTTGTTTTGTCTTTATTTTGCCTTTATTTCCCTCCAACCTTTGTTCTCTCAGCTGTTAAGACTTCAGTGGCCATGGCCTGCTATCATGGTGATGCCATGATCCCTGGTTCTAGTCCCACTTTGTCCTATAGTAACAACTTTTCTGCAAATATGACAAATTGTAGCTTCCTGCAAGTTCCCCCGGTCATTGCAGTCCCCCATGCAAGCATCATACAAGTACATTTCAACATCACAGCATGCATCACATTTTTTTAGAAAAGCTGCAGTGAAATCAGACATTTTCTGTTCAAAAAAAAAAAAAAAAAAAAAGCCAACGAAATCCTTGACAGACTGACTATGCCTGTATTGGAGCAACATTTTGCTCAGCCTTCCACACCAACTGCTGCATCATATATCCATCTGCTTCTGTGTTCTGCACCATTTGACTGCCCACAGCAGGAAAACCAGCCGCTGTGTAATTTTAGAAACCAGCAGTTCCTCTCAGGCCCTCAGACGGATCTAAATAAGACTCGGCTGTGGTGTATTTGTAGAAGGGAGCCGCCCGCCTCTGATCCTCGTATTGACTCAGCACTACATCCAGAATCTGTTCCTCGGCTCTAGGATGAGCAGACCCTCCCCGTCACCTCCTCAGCAGCTCCAGGGTTACTTTACAACAAATAGTTTCACTCAGGCTCCTCTTCTTATCGGACAAATGGTTCAAATTTACGTCAGACACACACACCTGGCAATCCCTTACACATGTTGTTACATCACACATCATGGTGCTCAATTGAGCAAAGAATGTGTAATCCCATTCTCCATGTCAGTGGTCTTTATCTGCCGTGTGTCTGTGTAAAGTCTGTGGGTGTGTTTATGTCCAGGGATCAACTTCAATAACTTTATTTTTCCCCAATGAGGCGACTGACCATGCAGCAGATGGGTTCATACATTTAGCACATTTAAAACACAGGACACATTAATGCAACTCAAAGAACGAAACACAGAGCTACACACTAAACGTACACAGTTAAAGGTATAAAAAAAATACACTGAGATTAAGAAAACAGTTTTAGACATTATGCAAATGAACTACCTTTTCCTCCAGGAGTTTAGGATGGAGAGTTTGTATCGATTGCTTTTAGCTGGTGGAAGTCTGAGGAGGGAACCAGATGGCAGAAACTGAAACCGTTGATGTAGGCTAATGGATGGGATCAATCAAGAGAGGATGGATTCTACTTTAATATCTTTGCAAACAGATGTAAAACCAAAATATTCAGCAGTCCCAATACAGGGCTACGTCTGATTATTTTCATTATTGATTCACCGATTAATAGTGTGGGTTTTTTTAAGGTTAACTGATTGTTTAGTCTGCAAAAGGCCTAATAGTTAACAACATTTTACACCAATTTTATAATGTTTTACACTACAACATACTGTATGTTAAACATAGCGGCTACACAGAGAACTACAAACAGCGTGTGCCAAAGATAGTTTGTAATAATGCATGGCATGATACATTTCATTCAGGGGAGGTCTGTCTAACAGGATGATCAGTGTCCTGACCTGTTTGGTTACTTTGATTCAGGTGAAAAACTCCCCAGAACACCTTGATGTGTATGTTTGTGAGCAATAGAGTAGCTCTGACCTGCTGCAAGTCACATCACTATGCAGTAACTATTGTAAATAGACTATAAATGTTGATAATTGATTGAGGAAAGCAAAGAAAAATCTCTATCCCCCTACAAATAACAGTGTGCCAACTCTATATGTAATCAAAATCGCGCATTTAACAAAGCCAGGTCATAAAAAAGGGGGGAAAAATACATTTTTACATTTTCCCCAATTTTATTGGGTGCTGCAGCCTCCTCAGCACCCCTGCTTCCCACATCCATGAAAAGTAGTAAATAAAAAATGTTCATCACAATTACCCAGAATCCACAGTAATGTCTTCAGATTTCTTGTTTTGTTTGTCCAAATGTCCAAAACCCGAAGATATTCAGTTTACTGTACAACAAATACTCAAATGCAAAAAGCTGTAATGACATTTTGCTTATTAAATTAGTTAAAATGTTGAAATGATTATTTTCTGTCAATCAGTTTAATCTACTAATTATTTTAGCTTTAGGGCAGTATTATTTTTACTGCACATTTTTTGCTGCTTCTTGATTTTGTGACCTTTTATAGGGTTATCCTCTTTAGTACAGCTGTTAAATTAGCAACAAAACAACCGCATGGCCTGTAGATAACTGTATCTGACCCTCCCAAAAACCACACTTCCGTATATATTGCAGATTATTCAATAAATTGATTAGTTGAATGACAGAAATTCAATTTATTCTAATTAATTTATTCATTTATCTACTACTAATGCCAAACATTTGCTGATTAACCCTCCTCAAAGGCTAGGAGCTGCTAATTTCTTATTATGAAATGTAATTAAAAACTAGATTTTATGGCTGTTGGTCAGACTTGTTTCATTTTATAGAGTGTAATATAAGTGTGTGATCAACTAATTACAGCAAATCAGCACACTAACTACCTGTTAATGAAAATAACTGATACCTGCAGCTTTAAGCTCTGTCTTGTTGGGGTGTTTGTGTACGTGTGAAGGAGGCAGATGTTAACAGCTGTCTGGTGCATTGTCGTTTGGACAGATGATCCGACAAACTCTTCATCATTATGAGGAATTTTTCACATGTTCGAAGGTTAAAGTGTCAAATAGAAAGATTGTAGGAATGAAAAGAGAGGGATGAGGACTGTGAAGAATCGTGGTGTAGTTTGCAGCAGTATCAATAAACACTAACAGCTTCTGCTTTAAATATGTCAGAAAACCTAAACAAAGAGGATGACACGTTCACTTTTCTTGATTTATAATCTATTTAATAACCTAAACTAAGTCTTTTAGACAGTAATGCTTTTGGTTTAGGTCCCAGAGCACCAAGCATAATTGAGAGTAATCCTTTATCTCTCTTCCTTCCAGAAGAGATAAGTTGATTGATGGGTCGTATACATATTTCACTGAGATGTTTGTTTTTTCCTGCGCTTTGCATCAGTCCAGTTGACGCAACATTGCTTCATACAACCTTGCAGTCATACTTCTGGCCAGAATAACTGGTATGAAATGTGATCAGACTGTACACTTGTTATTTTTGTCTTTATTATTCGTGTCATGAGAGATTGGAAATGTGGCAATACCTGGTTAAAGTTAAAACTTTCATGGAATGAGGTTGCACAAGGTGACAGCGTTACTTATATTAGTTATTTAAATCACCAAAACAACTATTTAATTAGTCCATTCCAGTCCATACTCATATTTCTGTTATGATTTCTCCCCTCTCTGTTGTCTTCAGGCTATTTACAAGATGGTTTCCTCCGTGATGAAGATGCCTGAGGATGAGTCGACACCTGAGAAACGCACAGATAAGATCTTCAGGCAGATGGACACAAATCGAGATGGTAAGCCTTCATCAGACATCCTTTCACTGTGCTGCAGTGTGCAGTGCAGTGTTAAAACTGTAGCCACTCCAAAGCCTTTAAATGAGTATTATTTAAAAGACTGGATTTGATTTTTCTGACTGAAAACTGTGAAGTAATATCTGATGGGTCACTTCCAAAGTCAGACAATCCAATCTTGCCTTTCTGTTTATACCTGGTACTTTTTAATGCATTCTCATTATCACCATTGTGATCAGATCTCTGTCCTCCAGAGCAAAACCTGAGCATGAGTCATTTGAGGTGACGGCAGATCAGCCCCAGACTCCCTTAAAAAAACAATCAGTTTTGTGAGTTACTGAGCTAGGGGAACCTTTATTAACGTTGTGAAACACTGTCTGCTATATAGTTTTAATTATTTGTCCTCTCTTGTAAATTCAGCATCAAATTATTCCTTTCTTCGTATAAAAAATATTGTCAGTTTGTGGCGGTGTGTTGCAGTACTGGTGTGTGCTGTGACTAGATAAATTATCCGCCGTGTCAACAGCAGATCAGCTGCACAGATTAGTGCAATGCACAGTCGCACACAGTAATTTCTTAACATATATTATTAATTTCCCACTCGTATTTCTTCAATTTTGCATGTAGCTCATTTTAATAAAGCATCTTTTGGTGCTTTCATGGCACAGAATACATTAGAGGTCTCTTTCAGCTTTCTCACCTCCTTGTTCTCTAAATTTGAACAGCAACCTATATTTTATGTTAGCTAAAAGCAGATATCTATATCAGTGTTATGTTGTCAACGGATGCCGGCAGATTGTGCAGATTGCGTTTACACCAATGTAAGATCAGACTGCAGTGTGACCACGACTGCCTCCAGATGTGGTGCGACAGATTCGGAGATCACATTCTGGTCACGACAAGTGTTTTTCCTTCTTCAGATAAGGTGTCCAGATACAGATAGTTTTTTAATAGCTGGTGGCCAGGGGGACAGAATAGCCAGATCAGAGCCTCAAACAGCCAAATTATCTTTAATTGGTTTCTGTGGATAATGTTATATTAAACGGCATAACTCTTCATACTCATACTACACAGAGGAGTGTATAGGCCTTTTAATAGAAATGTAACTTTCCATCATGGTAAAGGTAAGGTTTTGGGCAAGGATCTTTATCCTCAATACATGGAGTTGCTCGCCTTTTGGGCTACCTGGGCAATCTTACACATACTCACTCTATCAGACAGAAATCTTACTGGCCATTGTTACAAAAATGCATTGCAATGAAATGGAAGTCAGATCTTGCATTACCAGTGGCTCTCAGAGTTGAACTGATGTATTCCTTTGGAGAAGATAACATACTCGCTACAGAATAAGATGCATTTTTTTTCCATAAGGTGTGGAAACTCTTTATCAATTACATGGAGAATCTCCCTGATTGAATGATCGTCTTCTTGGTCTCTTCATCTTGATCACACTAGTGTTGCTAAAGACCGTTATATTCTGGCTGAAACTAACCTCTCTCTCTTTTTTTAAAATTGGTTTGTGCTAACTTATTTTGGTGTCTGTTTATTTATTTTTGAGATGTCTGTAGTGCACAGTGAATGTTTATGTATTGCCAGTGTGTGACTGGGATGCATGTATTATATTTGAAAATCCAGAATAAGATATTTAAAAAAAGCCCAAATGATAAAAGCTGTAAAAAATTAAATGATGTGGAAAAAGTGCCCAATCTGGCAACACTGGTCAAATTGTCTTGATGCGCTGGAGCCATAAATGAATTAATTAACTGGGGGGAAAATATCTTGCTCTAAATATTATTTTAAAGACCATCACATCACCTCTTTGTTTTCATTCCGATGTATTTTCAATCAGCGTAGATCTGCTGCAGCAAATAAACAAGACACTGAACCAATAAGGTCTAATCTGTCTCTTTGTCTGTGTCTCTCTTAGGTAAACTTTCCCTGGAGGAGTTTGTTGAGGGAGCGAAGAATGACCCCTCCATCGTCCGACTGCTTCAGTGCGACCCCAGCAGTGCTGGGCAGTAGAAAACTGGACTATTTCCCATTGCAGTTTGATTAATTTAACAAATTTTCAGAATCTCTCCCAGCTGACCCACCTGAGATTGTTGACATTTGATCACTTGAGCGATAGAGGCACATGCACACACACACACACACACACACACACACCCAACATGCAGCTGTACATACAGTTAACCAAAGCATATATAACCATCAGACACTCACATTCACATGCTGTCCATGTGTCTCTACGCCAGATCAAAAGAGCTCCAGACATGACGGGTCTCACATACGGTACAAATAGAACCCAACGGACTGAAATCCCATCAAAGACTTGTTAAACACTGAATCAGAGCTGTGCTATCTCTGTCTGAGAGGACGGCCAGCGGAGGATAATCCAACAGATTCGTGAGGTACATTGAGCCGAATCCAAGTTCGCTGTTTATTTTTATTCTTTTATTTGTCATTTTTTGAAAGCATTGTTCCTTTTGTGTAAAGGGAATCATGCTCATTTTGTTCTCTCTGTAACTGACTCGGGTTGTTGTGTGCTAACGACAGACAGATCTTTACAAAGTATTGCAGTCTAACTCCATGTTAACACTGGATGAAATGAAGTATGTGAGTCTGGGACGACAAGTGTTCACAGCTTACAGTATGCATTATGTAGACAGGAGATCTGGGAAATGTAGTTTTTAAAAGGATGAAAGATGATTTTTCTTTTTTTTTCTTTTTTTTTTAAAAGTAGATTTTGGAGGAATGTTACATCAAACCAAAACTGACTCACGGCCCGGTTGCATAAAACCACTTAGGTGAAGGTTTCCCTTAAATTTTCATCTAAGAACGAATTACATAAAATCACCTTGAGGATTCCCTCAGGGTGATGTAAGGGAAAACCCTTTAATTTCTAAGCATTTGCCCTTAACTTCTTAAGTATTCCCTTAAATGTTGCTACTTATGTTTCTTAGTGACCATTTTCCTTAGAACATTTCAAGGGACCCAAAACAGTCCCTTGAAAATAAATAATTTGTGAAACATAAGACAACAGCTGAATATTTAATGACTGAGGTGGAGGAGGAGACACCAAGAACCGTTTTTTTGTTAAAACTCACTGAACAGTTTGAGACAAGAGTATAGAGACAGTAAAATCTTCATATTTCTTCATGACTTCATCTACAGTTTGTTTCACAGCAGATTTCTCACTGATTTTTTTTCAGCTAGCTTACTTCTTGTCATATCTTCTGCTTGTGTGTATTTGTTTTGGCTGATGTTCTTATGTTTCCGTTTTCTTCGTGGAGAGCAACACTCTCATCGTCTTTTTATTTTTTTGTCTCTCTTTGGGCCCTTTTCCTCCAACAAGGAACCGTCCCTGTTCCAGTTCAAACTTTTGATTTTGAACTTTTTGGAGCATTTCCACCAAAAAATGCTGGAACCAAAGAAAAATGCAAGTTTTCTTTGGAAACCAAAGTGGATGTGTCATATCCTACACGCTCTCTGTTGATGACATCCTGTTGACCACAACGGCTCCACTCAAAACTAGTGGAGACGTGGGCTGGTTTGCAAGGCAGCACCAAAGTTTCAAGGATTTTGAATGGAACAGGTTCGAGAACCAGAGCTAATTTGGTGGAAAAGCTACTTAACACACTAGCAAAGAGCGTTAGATAGCTAAGCTAATAACTGACAATGATGCTGTCTTGTAACGGTTAAGAATGCTTTGAGTGAAGCGTGACCGTTGTAACTGTAAAGTCCACGTGCGGTGTTATGACAGTAACTGCCATGAAAGCCAAACCCTTGCAGACGACCTAAGAGGCTTTATGCAGCGCTCCTAAGTGAACCCCTCAGCTTAGGGAAATATTTTTCTCAGGGGACAAACTGAAGTGTAAAATTTAAGGTGTTTTATGCAACCGGGCACAGATTTCTAACTGAAGGGGAATATTTTGACTACATATTTCGACCATTTGTTCTTTTGAAAGTGACTTTTTATGCCATGTTCTGTCCACACACACACACACACACAAATCTACACACACACACACTTCACATAAACACGCATTTTACTGATGAATTCATTGACGAACTTGACATATGCGGATAAAGCGAGCTGTGATTCTTTTATTTTCAACTATGGTTCATCAAATGTATCAGCAAAAAAAAAAGTTAGATGTTATATGAATATATATAGTATGTACGTATATATTCTTTTACTCTGTGATAACACTGTGGCGATTTGCTGCGGTGGAAGAAATTCATTTAAAAATTTTGACGTATAAATTATTGGAATGTGATGATTTTATTTTCTTTTACTTGACGAATATGATATGAAAGAAAGTTGTACAGTATATTCACTCATATTTATGATATAGAGAGGTTAAAAAGGAGAGGACCACACATATTGCTATCCATTCAGCTTTGCATATCCACTTCTACATTGAGAAAGAAACAGATCTCAGTTAAATACCCCCAACCCCCCCCCCCCAAATGAGACTTTGTATTTCCCAGGAAGCCACTAAACATCGACAGTCATTAAGTTTTTCTTGTACTGTGCGTAAATGGTGTGTAAACAGTCTCCAAATGTGACTTTAAGTCTCTTTGTTCCTCATCTTGCACCAAATTTATTTCAAATATATCTGTAATAGCAAGATAATTTGAGTGCTACTGTGATGATGGAGATTACAGATACTTTTATGACACTTAACGCAACAAAGCACTGACACTGGACGTGAGTAACAGCAGCATCCACCAAACCCTACTGTGTTTTTGCAGGATTTAATGAACGCTCTTTACTGCTTCCATTCTGCTTGATTTACATCTGCCTCTCCCTACTGGTCTGAAAACACCACAAAATACAGTCTTCGTCTTCACAGGCGGAGGACGAATGATGACTTTTTTGTGGGGGGAAAAAATAAAACAGTTGTGATAAATTCTCTGGGCTTCTGCACATTTCAAGTAGGTGATCATCAGGTACTTTAGCCCCACATTTCACTTCAATAGCATCTTGTGGTCAAGTGCCAAATATAGATGAATTAAATAAAATAAAAAAACACAGTATTGTATCCATTTATACTGTACAGTTGTTACCTGTCGAACAAAAAAACTTTGTCACTGTATCATTTTGTAGATTTTGTATTGTTAACTTGCATTATGTGTTCTGTGTAGGATGTCCATTTTGTTATTCAAATAAAGACAAAATGGGAAAATGGCTGATTGTCTTTTATTTGTTATAGACATAATGTAGCATGTGATGAGCTATGCAGGCTGCATGGCTCAAGGGATACTAAACTATTGGATATATTTCCATTAAATTTAATGGATTCCAGAGTATAAATCCTGATGTTTTTTTTTTATTCCTTAACTTTTCCTGCACCATCATATTTATTATTATTATTATTTATTTAATTTTATAGGACAGATTACCGTGCAATTGGGTGCATATTCTTGTTTCACACAGCAAACTTTTATTTATTCAGTAGTTTGCTTTCTAAGCGAATATTAGCAAAACTAATTATGACTTTCCCATCAGCCTCAGCTTCAGTTTGTGTTTAGGGCTAATTAACTAATGTTTGCATGCTAACAGATCAAATGGAGAAGGTATACTGCACTACAGTAACAATATATGTTCAAAACTGGGTTCACACCAGAATCTGACTTTCTCACCGAAAAATAGAAATGTACAATTTCAGTGAAAATAGCGTGTAAAAATACAGTAACATCAAATAAAGATAAAGCGGCTCTGCCACAGAGAGATGCTAAAACAAGAGAGCTAGCTAATGCTACATGACCCGAAAACGAGGTGAGGAGATGACCACAGCTAACCCTAGCTAAAGTCAAATTTTATTTTTTTCATCCAGAGCTCTCTTTCTAATTGAGAAATATCAAATCTGATTTAAAAAAAACTAGCTAAATAGCTTAACAGTTAAACAAGTTTAGCTCAAAGATAAGTTAGCCTAGCTTAGCACAGTACAACAATAACTGCCATTTGACTCTGGTTGAATTATAGATGTAATTACATCTACAGGTAGAAATCATGTGATTTGGAGTAGATATGTTGCTTAAAACCGACAAAATGAAAGCTTTACAATCTTTGTTACACATCTTCATTGTTTCTGTAGTTACTGCTCTTTTATGTAGGGCCTGTTTAACATCAGCATGTTGCCCTGTACCTTAGCATTTAGCTCAAAGAAACCTGTGAATTCCTCACTGAGCAGCTAGCATGCTGTAAACTCAAAAATTACATCTTTGTTTATATCTTTATTTATTTTTTCAACACAGCCAAGCACATGAGAACTATACAACAACCAAGCGCCACTTTTCACCTCTCAGAAGTTGTTTACAGTGTTTTTAAGGTCCTACAGACAAACACTTAGGCTATTTGTTGACATGTAAATAGTACAGCAATGGCTGAAAAAATAAAGATAAGCCCTTTAAAAACTCCTTGAGTACTTTTAAAGAGGGTGACTATGAAAAAAGTCACTGAAATGTGTGAAAAGTACTTGAAATTCTTGGATAAATTGCTAAAGAAATGCAAAATTAAAGGCATTTAATAAATAATAACACAACTAACAAAATAAATGGCATGCAAAGAAACTGCTAAATTACTTACGACCATCTAATTCAAGCTGCGGCTACATACAAAGTACATCAGGCATTTCATGAGGCTACTCCTGATGTGTTATTTGGCAAAAACACAAAACTGTACAGAATAAAAGTACAAATTCTTTTATACAATAAAACTTGTGGAGGACATGGATCTGTTCTCCATCATTTCACCTCACAACACAGAGGATGAGTATGATGATGAGGAAGTGAATAAAACCAGTTCATAAGAAATGCTGTAATGTCCTCTTTGTATTTGTGTCGTTTGTGTCCTCCTGCACAGAAAACCCGACTTGCTTCATAGTGTAACAGTGTCAGAGAGGGATCAGGTGTGTCGACGTTGACCTCAGAGCGTCGGCGCAATGCCACCAATGGACTTTCTCCAATACTGTCAGTCAGCTTATCAGCCAATCAATAGCAGCCTTGTAGATTTCAGCCAACCAGCAGTCACAGCGTCTCTTTTTTTTTTTTTCCTTGCAGCCCTTCGGGTCGGCTGACGAGCTGTCAGATCTCTGTCAGCGTGATCTTGTAGGCGTCTGCGTAGCTCTCGATGTTGAGGATGAAGGTGTCTTCGTTGGAGTAATGCTCGATGATGTTGTCGTCCATGTTCACCAGGATCCTGACACACAAAGACACTTGAGTCACTGGGTTGAAACAACAAACTAGGTTTAAAATGAGTAAATCCAGATTTAAAATTCAGCAGAGCTCTGTTGCACAATTAAAAACTAGTCTCCATTTAGTAAATCCATGAAGAGGGGGGAAACCTGTGCTATTCCCCTGCTAGCTAGCTAAAGTTATATTGTTTGCTAGCTAGCTAAAAAAAGGGGGGGCATATTGTTCGCTAACCAGCTAAAAACAAACAAAAACTTTGTATTGTTTTCTAGATGGCTAAAACAAGAAAACCTCTGTGACATTGTTTGAGCTTGCCTAAAAGTTATTTTTATCTAGCTTGCTAAAACATTTTTTAAAAGTTATTTTGTTGCAAGCTAGCATAAAAAAAATATACTGCTTGCTTGCTAGCAACCTAGCTAAGAAATGTAATAATAGGTTACATTGTTTGCTAGCTAGGATAAAAAAAAAACCATTATATTATTTGTTACCTAGCGATTATATTATAATCGACCCATTATATTGTTTGCCAGCTAACTAAGAAATTTAACAAAATGTTACATTGTTTGCTACAAAGTTAACAAAACATTAGATTGGCTAGTTAGCTAAGAAGTTGGTTAGCCTAGTTAACCAACTCAGCAGAAAATCATTTTTCTCATTCCATCTAAACAAAGGCAGTTATTTTAAAAGTTTATTACAGGTTAACAGGTTTAAAGGGAGGTTTAAATGTAATCTTTTTTTTATTTTAAGCTAGTTTAAAAGTTTGGGGCAACAAACATTAAACTTAAGAGATTTAAGCCTTGTTGGTTTCATTTCATGTGCACAGTATGAGGCTCCAAATGGGCCCAAAACTGCAGTCTTGCTTCCTCACTCACCCTTTTTTACTTTTCTTGTACACTTTGGCTATCCTCTCTGTGGGCACGCCGTACTTCTCTGATATCTGCGGATGACAAATGGAAGCAGTTGTGTAAACAGGTGCTCTGCTGCAGACAAATTGTGCCTTTGACTCTCACTCTCACATGCAATCATCACTCACAGCATCCATCAGGCCTCTGAGCGTGGGAGACTTCAGCATCAGAGCGTCAAACACCTCGTCTGTCTCCTTTCTGACGTACAACAGCACTGCAGAGAGAGGAGGAAGAACAAACCTTTAACTTTTTGCTGCAGTATTAGTTTATATAATTTATACCCTATATAAAGTAGTACTGTGTTGTGTAATACTGCGTTTGGAGCACATATATATATGTGTAGAGAGAGAGATGTGACTAACACCCTGACCAGAATGTCAGGCTTTTCTCTGGGTGTTTGTCACATTCACTGTCCAAGGAATGAGGTTTTGGTCTGCAACACTGCTTACTTATAAATGTCTATTTTCATTATCAACTAATATTTGATCACCTTTTTTCTTTTAATTAATTAGTCAATTAAACCTATACATGGATGGAAATTGTTATTATCATTACAAGTCACCAGACTACAAAGCAATGTAAATTTAAGCACTTTCAAGGTACCAAATAAATGTATAATGTCACTTTCGATTGTACATTTTGATCAAGATTATTTAATACTTGATGGTTTCAACAGCAGGATTGTTTCATTTCAATATTACAAGATTTTTGGTTTAAATGATTGATTCAAACTCAAGCATATAACCTCGAAAAGTTACAACAGTTCAAATGAAGCACTTTCCAAACTTTCAAGACTTTGTACAAATGCTGAAAAATATTGTTTCCATGGCCAAGAATGTACTTTCAATCTCGAGTTTGATGCCAGCATGACCGTAAACAACAGAAAGAACGGAAGCAGGAGCTGAATATTAAACTGTCAAAGAGTGATTGTCATTCAATGTGTAGAACAAAAACAAACTTCCACTAGTTTTTTTTTTTTTTTTTACTACATCTCACATAAAAAAATAAACAATTGTGTATACAGCAGCACTGCTGGAGATTGAGTGGGCAGGTGAATGCCAATTACTCATATTTTCTCATCATGTCCCATGAAAAACAAACATTATGGGAGAAGGTTATTCAGATATTTTATGCAACAAGGATCCCCAGATTGTGTGGTTTGGATTGATGTTCTGTGAAATGATTCAAAAGGAGGACATCAATCTATTCAAAATCCTGATACTTGCATGTAAAAAGGACGATCATTGAAACGAGACTTTCCAGGCTGGACATTGTAGAGGAAATGTATGTATGGATAAACTGACTCATTATCTCAGGACTAAAGCAAGGATCCAAAAAAACAAACAAACAAACACAGGTGTAAATGGACTGCATACAAGAGAAAAGACTGATCATATTCTCAGCTACATTTACAAACCTTCAGAGCTCAAAAACTCTGATATTAAGAGACTTTGTTTCCTGCATTCTGGTGACTTTTAAAACATCAAAATATCAAAATAATAAGTACACTGCAACAGCATTTTTTGTGTTGTTTTACTTTTGATTCTCAGGAACGAAAACTGAATAATTTGTCCCTCTAGCGTGAATTTGTGTTAAATCTTTGGCATAAACTAATATTCATCATTTTCTGTCATTCGTTTATTTTTTTTTTTGCCCTTATCCCTAAAAGAAAATCAATGTGGCAAATTTTACAAAATGCAGCCCCCTTTCCTATAAAACTTTTCTAAAGAAAAAGGGAATTCTTCTTAGGAAGTCTGGACTGGGCAGAATTTGTCACTTGATCAGGCTTGGTTAAATAAACACTGTTATAAACTACTATTTCACCATTCTCAAATCATCAGAAAGTTTAGGTCTGCTTTGTGTTCCCTCAGTTCAAATTAGACTGATACAGATATTTCTCAGGTCTGTGTCCTGCACTTTAGGTGAAAAACAGAAATGACACACAGAGGAGGACGCTGTCATCTTGTACCTCTCTTGTGTGTCTCCTCTTTGATCTGTTTGTGAGGTGATGGACACAGGTCTTCATCTGACGACCTGAACATCCTCTTCACCAGCACACTCCTGAAAAAAACACACAAACAAACGTGAGTCATACACATATGCGCTGAGTTTGCATTTGCGGTGACATGCACTTCCACTGAATGTGCTGCTTTCATTTGCATCCTTATTATTTGTGTGACCTGATGGAAATGAAAATGTTCACACACTCACCCTTCTCTCTCGATCTCCTCCGTGTTGAAGGTAAACACCTGGACGAATGAATAAATCAAGTATAAATGTGAAATTTAAGCTTTATGCACAAATAAAAACAGTATTCATATATTTTACTAAGGTAAAAGTACCGATACAACAATAAAAAAAAATACTCAATAATATATTACATGATGAGACTGTTAATACTGATGCATTCATGTGTACATAGCATTTTACTGCTGTAGCTGGTCAAGGTGGCACTACTTTAAAATATTTTATATACTGTTAAAGAAGCTAATCTAATGGTCCTTCCGAGGGGTCATAAGATGAATCTGAGGGGTTGTGAAATTACTAACGGAGGGGGAAAGAAGAAAAAACAAAAAGACTTTTTGACTTTTTCAGGCACTAAACGGTTATTAAATTAAAATCAGCAACTACCCAGAGTTTATAGGGTAAATCAGACTGCTAACTGCCTTGTAACGTTCCCAGAGTGTTCCCAGAATGTTCCCAGACGTTCCCAAGGGAAAGACTTTTCTGTGTGGTGTGATACCCATGTTTAGGTCCTTCAAGGGTCCCTGTAATCTCACTAAAGGCTCTGCAAACATTATGGGAACACAGCGTGGAGACCCAGAGGGAATGTCCCACAGCTATTGTCCAAAAAAAAAAAAAAACAACTCCTGAGTATCCCCTTAAAATCCATAAAGTAATGTTCTCATACCCTTTAGAGAACTCCATATTGTTCAAAGGTGATGTCCTTTACATAACATTCCTTTACAGGACATTCTCAGAATGTAAAATTTCTATCAGGGTGAACTTTTCCCTCTTAAAAGTGTCATGGTTGTAGGATTTTTTGGTTTTTGTTGGGCATGCTTTGTGTTTGTCCCTGTCTCCCCTTCCCCCTCCTTTTTCTCTCCAGGGCAGTGTGTGTGTGTGCAGCGGCGGCAGTGATTGGCTGGCTCATCTCAATGACACACACCTGGCGCTCATCTACTCATTCCTCCTGCTATATAAGCCTGGTCAAGACACCACTCCTGTGCCGCATTATACCGTCTCGGTCGGTAAAGTAGTGACAGCTCATCTCTCGCACCCGTGGGTTTCTTGTGTTTTTGGGACTCTTAACTCGTCTGTGTTTCTGTGCAGCACCAGCGTACCTTCCAGCCGTTCATGCAGCTCACGTGCTCCAGAGCTGTCGCCTGCTCAGCTTTTACCCGCTTCACCTGCTACGCCAGCCAGCCGACCACTGCCAGCACCTGCCTTCGCCTTTTGTTACCTTTTTGTCCCGTGTGGGAAAATAAAACTTTTGAAAACTCTCTCTGACTCAGTCTCTGCATCCGGGGTCCAGGCCTTTGTCACAACATAACAAAAAGGTCCTAAAAAGAAAGTTCTCATTTGGTTCTACACAGAACCATATTGAAATGTCTTCTTTATATCATGAAGGGGAGGTACTGTATACACACTGATGATGCAGACCAAATAATATGTCCCCATGTGACTAACAGGGAACCGTATGGGAATGTTCTTGTAACGTCCAAAATGTCCGAAGATCTCAACGAAATGTTCTCATGTAAAGTGTACAGAACCAAATGGGAATGTTCTGTTAATGTCCCAGATCCTCTTTGTAATGTTGCTATGTTTACGTAAATTAACCAAAATGGAACGCCCCCCCACAGTCATACAGGGAAGTTTGAACTTCAGCAGTTTCATAACCATAAGAGGATTTTTTTTTTTTAGGGACGTCCCCAGTGTTCTGTAAAGTTTTGGGACGTTTGTCACCTTTAGAGAACTTTGAGGGAACGTCCCCTCTTATGTAGGAACAACTCATATACGTCAGAAATATGGCCTCAATCAGATGCTGCCTTTTTCTAAGGCTGGCTGGTCGGTAATATTAATCTGAAAAGTAACTAATAACTACATCTGTCAAATAAGTGAAGTGAAATAAAAAGTTTTTTCTCTGAAATTGAGTTAATTAGAATAAGAAAGTAGCAGAAAATGGAAACACTCAAGCCAAGTACCAGCAGCTCAAAACTGTACTTCCGTAATTTCCCACCAGGTCATTCTGAGACTAAGCTGTAGATCCTATTTCACCTTTAAGCAGATGAACTCAGCTGATAAGAAAACAAGTTCTTTCACTTTTGTTTACAGGGAGAAGTGTGTGTGTGTGTGTGTGTGTGTGTGTGTGTGTGTGTGTGGTGATCTACCTGTCCTGCCCTCTGCAGGTTGCCAAAGTGAACGTCGGGGATGAAGAGGACGGGCTGAGCCTCCAGGTCGGTCATGGTCTTGAAATAAGTGGTGTCGGACTTCTTGGGAACAGTTATCACGCCTACGCCTCCGTCTTTACCTGAAAAATAGGATTTAGAAAGAGAGATATGCTCAAATTAATACGTTGTAGTCAAAATTATATTTCTTCAGTCATCATACTAGGGGTGTAGTTTCATCACAATTATTTAGATTTGTTGGACAGTGATTCAATATTTACTGATATCACAAAGTCTGTTACGGTACGATTTTGACTCGATTCAATTCAGGAACCTGCAATCGATCTGAGACGATATCATATCCCCTTTTAACACAGTCAGTTACACAAGAAGCTGCCACCCCTTTTTTTTGCTTTTGGCCACGTGTTGTCTCTTTTTTGTACTTATGCTTCAATCTGAGAAAGGAAGTTTGACAGAGTTTTGGTTTTACGTTCTTTTTTTTTTTTTTTCTTCAAAGTTGTTTAGGTAGTTATTAGCTCCCTTTCAGTGAGTCCTCTTTTTGGTTTTATGTCTTTCTTCGTGTTGAGCAGCACCCGTCGGCCCTGTCTCCTGTGTAAGTTTGCCTTCCTCTTTTGTATTGTTTGTCAATTTATCAGCTTTGTGTTAATAAATAACTTTACTTTTACCACTTACATCTGGTTTATGTTCCGTTCCCTTTTCCACCACGAGCTCAGGGTCGTAACAAATCTACTGAAACTTTATTGTCCACAATGATGTCTGGGCAATGACACACTAAACATTCACCATTTTAATAATTATGAGTAACTATAAATACAATAACACAAATAGAGCAAATATACGTAAAATGCTGCCTAAAAAGGTAAGAAAATAAAAACAATTTATGTGATAGGCCAATTCTGGAGGATAAAATTGGTCAACCGATATGTTGTTCAGGCTCTAATCTATATATCAATCCAGATTGATGGATTGTTACACCCCTGCCTCGTACCACACTCGTATTTGATAAATAAGATGCTAAGATTTAACCATGAAAAAGAAAAATATTCATGCATCTCAAACCTTTTGACTTCTTGCGGAAAAGTTTTCTCTCCTCGTCCCTTATTTTCCTCTCCGCTCCCTGAGAAACACAACGAACAAAATCATACTGAGCATCAGTTTGTGGCAGGCATGTTAATGATGCATCATTAATTGATTAATTGCTGTTAAGATTTTAAGACATTAAAAAGGTATTAATCGATAATTAATCAATAGTATAGAAATGGCAGTAATTATGCCTTTTTTAACAATGTTTTGTCTGATAAAGCCATTCAACTTAAAATGAGAAAAAAACGTGTATTTCATATCTTATTAATTATTCAGAATTGATCATTTAATTGATTCTCAGTGTCTTCAATTACCTTTCAAGGAAAATGCACAATGTTTGCAGCCCTTGTTTGTGACAAATGCAAGAGCCTCCTTTAAATACACTTCTTACACAAAATGATGAAGCACTACTTTATTTCTGTCAGATAGAAAACAAAATTTTCAGGAAATCAACTGGGAGTCTCTCACTTTAGAGTGTTTTCATTATAAGGTGTGTGGCTGTATGTGTACAGGTGTATTTGGAGGCTCACTGTGCAGGTGAGGCCACTAGAGGGGGGACTGATGTCATGATTAAATCCCTCACTCCACCTACACGCCTGCATGCTCTGCAGTCAAACACACAGTCTGCACCATGTTTGTTCTACATACTGCAGCAAAAACAGAAATCGAGGGTTAGACTTGTACTCTGCCTCGTGGTCAATAAGTCATGACCAAAAATACCAAGGCACCCTGCTTTGCAAAAATTAAAATTGATAAATGACCTGAACGCCCACATGTTTCAACTCACAGCCTTCTTCACGGCCTGGCCTGAGGCGTTGAGGCCATTTATTAAAGGCTGATTAATTTTTGCCAAGCAATGTGCCTTGGTGTTTTCTGGTCCTGACTTAATGATCACAAAGTAAAAAGTACAAGTCTACCCTTCAATTTCCTCTTCTCTGGTCTCATGATATGTCCTTGGGTCCAAAGAGCGCATGCATTTACCCTCAATTTGTGAAGTAACATTGGCATTTTCTTTTTCTACACATTGCAGCATTTTCAGATCCTGACAGCTCTTAGAACAAAAATTCACACTTCTGTCACTTGGATCCAGACAACTGAAATTAAATCTGACAGCAGCAAATTAATATTAACGTCTGTGACATGGGGTAAATGATGGGTTTAGAGGTCTTTTACTCACATAAAAAATGGAGATTTATTTTGAGGAGGACATGACTGCTGTTTAAGCTTCATATAATAAGAGCAACCTTTACATCTCCTCTCCAGAAAATGCACTGTTGCCAAAGAAATCCAGCATGAATGCAGCATTTTATTCACATGGAAATTGTAGTTTATCTATTTTACAGTGGATGAAAATGTTTGAAATAAGCATCCCTCTTGTAAAATGACTCAGGGAGCTCCCTGGTTGATTAATTACTCAATAGATCAATTAATTATTCATTTATATTGTGAGGAATTGCTACATTTCTTTGTCATATATGCATTGCCTTGCATTTTGCACTATTTTCTAACATTTTATAAATAAAATGACAAATAAATCATAATGAAAATACACTTAGAAGTTTTTATATCATTTTGTAGCTTCCCAATAGTGTTCTGTATGTATTTAGGTCTGAACATCCAATTTAAAAACAAAAACTGAAAAGAATGCAGATGGACTAACCCTTTAAAAATATTGTTTCATAATGACATCAGGGAGCAAAAACTTCCCTTTAATGGACATTAATGTAGGACAAAATGATGAAACCTTTCCCGATGCAGAGGACCTGATCTCTCACCTTGTCACAGAAGACCTTGATCTGAGAGTAGGCCCGGTGCAGCGGCGTGTTGCTGCGGTTGTTGTAGCTGTACGTGTCGATCTGGATCATCAGAGGGAGACCCTTCACCCCCTTCTGCGAGGAGAAGTCTGTACTCAGACAGTTGACTGTGATGAAGATCTGACAGGGACACACAAGGAGTTTAAACTGTGATTAATTTGGTGTTGTCGGTATTTAATTTAGAGGAATGTTTTCATTCTTTTGTACACGATTCAACTAATCAAAAACAACCACGACTCAAAATATTTACAAGTGCAAATAGGAGACGATGTGGACCGGAACACAAAATGAAAAACTGGCATCCATTGGGCTTTTTTGTATTTATTTGCAGCAGAAACACAATGTTCATTTATAAAAACATGAGTGGGTACTCCTGCTCAGAGACACATGCTGCATCCTAATACAGCTCTTCTGCATCTTTTATAGTTTGTTTTTTGAAAGACATTGCTTAAACTCTGCATTAGAAGTATTTCACCAGTGCCTGCTGGATAATATTTTTTTGCTTATTGTGATGTCATTTCTTGGAGCATTTTCAAGTGATTCATGTCCCATAAATCTGTACAACCCAAACTCAAAGGTTATGTAAGTGAATAAAACACCACAATTGATAAAAGTATTGTTGTTGTCACCACTTTATGGTGCCACCATGTGTTGCACAGCATGCAATATAATGTAATGACGTTATCAAGAGTATAAAACATGACACAAATGACAAGAGCCTTAGTTTTCTACTGCTGTAAGAATGAATGCTCTTGCTCTTATGGTTTGTGGGATTTTTTTATGGGTGACCCCTACTGGTCAGTTTTCATAGGATTAAAATGTCATGTACAGTGAGAGCCATGAATTATCTCCACGATAATCTCTGGAGAGATGAGAAACACAAACAAAATTCCTTTGACCTTTGTTGCATTTGTTTGGTGGCAGTAGTTTCAGATATCTCAAAATCCCACTAGATAGAAATCAAAACTACATGCGACTCCATGGTTACATAGCCCTGAGGATTAGTGAGAAACTGTTTCTTTCTGGGCAAAACAACCCTTTACTAAACTGGCAAATACTACGGACACGTGCAGCTTAATGCAGACTTTCTACAGTGACGCAACAGTGTTGTATTTCTGCATTTATCCACAGATTTCTATGTATTTAGACTTTGACTACTACTGGCCCCGATGAAGGTCTAGTGACTGAAAGCTTGACTTTATCATTAAATACTGTAAAGTGTCTTCTTTCTCCACATTTGATTTTTTATGGCCTTCTTAAACTTTAGGATTGTGTCATGAGACAAGTGTCTCCCCTACATGGACATATCACTTCCACTCTTTACGACTCATTTAATTCTGTTGACCTGAGACCTCTGACTCATGTCGAGAACATGAGGGAAGACGATCCAAGTTAGTACGTACTCCTTACCCAATACAAAATACTGTTTAGAGTTTGTTTTACCAAAGTTGTAACCATGTAATCACTTCTTGGATCTGTGTCCGAAAAGGGACCTTTGTTGCATTTCATCTCTCCTCCTTTTACGAAACTGTACCATGAGCTTCTTCCTCAAAATATAAGTGAAGTACAGAACTTGGACTGCGCATTTCGAGCTCTGGTACAATTGTCTGTAGCATATTATGTGCACTTTACTGAAAACCTGTTGCACTTGCACTTGTTTATAATCATCTCTGAAGGCTGGAGACATTATTTTACAGGTATAGACAATTTGTCAAGAAGTTATATTACTTTTCCTACATTCTTTGGGACATAAAAGTTTTTTTAAAAGTCTAAAAAATATGAAATCCCCCTAAAGTAAACTTGATGTATCTCTTTCAGGCATTTATTTATTTATTATTAGACTTCGCAAACTTCTAAGTTTCCTTTGTAGAAATGGACGAAGACATTTTGAAATAAATCTTTCGCTTCTTTTTAAGTCCTACAATAGGAGAAGAATGTAAGATAAACTACCTGTTTATTACACCTGCTCCTGATAGACATTTAGGCTCAATAGTCATACAGATTAAGAGACAGAGAGGGATAGACATATATAGAGAGAGAAAGAGAGAAAGAGTCAATATTGGCCCAGAGACGTGTGCTTGGATCTCCTCCAGCAACGTCTTTGTCCCCGGGCAGCCATCACAATGAAAGAGCCACAAAACACACACAAACAGAGACCAACTCACACACAGAGAGTCGGTTGCATTCACACAGAAATGAGGGCAAAACAAACAACAGAGGGTGGGGACGGGGATTGGTGCATGTTGGCCCTTGGGGGCCAGTGAAGTTCAAACAGTAATGTGGCTCCATTTAAGGAGTGGCCACAAAGGAGTGGGCTTCACAAAGACAAAGAAGACAAACAGAGCAAAAGTACACAAAACTGTACATCGGATTTATGGAGGGCAGTCAATGCAAAGAAGCTGCTTTAGACCTTTGATTCTCAAATTATAACAATGTTGGATTTAATTCACCATTTTTAAGTGAGGTCTTAAGTGTTGGTGAGCTCTACAGGTAAGGTGCTTGCATCACTGTCAAGAGTGAATGCATTTGTTTGCCAATACTTGAATCAGCACAAAAACCTGTCCTGCTGCTTTTTTTACAACTACAACATGCCTGCAGCCAGAGTAAACATAGAGGACCAGTTTCTGGGAAAACTACAGTGACATTTATGACCCGCAAAAAAAAAAAAAACAGGTTGTGTTTCATACCTTGGCCTCTTCGTTTACGTCCCAGGTGAAGGAGATGGCGTTGTAGGCGATTTCTTCAATGTTGCCGATCGTGTTGAAGCTCTCTTTGTAATCAGCTGTGAGGACAAACAGGAGGATGGTTTATATCAGCAATCAACCTTTCAAAGTCCACATATAACAAAGTTTTACTTCAATTTCACTTATCAGGAGCTGTATTACAGAAGCTTCCTATCTTGAATCTTAAGTTAAGAATAGCCTAAGATGTTTTTTCACAATTTTGTATTACAGAAGCAAATCCTTACTCCTAACTTTAGGAAATCCTAAACATTTAACTGACACATAAACACATATAAACTTTTATGTGTTACCAAGTAACCAATGCTACTCTCACTAATATGTACTGAAACATTGTGTAAAAGTAATCAAATAGTTTTAAACAAGAGATTAAACTTAGCCAACACTTCCTTTAGCTATTGTTAGCTACCAGCTAGCGACTGTTAGCTACAATTAGCAAGCACTGATATTAGCTACTGTTAGCTAACAATACCATTAGTGCCTTTTAGCTAAAAATACCATTAGCTTCTTTTAGGTAATACTAACATTAGCTCCCATTAGTTAACACCACCATCAGCTACTGTCACCAAGCATTGACGTTAGCTACTGTTAGCTAACAATACCATTAGCTACCGTTAGTTAACACCACCATCAGTTACTGTTAGCAAGCACTGACGTTAGCTACCATTAGCCAACAATAACATTAGTAAGTTAGCTATTAGCCAACCGGTGGAAAAATGAAAGTTAGGACAGCTTAATGGTTATCCTCAAGTTAGGACAGTTAATTTAACATTTTTGAAGCTGGTATGTTTGTGTAATACACTTTTTCTATCTTAATTTAGGATAGGAGCTATGACTCTAGGAATTGCTCATCTGTAATGGCTTTTATATAAATAAAGTCCAAACCCTAACCGTTTAAAAAACCTGACTAAGCACCATGTCTCCAACTCTCCACACATTACGCTGCCAAAATCAGTCAATAAATGACACAAGGCGATAGCTATTGCTTGTTAAGATAAGAAATCAAATGGCACGCTTCAATTTTATAAGATAAACCCTTATCTGTTTGAGCAAACAAACTCTCAGAGGCTTCAAAGGTAGCGGGAGGAAACACAGGAGGCTATCTGGCTCTGAGAACCATATTAAAAGTCAGTGAAGTGAGCTCATCGGCTGCCTATTGTTGACCTGTGTGACTACAAACTGGGGGGACTGGGTACACTGGTATGCTGTAGAAACAAGGCTCATACTATAGAGGATAAAGTGTCTTAAACCTGCATTCTTTTTAATGGCCAGCAGGGGGCAACTCAACAGGTTGCGAAAAGAAGTCTGATTATACATAAGCTTATGAGAAATAAATGTACTTCTCCCTTGATTTATGACCTCAGTAAACAGTTTTCGAAGTTGGAGTTTATGTTCTCAGCCATTACTTTCTTCTTCTATACAGGATGTTGTACATTTTGTTTGTTCATTTAGAGTAAAATAGACAATGACAACAGACATGCTGCATGTCTCTCTCTAGCCATTTCCTGTCATATCTTCAGCTGTCCTATACAATTAAAGGCATAAAAAGCCAAAAACT
Source organism: Lutjanus erythropterus (assembly GCF_056507025.1). Taxonomy (NCBI): domain Eukaryota; kingdom Metazoa; phylum Chordata; class Actinopteri; order Lutjaniformes; family Lutjanidae; genus Lutjanus; species Lutjanus erythropterus. The sequence goes on from NC_139332.1 coordinate 21,824,979, forward strand.
ATATTTAAAAAAATCTGACGCCAGATGGTTTGTTACACAGAACCACCTGGGAAGTCATCCTTAGAAACTGTTTGGAGAAGGGCAGGCACTTTCAAATAACACTTGGCAGGTTCACTTGGCAATCTGTTTCCATTGCACTTTGTCGCATTTTGCTTTTATCATCACATCAACTTTTCCATCTTAGCCGAGTGTTAATGCTTTCTTGTTTTTGAGGGAAGTGCACCTAGACAGGGGAGATGTGAAATATCATTTAAATAAAGGGATAGTGGCTCACATTTCCAGTAGTCACTCCTGGAAAGTATCCAGCCTAGTCTTGCGCTCAAGTTGTTCACATGAAAAATGAAATACTTAAAAAGAATGAAAAAAGAGAGATAGGTAGAAAGTTACAGAAATGGTCAGGCGCAGCCACCCCAATAGGGAGAGGTTTTTGAAGCTAAAGGCACTTCTGAAGAAACATACTGGAAACTTTAGTTTATGAATCACCTACCGTGGTTTTTGGCAAAAATAAAAATGCCAGTCTGTGTAACAGACTGTGAAAGGATGAGACACAGACACGATTTGGGCTGCATGTCTTTGGAGACGCACCTCATCCTACAACAATTCTGCTGTTCACACCTCAGAGCACCCCCCCCCCACCTCCGACCTCCTCCGTCATCCTGACCGCCGTTACAGCGACACTTCCTGGTTCTTGAGCAGGTGCACAAAGCAACAGGACAGGCCGCAACATGCTTATCAGCCAGTATCCTCCGTTAAATAACCCCATTCAAATGATCCATTCTGTGACACGGCCCAGGGGCATGATGAACCCTGCCCCCCACCCTCCTGACAAACCCTCCACCGCTATTCAAATCAGCTCTCTGGCCAGCTTCAGGTTACAGGCTGCATCCAGCTACAGGCCGACCTGGCTCTGGGGAGCAGGGTGGAGAGGCCTGTCATTTGACCTACAGAGCTGCTTGAGTGGAGATTCTCCACCTTAAAGCATAGTCACACACTCGCGTACGTAAAGCAGAGCTGAAAAGATTAGATTCTAACTGCTAAAATGTGAAAATTTAAGCAACACCTTAGTAATATTCAACTGATTATGCTTGTGTTTTGGATTGACTGAAATTTTTTACTGACCAAACCAATTATTCAAACATAAATGATGAACATAGTAACAGGTAGAAAACTAGCAGGATTAAAGTGATTAAGTGATTTTTAAGCAGTTTCTCAGCATCCTTGTTTGCAATCCGTCTTGGATTACTGTGTTTGTACATGCTGAAAGTGTGTGTACATATCTATGAGCAGATATGCATCTATGTGTACACCTACATGTATCAGTGTGATGGAAAAATATTTCAGCCCTGTGGGTCAAGCTGTAGATGCACACTGTCTATCTTTGGCTCATAAACACAAACAAACACACACTCATTACACTGGCAAATGCCAAACAGGATGCCAAAGGGACTCATGCTGAAAAAGATAACAGACTGTCTCTTTACAGGATCTACTGGCAGCTCTAAAAAGACGTTTCATCTTAAAATCAGGTCAATACTGGGATACTATAGTAACAAAACAAAATCAACGCTTTTACACAGGAGTCGTCTGGTTGCACATTTAGGGAAAAATGCTTTTTTGCTGTCTTGGTGAGGGTTGGATGGGAAGAGCTCTATGAACCTACAGCCAGGGCTGGTTAGCTTAGCTTAGCTTGTTTGTTCACACGCTGAGAGAGGAGTGAATCAGGAGACAGAGGAGGGAGAGATGGAAGGGCAGCGGAGCAGCAGACAGAAATGCCCAAATATAGAAATACTACAACTTTTATACACATTTATATCTAAAAATGACCAAAAAAGTAATTATAAAGCTGCAGTGGCTATGCAGTTATAAAGTAGTTAAAATGACCTCCACCTCCAGCAGCAGCGCTCATACAGCGTTGTGTGTGTCTGACTGTGAGACAACGACATGCTGCACACCGCTCACTTCCAGCGTGTTTTCATGACAACACATAGTTCCAGTGTTTCGTCTATATGCAACTAGAAGTGACACCGTCCAACTGATAAAATAACTTATTTCGAGAGGAGAAGAGGAAGAGGAGGAATAACTAACATTTTATAATTTTGCGCTTCATATTGATTAATTAACACACTTATGAGAAAACATATAAGCGGAGAGGGAAGGGGCTTTGTCCTCACTGTAACAAATTTATTGGTCACTATGGACCCTTTATATCCAGGTCATTTAGATATTTGTGCTTGCATGTATGCATAAATTATCATCATAAATCACAATAATTAGAGGTTGTTTTCAGTCATTTTAAATGTTTCCATGTATCCATATGTAAAGGAAAACTAAAAACTCCAGAGGAAACAGAGGAAACAGAATTAATTAAATCAGTGAAGTTAAGCGAATTAGCTGCAGTGCCCACAGGTACAAATGCAGTCTGCTTAACACTACAGTCTTCTCGTCTAACTCTCTATAAGAAAGCAAATAAGCATATTTCTCAAAATAATTAACTGTTTCTTTATCCACCTTTATCTGCTCAGAAAAGCTTTTACAGGCACATATTCCACAAGAAACAAGGAAATATTTCAGAAAAGTCCAAAACTGAACTTAGTATTGTGCAACTGAATTTTGTATTTTTCTTTTCTTCCTACTGCAATCAACCATCTCATGAGGGCTTTTATTTCTCACATCTTCACATCTTGGGAACGACTGTTGTAGCAGATACAAAGATGTGAGCGAATTGTAGATGGATTTGCCTTGGTTCATATAAATATAGGAATTAAGATGAAGATCTAAATTGGGCAAGAATTACTTTCAACAGACCAAAACCGGCTAAGGTAACAGTGTGGCTAGCATTCCTCTCCCTGTCCCAACAAGCTGTGTTATAGGTGTGTGTGTGTGTCCCATCCACTCCAAGTCTCCCACATATCTCTGCATGGTTAGCAGGCCCGGGCGTGTCAAACACAAACTGCCTCCAAGCTTCTCACACACTCATTCAACAAGGCGTAGAAAAGCTTGGTTCAAATTCAAATCCATCAACTGACAAACAAACGGCAGACAAAAGGTCAGAAGTCTTAATACGAGGCTTCAGGTCGACAGTGTACACTCGTGGGAAATGTTGCCAGAGAGAGAAAGTTTGTCACGCTGTTTTGGATTATTAACTTTTCTTACATCAGTGTTTTGCTCAATCTCACATTTAAGTCGAGCAGATTAGAGGATTTACGCTGTGTGTCCCAGCAACACCTAGACATTAAGAGATTCAGGTGTGTGTGTGTATGTGTGTGTGTGTGAGATGGTGGGCAGCTGAACAGCCTCAGGCAGACTATTGGGTGGGGGCTTGTTTGCTCTCAGTTTGGTCTTGCCTTGTTTATTAGCTAAGTGCATTCCAGCATACACAGTAACATAAATCTGTCATTGTCTTCGGTTCATCTTGCGCTTTGATTCATTCATGTGGCCACTGAAGAATTCATAGTCGTTCGCATATAAACATGGAGAAAGTCTTGTAAGAGGGTGTAAGTAGGAAGTCTTACCGATGTCTAAGACCCTCTGTTTGGCTGTGTGCTGCCGAGAGTGCCAGTACTTCCAGTATTTAAGCTGCTCATCTCGGTTCTTGTCTTCGCTGAACACCACCATGATCACACTCTGAGGAGGAGAGCAAGACAAGGGAAAAAGGCGAGATGAATCTCAACCAAATGATGGTCAATTTTTAGATCAAGATGATTCAACTGAACCAGCGCCTGAGCGTAACCTCATGGGCCTTCTCCACCAGCGCTTTTGGCTGCGCCGAGCCAAACTGTACCGTGCTGAATTGCGTTTCCGTTATCAGTTTCAGCGCACTCAGCTGTGACAAGTCGCACCCGAGATGGACCTACTCTGGACTGGGGCCAAAGCGAGCCTGACCCTCCTCCAAGCGGACTGTGGTGACGTCTCACCGGCCGTGGCCAACCCGTGACGACCCTCCTTTTCTCCCCCTCAAACAAGCGAGTGTTGTGATACCGAGCTCGTGTGTGTGCAAGAGTGCAGAGAGAAATAAGTTTCTCAAAGTCTCTTTATGTCCCTTATGGGCATCGTAGATCATCTGATAACCTGTCTGATCATCTGACCTCTCATCACCTAACGACTTGACTTCACTGTAGGACTTCTAGTAGCAATTGTGCTTGAGCAATTTTGTAAAAGTAAAATAATAATAACCTTTAGAAATTATGGCAAAACCTACAAAAACAATCCTCACTCACCCGGACTTTGCTGATGGGGTGACGGAGGCGTTTGTTGGCACTGAGCTCGTTGAGCGTCACAGCGTAGAACTGGCCTTTGTTCAGGTAGGTCATCGGCCCCTCGCCTTGCTTCTGACGCAGCGAACGAGTGGCGTCCAGCGTGTATTGGAAGCTGTCACTACGCACGCACACATAGAGAATGATATGTGATTAGACATAACAAAATGGGACGGGGGTACAACAGCAACAGCCCACACTTTTTGCATTCCTTTCTGGATCACTTCAGGTTTTTAATTTCAAAACAGCGCGTATTTAAATATTGACACTGTAACATAATACAGATAATTGTGCTGTAATAACGAGCAGACTGAGTGACTGTATTGTGAGTGACTTACACTCCCTCCTGGTGAAATAAGAAGTCATCTGTAGCCAGAGAGGAAGGTGTGTGGTACTTCTGTTGAGAACAAAGAAAACACACAGAAAGAGGAAATTATTTGGGCACGACGACAAGTTCATTTAGCCTGAGAGGAACTCGTTAAACAATTGCATAGATGGGAGAAAAAAAAACCCAAACAGTTCAACAACAGTGCTGTCGTAAATAAAGATCACAATGACAACAATCGACTTGTTGATTCCTGCTCAGGTAATGAATCTTTGGAATCCTGCGTGAATCATATTTAAACATCTATCTGTCTTCACGTAACATTACACAACAGCTCCACCCTTGAAGATCATCTGCATGTGACATTCGGTCTTCTAGAGCCGTAATTTCCCACTTTTAGTGTTCCCATTACATCTGTCTACAACCTCCAGAGTGTGTCTGATCATTCAGTCATGGCTGTGGTTTGGACTGAATGTGCAGATGGAGGAGATAAAAGTAACAGTAAAAGAGCAAGTTTTTCCAGCTGTGAAAAAGTGAGAGCTGAGCCCTTTTCCCAAAGCAAAACATTATTATTGTTTCTGCATCCTGTGAATGAACACCAAACTCAACAGGCACAAATTTTCTACACGTGGTTTAATATTACATTTTGACTGTCATCTGATGAATGAAGGAAAATATGCCAGCAATAAATTAGACAAAAATGCAAAGAACAATACCAGTTTTCAATAGTAATGGTGGGAGGCCACGAATTTGCGTCATTTCTTCACATCGAGTTCAACTTTAGTGAACTTTGAAGAGGCGGTGTCCCAGCCTCAACCAATAGCAAAGACATTAGCCATTCCCACACATTCCTGTGTGTGTGACTTGTTCTTAATAGGGCATTTTAAGACAGTGGAGCCCAACCTTTTTGGCTTGTGTCCTCTGAAAATGACACAACGTCTACTAGTAACCCTTTGAGATTGATTTAAAGGGATAGGTCAGATTATTTGATGTTGTATGAGACACTTTTTGATAGTCAGTGTATTAGAGAGGAGTACCAGCATGGAAGCTAAACAGTGAACTGCTGTGGACAGGGTCAGCAGCATAAGGTATTTTAGCCAAATAAAAAATTCCCTGTGAAATTTAGCATATCAGTATAAACACATGCTATTTTTAGAATATTTTTACTGCTTTTTCTTTGTGACCAGACAGCCTTTTCTGATGGGAAACTGGCATTACATAAGCCAAATGTTCCTCTCTCCAAATCAACCAAACCACACAGGCAAAATCAGTCATTTTACCTCTGAAATGAGCAACTCTCACATTCTGCAAGGTAAAATTACTGATTTTGCCAATGGAATTTGGTCGGTTTGGAGAGACCAATATTTGGCTTGTATAACAGCAGTTTTCCTCTGAAAAAGGCCATCTGGTGGCAAAGTAAAACAGTAAAAACACTGTAAATATAGCGCACACTTAAACAGACAGATTTTTTTAGATGGAACTTTTTGAAGTGGATTAAATACCTTTTCTTGCTGACACTGTCCACAGAAGCTCATTCCTTAGCGTCCATGCTGGTTCGCCTCTCTGCTTCTTTAAACTCAGGTTGTGTTGACCGCCATCTACTGTGGCTAACAGACTGACTACCAATAATTACCTCATACTACTCATTTCAAATAATTTCAATTAGTTTTTAACTTTGAATAACTTTTAGGGGCAGATTAATGAACACAACTGCAGATGAAATATCTTTTTTTAGTCCCTCCTATCAGTTTAATTATTTCTTGACTGCCCCAGGTTGGGAGCCATATTTTTCCTTCAAAAAACAGTATGTGACGTCTCTTCTTACCCCGTCTCTCTCCTCTTCATACGGGCTGTCCGGTGGACTCTGCTGGTCGTCTTTCACATACGAGCTGTGACTGACGGTGGTCACCTCATACGGACTCTGTTCGTAGATCACCCTCGCCGACTCTTCTCCTTCCACCCTGTAGTGCAGCCCCGTCCCCGTCATGAAGACGGGCGCGTACATCTCGGCCTTCACTACGGCCACAGCCGGCGAGCCTCCGTCTCCTGACGCCGCCCCCGCCGTGGTTGAGCTGTTCAGCTGCTCCCGTTTGGTCTCCTGGTGCTCCGTGTTCAGCGACAGGTTGACAGGGACAGATTTGAGGACCTGAACACGGTTGTCCACTGTCTCCACCTCACTTTGGCTACTGGGGTTGCTCTGCAATGTGGACCTGAACAAGAGCATAGATGAAACAAGAGTTCGGAAAGTTGTAAAACATAATCAGGTGTAAAAGAGGTTAAGTTTTTTAGACCTGATGAACTTCAGGTAATTAAAGGGATTATTTCATTCTGCAGCCTCTCACTAGTGTTCCTTACAATATGCATTCAAAGCCACCCTGGTTGAGGGAGGAAATGACATCAGCACTCTATCCTACATCACCACATTTTACTAACAGCTGAGTGGGATTATGGTTACTTAGTTAGTTTGGCTTGATTCTGCCTATGATTTCACATTATTGCACAGATCTACAGGTGGCTTTAAAACGCCACGAAATGCAGTAATGTGCCAACAAAGACAGGTGAGAAGAAGAAGCTAGTAAACATGGACGTAAACTATACAGAATTTAAAATACTTTGAATATAATCTCTGAGTTTAATTAGGCTGGAAATGCATTCAGCATAATTGTTAGACCTCAAGGGTACATACAATGGATTTTGGTGAGTAACACTGACTATAAACATAACTTTTGTTTGTCCACAGAGCACCTTTAATTAATGTAAAACCTGTTTTACACCACCTTTAATCCAATTATTCACACATGCATATCATTAAAGTATATCAGTCTTGGCTCTGGCTAATACAGATGAGAAAATGCTGACAGCAGTTAAAAAAAATGTAAAATTTCCTTACATTCAAGACTAAAAGAGAAGCTGATTTCTCCCATTTCCTCCTAATAAATGACATTTTTTTTTGACAGATTTTTCTCCAAAAGCAGACAAATTCTATCATGCAATCTTTTGTATTTTCTGTTTTTTTCTGCAGGGATAATCAGGTTTTTACTGGCATCAGTCCAAATGTGCTTCTTTCATTCAGTGCCAGTGCTTCAAGTTGAGCAAGACTCACTCGTCTGTGATATTTACACACATACTGTACATACTAGAGGCACCCATCTCGTATCACTACTATCCTCAGTACATATATTCATAATCTTATGGAAAATCTTGTTTGACTGAACCATTAGAACCGTTTTATATTTAATTACATGACAGATCCTACAGCTACTGAGCTGCAGGATTCAATTCCACACATTGCTGGGAAGCGTCTGCTAGCGACTACATGTTTAGCATATTTTCTCTACGTCTTTCTGTCTGTACATGTGCAGCGAGACACTGAGGGACCCAAATTCACTGACCTCTTCTCCTGCTCCTCTGTCATTTCAGCCACTTTGGGAACAGGCAGGAGCCTCTTTTCTTTAGGCACCTGGAAGTAAAACAGGAGGGCGCGTTAAATGTTGGTCGACAATCAGTCAAAGGGGAAGCTATAGCCTCTGAGCTGTACGTGACATTTTTCTTTTTATTCCAAGTCTTCCCAATTCATCACGTCTAATGAAACGGTCTCTGTCGCCTGTTTACTTCGAGCCTGTCAAAAGCACATTTTTAGCATTAGTGCAGTTCTAAATGTGGCGTACTAACAATCAGTGTGTTGTGAATTCATTTGTTAGACTTGCACTCACCAAAATATTGCTGTGAGCTCATTAATTTAGACTTTTAGACTGTCAGTTTCATTGGGAAGCATTTAGAAATCTACATCAAAGTGCTATTAAATGATAAATGAATATGGTATTGAAATATCTGCTTTTCATTAGCCCTGTTGTTGCTGTTTCTCTGATGTCCTCTAAAGAAACAGAAAACTGCGGAGCTGAAAAAAAATACAGCTGTGAATACATATTTGATGTAGTCCTCAAGGTTTTCTGTTGAACGTGCTGTTTATGTCTGAAGTTATTCAACTCTGGGAGACACTGTGTGCAGCATCCAAATATTTTAAGCATCATAGTTCAACTTTTATATCCCTTACTTGAAAGTAAAAAAAATATCAGAAAACGCATCGCTTCTTCTTAAGAAAAAATAAAGGAACTCTTTCTTCAAGTACATTGCCACCTGAAAGAAATGATCACTTTGTGTTTTCATAATTTATGTTATGATTATTGTTATACGTAGATGTTCATTATGAATTCATTTTATGTCCTTTGTCGTAGTCCTGGTTTCGCTGTGTAGTATTGGTCCTGTCTTGGTTTTGTATTGGTTCTGTCTCACTGCTGACACATTTACTTTATCACTATTGTACTGACCAAGTGTAATTATATTCTTTATGTGTTTGATTTGGAAAATATCAATTATGGAAAAAATGACAATAACATAAAATAAAAACAAAGGCTGTACAAATGTTGCTTCTTTATACTTTGTAACCATAAATTCCAGATTAATAGAATAGAATAGTCTGTTAACTGTCAGAAAATATGTCAGAAAAATGTTGTTTAATGTAAATGATATTTTCGATAACACCCAAATATATTTCATTTCTGTTAAAAGAAAAACACTATCATTCTACCATAAAAAATAGTTGTTGATTCATTTACTGTGGACCAATAATCGATTAATCGACTGATTGTTAGCGCTCTATTCATCTGTGTGTCGAAGTCAGAACGTTTTTAATAATGTACCCTCTTAGAAATATGTTTTCAGCCAAATATCGCCTGATCAGTGCGAAACATTTTTGCTTTCTTTTTCACATCTTTCATTGTGTTTTCAGCTGTATTATTGTAATGTTTCAACCACAAATCAATTTCTGTGATTTGCGTCTGCAGTTTTCCTACTTGTAATGGACATGACTGCATTTGTTGCTTTCTTCTTCTGTGAGGTTTTACAGCAGTTGATACTTTTTTTTTAATTTCACAACTGCATTGAAAACAGGAATACTGAATATAAACTGTGGTTTACTTCAGGGGAATCTCCATAAGTTAAGATGGGACTTTTTTTCTCCAGACCTTGTAATAGTCATAGAGTAGGCCCAGGGCGTTGGCGCTGTCCTCGTCTCCGTTGATGCTCATCATGGCCTTGGTGGCGGCCGTCAGCGGGTTCTCCAGATATGACCGCCATGCCTCGTCCTCGCTGGTGTAGGCCCGCCGCACGGCGGGGAAGGAGCTTTCGTTGGGGACCACCACCACCAGCCGCTTACTGGCAGACACAAACACGAAATTAGACAAGTTTATCTGCTGGTTTTAGCTTTAAACACTAAAATTTGCCCAGTTTCCGTGGCTTCCTGTTTTTCTCACTGATTAAGTTTCTTTAACATCTGATCATATATCATCAATTTTCTATATCAAATACATGATCAAAAAGTAATAAAAAATGAATTGATTAACTGATAATGAAAAAAACTGACACTACAGCCCTTTCCATGCCTGTCTTGTGTGCACGTGTTTGTCTTTTCTCTACTCTTTAGGCCAACTTAAGTCGAGATCACAGACCAGTTAAACACATACTGTTGTCACAACAGCTCTTTGAACTCAGCCAATCACAAGACACGCTCTGAATGTGTCAACTTACACTTAGAAAACTTTGCACAAAGTACAGTGTCAGTATAATGCCACACCTTCCTGAAAGAAAAAAAGCCTCAGAAAAAGTCATTTATAAGCCTTGTGCAAGTTAATATTTCTGTTTTTCTTCATTTGTTTGCAGCCACAACAAAGTGCCTGGATCAAACTTCAACTGGTGTCGCCAGGAAATATCAGTCAGAGATATTATTATCTGTGAAATGTAGTACATGTAGTACATGTGTTTGGATTTGGTTTACAACAATAAATAAGCCATTTTATTACTAGTGTATTTTCTGTAATCAGCATTATCTTCTGTCTGCCAGATCCACCTGCAAAATTAAACAACCTCATTAGTCCTGCCTCTAATCTGTGATGTCATTCTGATGCAATCCTGCATAGAAAAAGGCTGTAATGATGTAATGGTGTGGAGTAAATTGTCACGATTTACTGCTGATCATATCTACCCTCTCTTTACTTTGGAAAAGTTTCTTGTTTTGATTCACCGAATATGACAGGAATCTATCTGATTGATCTGTGCATCATTTCGACCAAACTTTATACTCACAAATCCAAAGCAAATGAGAAAGTTTCAGAGGTGACTGTCTGTATCAAACAACACATTTTTCTATATTTGAACCTCTGTAAGCTTCACATGATATTTATTTCATCCCCCTGTGTTTGTGATTGGTGACTGAAGTTGTTGTAAAAGGTGGTGTAAACTTATTACATAGCTGTTTCAATAATATATATATATATATTTTTTAAGATGTAATGGTAGAAAAGAACAAAGAGCGCCCAAGGAAAATAAAAAAGATTATTTATATTTCCCTTGCCAGCAGGCAGGATGAAGCAGTTTTTCCATCTCTTACATTGTAGATGTTTTTTAATGATTATCATATTTTACTTTTCAGTGGGGGCTGTCTGTAGCTTTGGCAGAATATAGTTCATGTCAATTGATAAATTATCACTGTAGCCATGACTCAAACTGTTATTCTTTTATTGATCCTGAGTTTTTTGCACACTCTAGTCGGCTTCACCATGACAACCACGCCTGCAGGTAGAGCGCTGGCATGCAGGCTGACAGAGAGAAGGTGATGTTTATAATTTGAACAACTCTACTCAGGTGTATTTGACAAAATATTACCACTTTGTGTTATAATGCTGGTAGGCAGGTGTTGTTTACACTACAGAGTGACTGAGAAATCAGCTTCCAGCAAACACACTGAGACATTTTAGAGACATTTAGCTGTTGTATCCTGACAGACACTGGATTTTTGGGTCTGGTACGGATACCAATATTAGGGAATGAAAAAAAACCCTGAAATATTAGGCAATATTGTTTATTTATATATACAAAATCCAAAATGACATCAGTAAATTATTACAGGTATTTTTTATAACTATAAATAACTATGAATAAAAATACAAAAGCGTGAATTAAGAAAAATGATTAAATATATAAAATGCTGCTTATAGAACTAAAAACTAAAACATTTGAACAATCTGCATTATGTTATATGTTATGAAAGATCATCATGTTAGAAATAACAATAATAATTCAAGCAAGTGCAATCAGTAACTTTGATTATTTTTTAAACGGTTATACCCATTTATAATTGTATTTAGATGATCAAAAACAGATTTGTTTTTAATTTATTAAATCATTGATGGATTTGAAAACTAAACACATTAGATTCTGAGATTTGTGAGCTATAAACCTGCACATTAGATTAGAGCTGCAACTAAAAGTTGTTTTCATTGTCGCTTAATCTTAATATTGTCAGTTAATAGAGGCACAAAGAAACCAGAAAATATTCACATCTGACAAGCTGAAATCATAAACTTTTGTTATTTTTTCTTAAAAAGTAAAAATGATCAATTGGTTATCAAAATAATTGACATTCATTTAAGTACTTGACAACTCTTTAATTAATTAACTAATTAGTGCGAGCACTACATAATAGTAATAATAATAATAATAATAGTGGAAGTAAGTGAGCTTCATGTTAGGAATCACTGCCTTATTTCAAAAGTAATCCAGATAAGATACATCAGTATTTTCATTAGTAATAATATAGTTATTCCAACTTATAACTGTATAAGGATGATCAAAAAGTTATTTCTTGAAATTATTAAAATTATTTAAAAATGCTACGAGGATTTGGTGAAACTAAAAAAACATTAGATCCTCTGACATTTTTTTTTTGGGCAGATATATATTAGATATTAACATATTAAGAATAGAAATATTTTCAGCCCCTCCTAAAGGAAAGTGCTCGTAGAAGTAGCTTCGACTGCGGTACAAAGGTCATAATAATTCTTCTGTAATATAAATAAAGGAGTTTCTGGTGCTACAAAAGAACACAGGAGGCCAACAAACAGCCAACACACACACTGTCCCCATTCACTTGCAGAAACTCGCACACTGCAGGCCTCAAATGTGGAAAATCTCATGCAATCAAAAAGTAGAACTAAAACTCTGTTTTCAGCCAAAGACACGAGAGTGTTTATAAAATCCAGTCCTTGCACTTTGAAGCTTTTCCATCAGTCAAAAATGGCGAATTCAGCTCTAACGAAATCCACGGCGCCAAGTTTACTTGACAACTTCTCCTCCAGGAAAACAGTTTATTATTTGTCATAAATTCCCATAAGTAACACAAACCATGAAGCGGGTTTGTTTTTATCATCTGATGCTGCCTGATTCCCAAATTAAAATAGTTTTAATTAGTGAGTAAAAAAAAAAAAAGAAAAAAGAAAATACTTTGGGGGAAAAAAGTGTTTTCCCCTTGAAGTAGCTACTGATCAAAGATCCTCTCCGCCGGCTCGATCACTTACTTGTCTGTCTCCTGTGACATATTTTGCTTCCTCTCCGGTTCTTCCTTGTGAAACTGGACTTTCAAGTCGGAGCAGGTAATAGAGTGAGTGAGCTGCCAGAAGTTGGTCTACAGGTAAGTCGACTTTTCTCGCCCCGCTTCTTTTCTCCCTGCCCTCCTCCTCCTCCTCCTCTTCTCTCCTCTCTTCTCCTCTCACTGTCTCTCCTCCACCTCCTCCACCTGGCTGCAGGTGAAGCCGCTTTTGTCCCAAACAGCCAATAATAATCACTCTTCTGCTTCGGTTTGCTCGCAGATTATCCTGACATTTATCAACACATCCCGCTGCCATGCATTATTATATATTTGTCTTGGATTGCTTTAATGGAGCGGATCAACTTTGGCTCAAATTCTTTCACTGTGGAAGAATTGAGGGTGCAGGGCGAGTCTCCCGCTGATTGGCTGCTGCAGAGCGGAGCTGCGCTTTGATTGGATGAAGGGTCAGCGAGGCAGGTAGAGGCCCACCTCACCTGCAAGCAAACCAAAAGAAGGCACTGAGAACTCCATACAGAAACAGAGAGCAGGGAAACACAGGAAACTACAGACATACAGAAAACACCTCTCCCTGTAAATTTGATTTTATTGTAGAAAATAAGAGATTTAGACTGGGATGCAGCAGCATTTTTAAACCCATTTAACCTTAAATTATAACTTAAAATTAAGAACTCGTGAATTCAAACCCACCCTTTTCATCTAAACATAGATTAAATTCAAATCTGTTGCACCAAAACAGTTTAAAATAGGATCTTTTTTCTTTAATTCAGCCAACAAATTTTATCAAAGAAGGAGAAATTAGAGCTTCTCTGTCGAGACTTCATGAGTTGGACATCAGCAAACAATTGTTTTTTGCTAGTTAGCAAACAATATAACATTTAGTAAACTTTCTAGCTGACTAGCAAACAGCAAACTTTTTTTTTTTTAACTCTTTAGCTAGCTATCACAAAGTGTAACATTTTGTGATTTTTTTTTAGCTAGCAAACAGGTCAACATTTTGTTAATTTTTTTAACTGTCTAGCAAAAGATGCAATGTTTTTTAGCGAGCTAGCAACAATATCGCTGTGACTAAAATCAGATACTATGCACTACATACTCAAAATGTGTATTATCAGGGCACCCCTGTAGTTCAGTTGGTAGAGTGTGCGTTTAGGCTATCAATCCTCTGCAGCCGCCACCGGTTCGACTATCACCTGTGACCCATTTGCTGGGTGTCGTCCCCTCACTATCCCCTCTCCTGTCATATCTTCACCTGTCCCCATCAAATAAAGGAAAAAAATGCCCAAAAAGAAATCGTTAAAAAATGCAGTATCGTTCTACACACTTTGTGTAATTAAACAGTAGTATGCATCTTTTTGGATGTACTCATTGTGTATCACTTCACTTCCTGAGAGCTTCCCTGTCGGCTGGAGATGTGTAACCGTGGTGCCACAAAGACATTAAGCCTATAAGTGCCTTATAAACCTTGGAAATTGAAGCTGTTTTGATGTTACGCCAGTGCTGTCTTGTTCACTGTCTGCCTTTGTCTCTTATGTTGTTGTTGTTGTCATTATTGCATCACATTGAGTATTTATGCTGCGGTAGTGATGTACTGAAATATTTCCCCAGAAACAGTAGGCCTAAGCACCTCACATACTATTGGTTAACTAAGTTTTCTGACACAATAAAAAAAAAGAAATCACATATTGTTGTATCATACTAAATAGCACAGCTTGTAAACAGTGTAATGTATTTTAATTTGAGTAAGCAAGCATCTCCATACTGATCAAAGTTTATTTAATGTGGTTTACATCACTACATTTAGATTTACTGAACTGAGATTAGTATTATTAATTGTGCTACAGAGTTCAACTTAATTTTGAATCTGGATTTAGTCATTTTAAACCTAGTTTTGCTAAACTTTTCTTAGCACTAATCTTAGATTAACTTGTTCTTTGTCGGGGAAACCCAGTCTTCAATCATAAATTTGAAAGACAATTAAAGTTATTGGAGAGGTCAGACTTGATGCATGACTTCACAGCCTCAGATTGACACACACGCATCCCCAGTCACTGATTTAACCCTTTTCCCCTCTAAATTTTGATAATGACTCATTTGTGTGTGTGTATGTGTGTGTGTTTCAGGTAATCTCAGAGCAGACAGAAGGCAGGGAGGAACCCTGTCATTAGCGGACACAATGCCATTGTCCCCCTTAATGAAGCCATTGTATGAGGAGATCCCAGTGTTTGGGATTACCCCGCCAGAGCAAACAGTGTGTGTGTGTGTGTGTGTGTGTGTGTGTGTGTGTGTGTGTGTGTGTGTGTTAGACAATGCTGGAGCACTGCTGAGGTGGGGCAACTGACCCTAAACACTCCTTTTCCCCAGACGATTGATAAATAGAGGGTTTTATTAATCTCAAACAACATAAGACACTTTAAATAGTAGATTAGTAATAAGCACATATTTAAAAACATTAAAATCTTGATTAGAAACTCTTGTTGTACTCAAGATCGATCGTGGTCTTGAGACCAGTCAAAACCACTTTTTGAAGGTCTCAGAATCAACAGGATTTTTTCTGGATCTTGTCTCGGTCTTGGGCAAAGAGGACTCAGGATTTTATTTAAAGATCGGCCAAGACCACAAGTACTGCAGTGATATCACAAAATGTGATATGTTTGTGTTTGTTACTGTCTGCCCCAAATTCTCACGCGCTCCTGAGTGAATGCAGGAGACAGAAGAAGCTAAAACCACAAAGAACCAAAACCACAAAGAGTTCATCTGCAAAACATCATCCAAAAGAAAACACACAGCAGTATGTAAATTCTACAGTGCAACGCTTACTGATGGCATCTTTTATCTGCACTTAGAAAGGTAGGTCAAGTTAAAGCAATGCTATAAAAGCAAGCTAGCTAACATTATGTTTGATTACTCCCCAGCCACTGAAAAAATAAATCTTTAATTTGACTGATTTTGCCTGACAGCTGCAAAAGTAAGGAATACGTTTTCCACCACTGCCGCATTTTACAAAGTTAAACACAAACAGTGCAGAAATGGCAAATCTCGCCCCAGCTGGATTTTCAGAAACGGTTGGGATGCAGTTTCCAAACTGGTTTGATGTCTCATGAAGGTGTTTGCATGACAAAATGTGGGCTTTTTGCTTATGAATGGCCGCAGGCGCTCTGGTATGGAAATCTAAAAATTACGTTTCAGATTCAGTTTAACCGTCAGTGGTGTTGTGTGTGTGTGTGTGTGTGCGTGTTTGTATGTGAGTGTGACGAACAAGCAAGTGTTTGCGTGCCCTGCGGCTGATCACTACTATCCTCCCTTGTCTAATTTGTTTTACAGAGCACCTGGGCCTTTGCTGAGCTCTCTCTCTCTCTCTCTCTGTTTAAATTGAACTGCTAGATAAATACAGGTGGAGTCCTTTTCTCCCAACAACACACAGAGAGGCGAGCAGTAGAATGACAAAAGAGTCAAAGATACAGGAAAAAAACTCACTTAAAGTAGAAGAGAAAAAAGATGAATAGCTGATATTCCGAGCATATTTCTATTAAATTGTGCCACCACTTTGTCCCATGACCATGGATGGGTTATTGAATGGTCCCAGGCCCGGGCTCCTCGAAATTACTGTCAACATTTCTTGTCTCAACAGCTCATGCAAAGAGATGCAAAACAAGAAACAAGAAAAGGCCACAAACAGACAAAAAAGAGAACCAAAAGAGATGCAAAATCACTCCAAAAAGATGTAATCAACCTCAAAATGAGTACAAGGAAACTAAAAATGACCACAAAAGACACAAAATGACCACAAAGAGACATAAAACAACCAACAGGTGACGCAAAACAACCTCAAAGACAAGCAAAATGATCAACAAGAGTTGCAAAATAACTTAAATCATGATTACCTAAGACACAAAATTACCTCAAAGAAATGCACATCAACTACAGAGCAGATGCAAAACAACAACAAAAAAGACACAAAATGACCACAAAGAGATGCAAATGTACTTTAAAAAGATGCAAAATAACCACAAAGTAATGAAAAACAGACATGGAAAAGACACAAACGACCAAAAAGAGATGCAAAATGACCACAAAGAAATGCAAAACGAATGCAAAGTGATGGAAAAACTACAGAATGGGTGCAAAACAACCACAAAGAGACACCAAACGACCACAAAGAGATACAGAGAGACTCAACTACCATTAAGAATATAGAACAACTACAAAGAGATGTAAAACTCCCATAAAGAAAGTAAGTGCAAACTATGTGGCTATAAGGGAGGGTGGGGGCTTTAACATGTCTGTACCCAGAGGCCTGTTGTCTGAAAATCTGCCCATGAATCATTAACTCTTTTCAGAAAACAAAGTGAGGCATATGTTTGGCTTGAATTAATCAAAATAATGGTTATGTATAAGCTTTTCTCTTATCTGTGCCTTTCCCTACATGACTTTTCCCAGCTGGAATGTCTGCCATGTGGAAGTATGACAGATGAAATAGTGCGAAGGCTACCATACAAGCTGCCACAAGCAGGCGTGGGCAAGACTGGGAAGTCAGGGGCCAAGAGCCACAGAATACCTTCCTCTGTGTGTGTGTGTGTGTGTGTGTGTGTGTGTGTGTGTGTGTGTGTGTGTGTCCCACTGTGTGAGAGAGGTGAAAGATGTATCCTACATACCAGGAGTTCTTGCTCAGGGAGAAGCAGCTTGTCTGGACTTGGCCAGGATTAGGTGTCTGAGTTTACCTGTTTGAGTACAGAGACTCACAGCTGGGGCAGAGACAGAGAGGTGTGGGTGGACATGTTGTCCTCCAGATGGACAGCAGCGAGGAAAACGGGAGGCTGGGACGGAGGAAGAGAAGGGTGGTGAGAGATGAAGAAGAACGGTGGTAACTGGACAGAATACATTCTTGGAAATAAGGGTTCCAAAAGGGTTTGTTCTGAAGGGCCGAGGTTCTACTTAAAACCATTTGCTTCTGAAGAACCCTTTTAGGAAGAAAGAGTTTGTCAAGGGTTATTGGGTTCTTGTTGGAACCCTAGGTCTTACAAAGAACCCCCAGCACATGGGGTGCATGCCCCACCAATCGAGCCACGGGGCGCCCTGTCTTCAAAAGTTGTTGAAATGCTTGAAGAACTCTTTCATGAAGGGTTCTTTGTATCATAATATAAAAGGGTTCTTGGTAGAACCCCATTAGTTGGTTCCAGATGAAGCCCTTGGGATATAAAAGACTTCTAGGTAGAACCACCTTGGTTGGTTCTATATAAACCCTTGGAATATAAAAGGTTGATCCAGTGCTGTTGACTCCGTTCACTAACAGTCACAGTCGGTCCAAACATCAGAGAGCTGCTGCTGTTAGTGAGGTTAGTAACGCTGTCACCACCTTCACAATCAGCCTCTGTCTGACCGGCTTATGTCTGCCCGACAACAGACCTCACCTCTCCACCTTTCCCTCCGTCGCACTCTGCGCGCACAAGTGTGTGTGTGTAGGTAAGAAATTAACTTTTTTCCCCCTGGGGGCATGGTTTGCCCTTTTGATGTGATTTCTCAGGGCATCTCAGGGTCAGTTTTGATAAGACAATGAACAAATTCATTTGCATTGTATAATAGAAAACAAGCACTGTCAAGTTTGGTTTTAAAGAGATAGTTCACCCAAAAATGAAAATTCAGCCATTATCTACTCACCCTCATGCCCATTTAAGGTTGGGTTTAGATTGTTCGTCCACAAAACACTGCTCGAGTTTTACAGGAACACAGTGTGCAGTTTTCAAACATAAGAAAACAATCAAAACACAGATAAAATGCCTCCATACTGCTCATCTGGTATAATCCACATCTCCTAAAGCCCCAACATGCCAAGTTGACTTGAATGACGTCATATACACCATGTTTTTAGCCTTAAACTTTGCTGTAGATCCTTAGGTTGGAGCCACATTCACGTGCATGAGCACATCGTCTGCACTGAATGTGCGTGGTGTGACGACGTGCACGCGCAAGTGAAGGGGATGTCAGGGCTTTAGGAGACTTGGATTACACTGGACGAACAGTATGGAGGCATTTTTCAGCTGTTTTTTTCTGTTTTGAAGACTCACTTCACTTACATTGTTCTGAGATTCTGCAACACTCAGGCAGTGTTTAGTGGATTAAAAACATAAACCCAACCTTCAGTCAGCATGGGACCTGAATGAGGTCTGAATTTTCACTTTTGGGTGAACTATCCCTTTTAAACCACACTTGAAACGGTATGTTTTAAAATTTGGTACAAACCGAGTCCTTGTTTTCTATTATACAATGCGAAAGAATTTGTTCATTGTCTTATTGAAGCTGGCAATTTTCATTTTTGACTATCCTTTTAACTTTTTGCGTGTGTAATTTTATTTCAGTTTTCTTTCCCCAAATATTTTGCTATAAAAACACTGCTTTAAATGCTTTAACAGACCCTCTCTGTGTGTGTTTCTCTGTGTGTGCTACATATGTCAATCAAGTCACGAGGTGCGCGGCCTCTGAAGGCAGCAGTGAAAGTTACCAGCATGTGGATGTGTTGTGACTGTGTTACGGCTTGCGTACAGCCCGACTGGTCTGGCAACATTGTGGCATGTCATGTGGGGCAGCAGCAGCAGTGGACTGTGGCAAAACCTGTTGGTTTGGAGAAAAAAAAAAAAAAAACGGGAAAACATGAGGCAGGGGGGGCCAGGCAGGGAGAGGAAGTGGCCAATGAGGAAGATGAAATCTAACTTCCTCTTCCCTCAACAGCCTGCAGAGAAACGGGGAGGTCACACTCACCTCTGACAGCCAGTGGTTCTCCCTCGTTGTGCAAGTTTGAAATGCATCTTTCTTGACCCTGGTTTAACCTCCTCCTGGATAAATGGTTATGCAGTGGTAAATACAAACCAGAAACTGCAGTTTGACAACTAAAAGATCATTTACAGCTCAAAACATGTCTGCTGAGCCGAAAGTGAACCTGAAAGCCCTTGTGGCGGGCGGAAAAGGACCCAAATGGGAAAAAATCTCAGGCTGTCTGCGGCAAACCCCTGCTTATTCATACTCACAATGGACAGCCAGATAATATTCTCCTTCACTATTGAATAGCTGACACCTGGAAGATTTGCTTTCACACAGGCCCTAAGGCTGGACAACCTCACCCCAAACCCAAGCTAGCAAGTCCCTGCACAACAACCTCCAGGGTGGGGGGGAACTTGAGCAATGTGTGGCTTTTTGTCATCTTTCTCCCCCATTCTTTCTTTTTTTTTTGCCCCCCTTCTGAAAGCATAATCACACCCTTCTCTCTTGAGAGATATTTCCCCTGTTCACAAAAGACTGAAAGGATTGTCTCTTTTCTTATGATGAAGAAGAGAAAAAAAAAAAAGCAGGAAGGTAGAGGGGGGGACACAATGGCTGGCTGGAGACTTTTCTCACAATGATAAAATTTCTCTTAAGAAAGTCAAGACACCAAACTGTCGGGAAGTTTTCCAACAGGAATGAGCTTTGTAAAGGCTGTTAGAAAATAAAAATAGAAATAAATAACTATATCGACTTAAAATAAATTTTAAAAAATGAAAAAGAAACTATTTGTTTTAACTTAAAGTTAGTGTCTGGGCTGCCTTAACATTTTAGATTGAATTTGAAAAGACAAGTTGAGGTTTGTAATCATCTTTCTAATAAAGACAACTAAATTAATGTAATTCACACCTAGACAAACAAAAGCTATGATTTCACTACTTTCTCTACAGGCTGATTGATGTGTTGGTGTTACTGGGACGGGATGTTAGTCTGTGTTTCCATCATGTGATAACTGGAGTTGCAGCTCATTTACGTATTAGCTGAATTTAGTCAAATGCTGAGCGGAGGTGAACAGCTCCATTGTTCCCACCTGACAGTGAAACCACCGTCACAGATGGAAAAGATAAAAATCTAACCCCGTCCCATGATGCACATTATCAGTCGGTGTGTGTGTACATGTCAGGCTGCAGCGGTGTTTGTACAGCTGTGATTATAAATAAATGAATAAATGCTAAAACTTCAAGGCAGTACATACAGTAAGGCTTTAATTTGAGATAGTTAATAGGCTTATGAATGAATTATATTCAGCTATTTTAACATAACAACTATTACTTGAAGTGTACCAGTATTAGTGTGGCGTTCAGGTGTGTTGGGGTTCTCATGGTCATTTTGTAAAGCCCAACTGGGAAGATGATGGATGCAGATGGAACATGAATTAACCCTGATGTTTCACTGATATATCTCATAAAATACACACACACACAGAAACATACAGTACCTCCCAAATCTGCCCCCTAGTGTTACTCTAGAGGAACAGCTCTTTCATCACCTGCATCTCAGTTGGTGATGATGCATTTTGGTATTCATACATATCTTTCTTTATTCCTTTTATATTACAACACTAATTCAACTACTGTAAAAGGCATTACTGTATTAATTTTAATACTATAAATGAATAACTGTAGAATAATTACATTCTGTAAAATGAAGGCAATTTTTACACTTTTAAGTGCTTAAATACATAAAAAAAACAAACATTTTAAAGTGTTTCATTTTGGCTGTTTCATATTAATCAGAGTTCAAATTAATGCTGGATGTTCTCTGAATGACTGCCTGTTCGTGTATACTCTAATTATGGTGATCTTTTTCCAAGATTTCCATGGGTGGTGGAGATGTTTGAGCGTGCAAGCTCAGCCTCCCTCTTTCATTCATTTAATCACCCTCTGAAAAGCACTGTGATATTTGATATTCCCTCCAATCACAAATATGAGATTTTCTTTTGTGCACGGATCTCTACCCCAGTCCTGCAAACTGGTGACTATTGTGTGTGTATCAAAAACTGAGACACTTATTCTGGATTTGCTGTTTACATGTCCAAAGAATTCTCCTAAAACCAGAATAATACCAACACATCCCACATGTCTTAATCAGAATGTGCTCCATTCAGAATTAGGTCCAATTCAGAATAACCAACCAGAATATGCTGTTTACATGAACTTAATCAAATTCAGAATATTGCCATATTATATGTAAAGCATATAATATGCCATATTATATGGCTATGTAAACATAGCCACTGTGCATTCATCATTTAAGGCAGTGGTCTTCAACATGGGCTCTGTGACCACTACAGTATCTTCAGTTACTACAGCAATTTTATTTATTTATTTTTTTTAAATTAATTTTCTCTGAAATTACGTTTGAAAATACACATAATCATTTTTATGAATGCGTACAAACAAGATATCTAAGACTAAACAGAGATTTTCCAAATACAGATACCGTAGTAAAATGCAGCTTACTTTCACATACAGTCAGTCTTGGATCACCTTTTAAGTTATAATTTATTTGTTTTTGAAATAATAAAATTGTTTTGTGTATTTTGCCAGAAGAGAATAAAAATGATTTTACTTTATGCAAATCACACCACCATTTATTTATAATGTATTCTGCAGTTTATTATAAGATAAATAACTTTTCTGTCTAACTTGTTGCAACCCAACCAAGTTCATCACCCACCCCCACTCCCAAGATAAGTACCCCCCACTGAGGTAGGCAGACCCCACCAAGGTAGATTAGGTAGGAAGCCCCCACCATGGCGAGCAGCGCCGACCAGCGAGGCAAACCCTCAGGTGGGGATGCCCCCACATAGGTTGGCATTGCCTGCTGTATTATTTATTGTATTGATTGTAAAATGTTTTTTTGTTTGTTTGCTTGTTTTCAATAAAAATTAAAAAAAACATTAAAGCTGCAAGCAGCATTGTATGGTCCCCCTCAGCTGATGAGCTGCAGTGGTCATGAGTTTGGATGCCCAACAGACACCTGCTGGCCACAGGGGGAACCGGCCAGGCTGTGATGGTTGCACCCACCAAGGTGTTAGTTATTGTGCTGATTATAATTTTTTAAAATAAAAAAAGAAAAAGGCAGTATCAGGGAGGCAACCTCACTGTGGTCTGCAAAAAATTTCTAGCCCCAGTAACTACAAATGAAACAGAGCTGAACATTATTATGTCACAGGGAAGATGACTTTTGACCTTTGACCCTTTTGGATACCACATGAAAAACAGGGAGGCACTGGCTGAGCTGCAACGGTTGCAGCGAGTTATTGTGTTCACTGTTTTTTTTTTTTTCAATAAAAATTCAAAGAAAGATGAAAGCTGCAAACAGCGCTGTACAGGCACCCGCATCATTTAATCCAGGGTTATAGGAATTTCACGTTTCATGGCAAGACATCAAAACTTGATGCCAAGCCGTGGTCACACTGTTTAATAATTTTTGATTACAAAGTAGTCTAGTTAGCTCAAACTGATTTTGAAGTCAATCGGATTATTTCTGTCGGAGGAGTTTGTTAAAATACAACACGCGTAAAACACCAAAATTGACCACAAAATTCAAAATGGCTGACTTCCTGTTGGGTTTAGCCTATGAGTCCAACAGACATTTTTGTGCATCCAGTCATGATACATGTGCGCACTGGTTTTTGTTCATGTCGGTGAAACGTGCCACTGGGCCTGCTCTTTAAAGGGCATGACCAAGCCATTTGGCCACTCCCACTGACAAAACTCAAAACATATCATATGTTCAGACCTGGACGACTACTGTTGTGAGACGAGTTGAGCTGTCAGGTAGCAGAATTTTCAGTTCAGCAGATAAATAATATTAGAGATACACTATATGGATTTTTTTCAGCTGATACAGATAACTGATAATTAACTGCTTCTCATGGTCAATATTGATAAAATAACCAATAATCTCACATTTTCATGTTTTAAAAAGAAATTCGTATAACTAGGGATGAACAATAAATATCACTACCGATAAATTATTGACTGATATAGACCTATCAATGCATATCTGTCCATATCAGTATTGGCAAATATTAGCATATACATATTGGCTCTAATAATGTCTGATTTGACAGATGATGTCAAAGCATTTCATTTGAATTCTTCAGCAAAATGTTCTATAAAAGTAAAAGTATGTTTGTAAAGTTTTTTGATTAAAAAAAGAACATTTGAAGAGTCACAGTTGTTCTTTGTTTTTGTTGTAATAGTGATTTGAAAAGAAGCAGGTAATTATTGCATCAGCTGAAAAAAAAAAAAAAAAAAAAAATCCATATTGAGCATCCCTACATACAATATGTAGTTTATGGACAGTCAAGGGAAATAAAGGCCAAGATGTAGAAAACAAAGATCAATGATTTGACATTCCAAAATTCTGACCAAACCAAATCGAACTCACATCACTATATGACAACAAAAACAAACAGCAGTTCTGATTCTTCAAATGTCTACTTTTTCTTGAAAACTTCATCAGAAAACGTCAGAAATATATTTTAATAGAACATTTTCTCAGAAAATCAAATTAAATGCTTTGGCTATGATATGTTGATACCGATATAGACATGCAGTGGAAGTTTAATCTGTGTGTTAATCATCCAGTTTTGGAGAAATTATTAGTTCAGACTATTTAAATATTTACGAGATCAAACTAACTTTTTAGATTTCCACATTTCTTTTCTCATTGTTTTACAGATTTATATTTTTATGGCACTCCAATAACTCTGTATATGAACAGACTGAGCCAGAAATCAGTGAAGTATTTAATTAAAAACGTTTTGTATTTTAAGAAAAATGTATTTATTTTCTTCTCCCAATTACATTAAGTTCGATTCTTCTTTATTTGTTTATGAATGTCTTGGTTTTATGAAAAGTGCACTAACCAAACTCTGGCACGTGGGGGCAACATTACCACCATCATATATCTGCAGCATGATTCTGATAAATACATCAATGGATGACTACAATCAGACAGCCATACTGGTGCATTCATGATCCCTCCTATAATCGGAAAAATTGAAATAAGTAGACGTGCTAGTCGAGTTATTATAGTTTTGTATTTTTTCACGATTTTCTTTATTTTTTATTTTGCATCAGTTAGTTTTTGTAGTGGGTGGATCGTTTCAGTTTGTTTTTTATTGTCTAAAATGTTTAGTTATTATTATTATCATTATTTTTTTTATCATTATTATTAGTAGTAGCAGTAGTATATGGTGGGTATTTAGAGTTTAGAATACACAGACAAACACATCTGACTCACAGTCATTTAGACATCTCATAAGTCTCAATGAACACTGAAAAAGTCGTACACAATGCTTACTGTGCTGACAAATCTGACTAAACTGACAGGTACTTCCAGTTTAATTATATTTTATTTCATTTTGTATAAATAATCAACATCATTTAATTTTTCAACAGATTAATTCTAGCTTTTATTATTATTTCAGTAAACTGTTCGAAAGTGAATTTAATTATGATAACCTTGCTCTATAGTTGGCAAAAGTTTGACAATGAAAGACCTTAGATTATATTACAGCAAAAATATTCATAGGTTATTGTGTCCTGTAATTCACTAAAATCACGTTTCTATACTGCTCTTAAGATACGTCACTTTCACTTTTTAAGCTGGTTAAATTGTTTAAAAATATAAAACCCTAGGCACACGTTTTTTTAAAACTATAATTCCTATTAATTCAGAACCTTCTGATTGTCCATGAACGCGGCATCGGTCTTCAGCTGTCTGTGAACTGAGCAGCTGTCACACTTTAGTGTGTGCACCCAGCTATCGACACGTACTCGCGTTTTTAAGAGGTAAGAACTGCTGTTATTTTAAGGTTTTACAGGCTATAACATGTCGTCGATGGTTTTCGTGGTTAACGTTACCAACATACTGAAGGAAATATATGGTTAGCCGGCAAGCTAACGAGATAGCCACACTGAGCTGAGGCTAATGGTAGCATGTTGGCTAACCCACGTTACAGCAGCTGAGTGTCACCTGCAGCTCAGCTGCTGGATTAGTGCAGGAGAAAACAGACTGATGTGATCACAGTGACAATGAGCCAGATGTGCTAATGCGGTAATTGAACTGTTTTATGTCATATGAGCCTAACTAACAGCTGGACTTGTCCAAGCAGTAAACAGAGAGGTGGAGAGAGAACATGATATCTTAGATAAAAACAGTAGCCAACTATTAATTTGCTAATTCGTCTGTATTTTCTCGTTGCCCCCTCATCTGAAGAATAATACAATTGAAATGACAAACACAACCTCATAACATTTTGTTCCTCGAGCTCTAAGAGTCAATAACACTAAAATTTCCCACAGCTAGCTAACATATGGAGTTGACCACTATTTATAGAAGTTGCTAATAAAGCAAGGATGGATTACCAACTGCCCCAGGTCCCTGGACCTTCACCCTCTCAATCAGTCAGTGTGGTAATGTGGGAATATGCACCACTAAATCTGATTAACTGTTAAGAGCCTTAAGGTGGGTGCTGCATTATTACCTAATATTTTGTCAAAGTCTTGGGGCCCATATCTCAGTGTTGCCTCAGGGCTCTTTAATGGGTTAATGTATCCACACTAGAACATAAGGATGAGTATTGCCAAGATTTTATTGATACTGATACTGCTTTTTCAGATGCTTATTGATACACTCACTGATACTACTACCACACATAATTTGGTGCTTTAAATAAAGATATGTCAGTGACTTTTCCAGGAATATCAAATGAGTTATTACATTTGGCTGTATTTTCATTAAATTTCAATTAAGTGTTGAATGTTTTGCCCTGTCAGCTGTTATTGTATTGTTACATAAATACTGATAGCAGTATTGTTTGCTTAGGAGCTTATCAATATTTTCAGTACTGACAGTCAGCAATTGGTAATGGTTCGATAATGGCACAAAATATGATAGTCCCGTGTTAAAAAGTCCATGATACAATATTTATAGTGATATGAAAAGCAAAGAAAATAATGCCTTGAAATTAAGTATTGTATTAAGTAATAAATCTGATATATTCAGCATGTTGTGTGTTTGTGTAGGATTATGTTTTCATGTAGCACAATGCAGCAGTCCTTTTGTAAAATAAAATGAATATAATAAGTAAGGGATAATGTACAGTGAGCAGGTCATTATTCTGAAATAAACCGGGACGGGTGATGCACGTCTTGAATCAACCTGAAGGGGTTTATTTCACAATAATGATCTGCCTGCTGTGCATTATCCCGCTTATTACGTGGTTACCTATCAAAAATGAATCAATAAATTGACACAAAATGTTGATTTCAGAAAGGATTTTGTTGATTTTAAAAGTGATTTTATCGCTCCTCCAGAGTCTATGATCAGGACTGTATCCATAGCAACAGTCTACTGTAAAGAAATGACAGACCTTCGAATACTGCAGTTGACCAATCAGAAAAAAGTATTTAACAAAGCCATGTGATACAATAAAATAATCAATGATGCAACATCACAGTAGATATCATCACAGTCCGATTTGGTATCAGGACATTTTTGATTACTCAATATCATTTCTTGTAAAATCAGAATAGGTGTCCTGCCCTCATGCTCAAAAATGTACCTGCATCGACCTACACCTTTATCTGGGAAGGATCTTAGTGAAAGTGCCCTCCGTGGAGTTCATGTGGGACTGGAGAGACTGGTTTAGTAGAAAACCCTACAGGGTGGGAAACTAGCACCAGCCATCAGCCAGGTTTGAACATTTGTCTGTTAGTGGCTGATAGGTATTAACGTTTTAAAAAAAATAACTTCCCACCCTGCCTCACAGTGAAAATCCATATGGAAATGGTTGTGAGGGCAAGTGAGAACTTGTTTCCTTCTCCAATACTGTACCACTCCCTCTAAGAGGCCACTGGCAATTCGAATCTGTGGAACAACCTGCCAGACCTGGTCCTGTTCCAAGAAAAGGTTTTTTGTTTTTGTGTCTTTGCTGATTAAAATCTGGAACCTTTTGTTTTTACAATGTGTCAGACTGAATGTGGCTGCAGGTTTCACTCAGCAGGATTATCCAGTTAACTCCGTAAACATGCTTCCTGGAATCAGCCCCCGCGCAGTCACTAAGCTAAGCAGTGTTGTTTGGTTTCTCCTGTCCTGAATGTCCTTCATGAAATGACTCATGCCCTCATGCAAGTCAAGATTTTATGGCCCTGTGGCACCTGCATTTCAGTTCAGGTTAATCTTTATCTTGTTTACTTTGTCTGACCCCAGATGACTGGCAGTTGTTGGTTCTTTGTTTGCTTTCAATCCACTAAACTGCTCAAATGGAAGGCCTTGCAATGATCCTATTAATTAGTTAGTTTTCAACTATTAAATTAATAGCCAACTATTTTGATTAACGTAACTTTTTAAAATAAAAAAAAAAAAAAAACTGTCAAAACTGTGATTCCAGCTTCTTAGAAGACCAGTGTGTAATATGTAGTGGCATAAATGACTCATTCTAAAGTAACAAAAAATACAATGATTCTTATTTTCAGGTGATCATATACTCATGAAAATATACTTGTGAATATTATATTCTATTCCTGCCTTATTTTGCAAATTAATCAATGTAAATCTTACACATTTGATGTTTGAATGTATATATTTTAGAGATTCTTTACTCCTTTATGACAGTAAACTGAATATGTTTGGATTGTGGACAAGACATTTGATTATGTTATTTTGGGCTTTGGGAAATGCTGGTTAACATTGTTCTCCATTTTCTGATATATTAGAGACCAAACAACTAATCAATTAATCAAGAAAATAACTGACAGATTAATGAAAATAATTTCAAGATAGTCTGTGTCACCCATTCTGTACCTTTGGTATAACAGTAAACATGGTATTACTGCAGGCACTAATGTTAACGTTATTTTACTGACTGACTTGTTTATGGTGGATTTATATCAACAATAATAAAATGTTATTTTTGTCCACAACATTGCTGTGTATCAGTAAACATTAAAAAGTCCTTGCTTCGTCCTCTTTAGGCTTTGCCAGAATGGCGCGCGGGCATCAGAAGATTCAGTCTCAGCAGAAAAACGCCAAGAAACAGGCGGAGATTAAGAAAGCCAAGGGTCATGATCAGAAGACGGCAGCCAAGGCAGCATTAGTGTTCACCTGCCTTGTGTGCAGGGTGAGTATGAGGCCTCAACTCTGACAACCAAGGGTGAATCAGGGTGGGGGCGTTTTTTTTTTTTTTTTGAAGGTTTAGATTAAATGTCTCATGCTATGCTCACTTTCAGGTTAATATCTTTATTTTGAGCATCTACTAGAGAGCATTTACTTGATTTATTGTTTAAGAAAGCACATTATTTTTGTCATACTGTCCGTTGCTGCAGCACCTCTTTTCACACTCTGCCTTAATGCTTCGGTTTAGTGCCTGTCTCTTTAAGGCTCCCCTCCCGAATACCCCCGTCTTTCCTTGTCTTGTAGCTTGCTAGCTCAGGGACAGAATGACTGCTTGGTGTCGTGTTCTTAATTTGCATCCAGACACGACTGAGGACAGTGACTGTATAGTTGTGACATTACAACCTTACAGTTTTTGAATACGGGCTGTGTGCGTTTCTGATACTTTCACATTATCTATATAGCACTTAGACCTGGTTTATAATCAAAAAAGACATGGAAATCTCACTTTAAATCCTTTGATAACAGACACTGTTCTTACGCCAAAACTAGTTTGTGTATGCAGCATTTTTAAATGCGGCTAAACCTGCTAAAAATAGGCGATTGACTCCTATCCCGTTGCCAGTAGATGACTTGGCCTTTCCATTTTTTTCTGACATGTGAAGGAAAGCCAAGACTCAACTCATGTGAGCAGAAAGGCAAAGAGAAAGAGGTTTTTAAAAATCGCTGCGTGTTCAGCTCTCAGTACTTGTGCAGCTTCTACCTGAATCTCTGTGGTTTGAAGTTTAGTTTTTCCTCCCACCTTCCTGTTTGTACTTTCAGGTATATGGTGTATTTTACTGTGTCATGTTCACTTTGACAGTCATTAAGTTACTGTTGATGAAAAGACAGAGTTTCCTGATGTTGCTGCCTCATAATAAGAGCTTTTAGATAACAAAATAATGGAAGACTTTTATTGTGAAGGCCATATAGTATTATTCATTTGGTATTTGGTTCTTTCAGAATGGATGTAAGTATGGAGAATGACATTGTGTAAGTACAAAACATGGGTAGCTGCATCACTTCCAAATGTTTTTAGTACTTTATGTGTATAATATTTGCACCAATCAATGGTCCTGATGTTTTTATGTAGCTGGCCCATGTCACATGGCTGTCAAAACCTATTTGACATGGGAACTGAGCATGCAACAATCATGCTTCTGCATCAGCCTGGTAAGAGAATGGCAGAAAGGAAACAGAACGTTATGTGGTTTGAAAAAAGCTTGGTATTGCCTGTCCCCAGCATTAGTTAAAAGACAAACCTTCCAGCAGGTAGCCCTGTTTTAAAGGAGATGCAAATCCCTGCTCTGGTGGGCTGATGCTCCAGATCAAGCCAAACAGCACATGTGTATGGAAAAAGGGCAAAAGAGGTAAATAGCCTTCATTTCCTCAGCTTGAAAAGGGGCAACAATTAGAGTATCGGCCTGGGTGTTATGTATTCATCGCTAAAAATCAAAGCTGGAGTCAAGAAGCATCTGCCGCTATTCCTATTGGACCCAGGAATTAATGATGATTGTACTCTTTCAAAAGACAGATCTTAGTAGGTGTAAGTGGGGTTTTTTGTGCAGTTATAACATAATATCTGTTGGATTTATCGTCCCTTTCCACAGTCCCAGATGCCCGACCCAAAAACCTTCAAGCAACACTTCGAGAGCAAGCACCCGAAATCCCCTTTGCCCCCTGAGTTAGAGGGAGTGGAGGCGTAAAATGGTCATCCTGGATACCAAACCCAAGTTCTTCAAGGCCCTGCACCAACTCTGCACTTGTCTCAGTCTGACAGCAATGGATGATTCAGTGTAACCAACATGAAGCTGTTATCTTCATTTAGGCTTTTGCAGGCCAGGTTGCCTTTGATGCAATGCTTCCTCCCATCCAGTCCTGTTTTCACTTGTGTTTAATTACACAAAACCAAGCGCCGGCTTTGATTTCACAGCCACTGAAGACCTGTTCAATCCAGGATCCAAGTGGTGAATGAAGATGTCTCCCCTCATTCACAGTCTCCTCACTGCCCTGAGGTGTTGTGCACATAGGAATATTTCTTGCTGCTAGCTCTTGTACCTCTTTATCTGAAGCTTTGGTGGATTGTCTAATTAAACCTTTACAGCCAATATGAGGTAAACGCATCCAGTGTCCTTAAACAAAGCATGAATTTGGCTTGGGTGGGAGAATTCTCATGTTAAGTTTGCTGCAATAAAGGCAATGACAAATGTGATCTCATCTGTTTTGTTAGTGCTTCATGTATTGAATCAGAAGGAGGCTGTGACTTTTTTTTTCTCACATCAGTTGTTAAATATGGAATTCCTCCACAGCGCTGTCTGCCATGTTCTACTGCAATCTGTCATCTAGCTAATCACGATTTCATATTGGATCACAGAAATGTGAGATTTTGCTCGCCATTTCCAAGCTGCTATATGAATCGTCAGTTCATTAATTTTTTTTTCGGGGGCTTGTCGGCAACATTTGTATGCTTGGAAAATGAATGTATGCTCCAACGATGATGTATTATAGCATTTTATTAAATTTTACTTTGTTGTATATCTGCTTTTTTCTCGCCTTTCTTTTCATAAACCTTTCTGCAGAAGTATTTTGTAGAACGCATGATGAAACAGACACATTGTAAAAGGGTTTTTTGAGTAGATAATATTACTAGAAAGAATCCTCTCTGTCTGGCCTGACAAGAATTATTTTACTGACTGTACATTATATGTTGTTTTTCTGGCTTGGTGGATGAAAATTCACAGTGTAGATTTAAAGTTAATGCTTGACCGTGTACGTTTACTGTCAGTTTAATATTTACTGTATTTCTCTGCAGCTCTGTTTCCATAAAGTGCATGTTTTTCACATGTAAATGTGAGTTCTTCATAGGGTATCAGCTGTCACATAAATTCTGCAACACACAGTACACAGTATTGCACTTCGCCACTCGTCAATGTGGGCTTTTTGAAGTGGGGTTGTATGAGATTTGTTGTCAATAATCAGTGTATTACCTACAGTAGATGGTGGTCGTCACTCCCCCAGTTTAGAGAAGCAGCTAAGCAAAGAACTGCTGTGGTCAGGGTCACTGTCTTCTCTTAAAAAAGTCAGTATCAGCTCAGTGTACTCTATATTTAGAATACTTTCCCTGTTTTACCTTGCTGTCAGACAGCCTTTTCTGACTGAAAACCACTATTATATAAGCCAAATATTGCTCTCTCCAAACCAGCCAGAGTCCACAGGTCAAATCAGTAATTTTACCTTGCTGAAACATGGGAGCTGCTGAGCTGCTGACTCCCTTTAAATCACACAATAACACAAACAAGCAGATCGAGGCAACAAGGAGAGAAAGTGATATTTGGCTCATATACTGGTTGTTTCCCCTTTGGAAAAGGCTGTCTGACAGCAAGGAGAAGCAGCGAACATATTCTAAATATACACTTAGGTGGCTAAAATAAGTTTGTAACTGACCCTATCCAAAGCTTAACTTTCTACACCGGTTTTACACTCTGCTTCTCCAAGATGGGTGTGTCTTGACCACCATCTACTGTTGTTAATGTACTGACTATGGATAATGAAGTACCTCATACAACCCTGCATAAAACGACCTGAGCTATTCCTTTAATATCTGGCAGAAAGGGAGGCAGGAAGACTCACAGAAAGTTTCTGAAGCTAATTTGGACTTCATCCCAGGAGGCCGTGTTAATAATAAATGATCCTTCACTGGGACATCGTATTGATCAAACCAACCATACGCTGTTCATAAAAGCTTGTATATCTCCTGTACTCTGAGGTTTTAACACCTGGTGTCAGCTGGTCTTTTTCTCTACAGGAAAGAATGCATTATACATGAGCAGCAATTTTTTTCACTGAGTGTGCTTACATGCATACCAGTATCCTAGTTGTGATTGGGTTTTTGGAGTATCCTGGTTACGTTTTGCACGGGTTGATCTCGTATTCAGAAACCTGGGTAAGGTTTTATCCTGGTTTTAAGAAACACGGATATACTACCATACTCTGATAGAAACCTCAAGTATGATTGATCATCTGTCCAATGAGACGTGGGACCATAGTTTGGACCAACTGTTTGATGAGTATTTAAATGTGCATTGTTCTCTTTTGAATGTTGCCTACGTTTTTACAAGGTTAATTCACTTAATAAATGAGAAAGATAAAAGTATTGGAGTTTCACAGCCTGAGGAAAGAGGTACAGGGACTTAAAGGTGTAGAAGCTTTATATTGTATGGTGCCACTCTGTTGTATTGTGGTTCTTTTAAATAAAAAAAAAAAAAAACAGGAATGTACAACACTGTAAGATACTATAATGTATCATGCACATACTTAATGCCACTCCTGCCTATGTCAGTGCACCACTCCAGTCAAAAACATCTGGAAACACCCCTGACCCTGAATATAATCAGACACAGGGCCTAAAACTAGGATACTAATGCACATTTGAACACACTCACTGTGGTTCCTTGTTCTTGTTCTTTTTGGTTTATATCAGGGTTAAAATGCAAAAGACAGAAGTTAATATCTAGTTATAGTTAGCAGTTCTGAAAACATAAAAAAAAGCAAACTTCATCAACACACAAATCTGATACCGAAGATATAAAAAGCATCATGCAGATAACTATTTCATACAGGTGTACACGTCTATAATAACACAGCTGCAATAAACTGAAAGGGAAAAATAGGACTTCGACGTGCACAGCAAGAGCAGCGCCAAATCTGAAACGGATATTCAAATCGTAATGAAACAAATATATCAGTGGAGCGATGCAGAAGCTGATACCAACTGTCATAAAAGCCTCGTATCAGCCAGACTGCTGACAACAGGAAATGAGTCAAACTGCAGCTCTGTGTGAGTCTAATTAACAAAAACAATGAATCCTGTCTGAACCCATTAGTCACCCGACCAGCTGAAAATTATGTCTTTGACTCTTTTTTTCATCACAAGAAGCACTCATTTCCTGTTGTCCCTGATCTCCAGCCAGCTCACACTCACTCACTGAAGAGATGTGTTGTGTTGCCATACAGACAAGAAATACACACGGCGTTGCATTTAATTTAACATTCTCACAACATTCCCAGAACATTTGTTCCAGGTCTTTATTTGGTAACCCTTCCAAACGTTCCCAAAAGGTACCACAAACCACATGAAGTAACATTTTGGGGGGTAATTTTTGTAATGATCCCGTGAGGTTCCCCTCTGGTAGCCTTAATTGTTTAAAGAAACGTTCTTGTAACATTATGGGAAAAAATGTTTTTCGGTGGTAATTTTTGGAATGTTCCCTTGTGGTTTGCTCTAGGTATTCTTCTAGGTAACCCTCCCACAACATTTGAAGCCATTTAGGTAACCCTCCCATGATATTTTACGAATGTTGTGCAAATGTTTTTGTTCAAAGAAACATTGTTCAAACGCTTAGTAACCATATGAACTAACTTTTTTGAGGAAACATTCCCAAAACGTTCTAATACCCACATCAAATAATATTTTTTGGAGGTAATTTATGTAATGTTCCTCTGAGGTTCTCTGCTCACAATGTTTTTAAGAATGTTGGTTTTGGTTTAAATAAACATTCCCTAAACAATGACTATATGAAGTTAATTTTTTTGTGGATAATTTTTGTAACATTCTCCCAAAATTTGCTGCTGTCTTCCAATTGTTCTAATGTTTGCACTAACCATAACATTAGTTTTATGCAGAAAAAACTCACCATCTAGGGAACATTAAGGGCAAACTTTCAAGTAATCTTCCTGGAACTCTCCAACTAACCTTCCCAGGGTGCTCTGGGAACGTAATATTATTATAATATTGCTGCTATTGCAGTAAAACTTGCCATTTTAACATCAAGGGAATATAATGCAGGAATGTTCCAGAGACATTCCCAGAACATTTTGGGAACCAGCTAGGCTGCTGTTCTTGTATTCATAGAGGTCATGGAATGAATCCTCTCTGTCATAACTGAGGCAGAGAAAAAAAAATCTTTATTCTGTCTATTCAGAAGAACAAAAACCAAAGCCAACACCATTCTGCCTGTTCGCTGTTTTTTTTTTTTTAATGGTTTGAGCGGCTCGACAAAATGAGTCATCGCAGCCCACATTGTTCCTCCGTCTCCTCACATAGTCCACCTCCTTCCTTCCTATCTGTAAACTTGTGAATGAAAAAACACAACACAAGTTCATTCATACAAATACACACACACACACACACACACACACACACACACACACACACACACACACACACACACACGCTACAGTAGATCTGCTTTGTGTGTTACGTCCTGTCTGTTTGGATTCAAAGTCTGACAGGAAAAAGGGGAGCGCTTGCACAAAATGAATTAGTTGTCGTAATTAGGTGAAGGAATTAATTAGATTCCCAGCGGCTATAGATCATCTATTTCCAGGCACATGTCTGAGTTTGAAGAGATGAAAACAACTGCAAACCAGAGGGTGCTCTCATTGTACTGGTGATAAAGACACACTGGATTATGGCTTTATGTGCTCTACTGATTATATGCATTTTTATTCTCAGGTAAATAAACTCTTAATCTGTGGTAACAGTATACTGCTATATTATTATCATTTCTGTTTGTGCCCCAAAACAACTTGTATTTCAGAGTCAGTACAGAAGTCCTTTGCAATCTCTTGGCCTGATCAGAACAACTCAACACCTCACCCAAAAGTCAATGGACTGAGGCACGCCCTGCTGAAAACCTGATTACCAAGCATTTTTTCCACAGCATGTTATTGCTGGAATAGCTAATCATTCTTCTATTAATGCCTGAAGTAGACACAGGGTGGAGCTTTAACGGACCATTATTATAATTTTTTATTAGGAGATTATTAGGGGGGCATCTACCTCAGCTGTAGGCTGTAATATAAGTGTTAGAAACATTTTCTTTTAATTATTTTTTCTTTTTTTTCTTTTTAGTAACAAGACAAACTGTTTACCTTGCCATCACCAGTGTCTATCTACTTCCTCTGTAGTCCACATACAAGTGCAATCATTATGAATTATGCATGAATTATGGCATTATGAAGACATGTGAAATGGGACACCCTGATAAACTATGAAGCTGAGCACTAAGCAAATAATATTCAAAGTTTTCAAAGTTACCAAGAGTCCTTAAGAAGGTAGAGACTAATCTAATGGTCCCAATACAGTTTTCCATCAACATGAACACTGGTTAAATAGGTAAAATACAATAAATAGAGACATATGGCAAGTGGAAAATATCAGTACAGTTTAAATGGATTTCAGAGCAGAAAGTAACTGGTTTAGAAGTACCCAGCTGTTCAAGATATAACATATTTTAATAGTAACTGCTGCCTGAAGCTCTTTTTGAAAACAGACACAGATAACAACATTTTTAGTATTATTATTCTCTTTCCGTATTTCTGGACCTCTGCAAACCACACTAAAGTTTTTGGGTTTTTTTACCCATTACAGGATGCCTTTTCCTACATATAATTATAGTCTTACATATATGCAAAAGAAAGTAGATTGGAATATAGGAGTCTGTCCTTGAGCATATGTACATTATAAATTATACAAGCATTGTGAAAAGTATAACATTCGGTAAGCTTCAAAAACCATATCTGTGGAAAAGAGGGTCAATAGGAGCATTTACCATGGGCACAATGATATAGGTACAACTTTCTTCTGTAAAATTGTATTTCACAAAATGATGAGAAAAAACATTTCACCAGATAACGATATACAACCTATAACTTTATACTGAAACATTTTTTAAGTCTTTTGTAAGAGAAGTCAAGGCACATAAGTAATGTGTGATAGCAGAGGGACTAATTGAGGGCTATTTGCAGGACTAGTGGAACAAGATAAACAGGGGAGTGGGCTATTCTGATGCAACTACCGATCAAGCCAGCAAGAATGTACTTCAGGCTCTATGTAGATATGTTGTAGATTTACTGTGAGACCCGTTAAAGCAGCTGGATATCATCTTCTTGGTAACAGTAGGATTCAAAGTTTTAAGGTACGTAACTTCAAGATTAAAATTTGTGTCATGCACCTGTTAGAGGTCTCAATAGATTCACCCGCTGTAGAACTTATATAGGTCAAAACATTATTTAACATTAGTCCCATGATAATACTCACTGATATTATCAATAAAAAATTTATCACACCATGATGCAACATATTAATGTGTGTACATGCCTATGAGTCGAGCTCTCAGTAAAAGCAAATATAAATGGAGTTTTTTTTTTTTTTTTTTTCAATTCTTAAATTTTAGCTCGTGACAATTGGGAAACCGAATTGAGAAGCATGTCATATCTAAGAGAAACAGTTTCCATAGCAACCAACATTTACTAGCATTTAAGGCACTTAGATAAAACAGAGAGGGAGGATCACTTTAAGCAGTGGATCACTGAGATCTATTGATAACAAGAAAGCTCTTATTAGTTATTTTCATTACCATATACAGTATGTGTTAGTTAACTTAGATATGTGGGCTACTGTAGGGCTTTTTCAGTATTTTGCTTTATTTTTTTTATTTCTATCTTTTTGTTGTTGGTTTTGCTCCTGCTCAAAGTGATACAGATCTTTGGTAAATAGGACATGAAAATGTGCCTTGATTGTCAGTCAGTGAAGTAAAAAAATAAAATAAAATAAAATAAATAAATAAATAAATCCAGACTCGTGTCTAGAACGAAACCCTTGATTTACGAAGCTCTCGCGAGATTTGCTGGGATCTTTTCTTCACCTTGTACAAACCTTATACAAACTAATTATGTTTTATAATACACCAACACTGTAGTTAAAATTTGGGTATGTTTAAGGGTAAAAAGCACTTGGTTAGGGAAATATGCTTTGGATTATAATGATCACTCTCGCGAGAAAATTCGCGGGTCTGGGGTTCCCTTCTAGACCACCCTGAGACAGTCGTTATGAGCCCGTCCTGCCGCACTTCCGGGTTAGTTTTTGTTCCTTTGGCCTGAATATTTTTTCAATAAAGGACTTATTTAATGATTCATTGTGAAACTCTGAAACAGGACTCAGTTTTCTTGCCCCATTTTCAGAGACACTGACTTCTACTACTATATGTAGCGGTAAAATGTGAACTCTTTCTGGTCATACCTAAGCTAAAAATTAATCAACTACATCTCCCATGCGTCTTTGCTGTCGTTGCTGGACAAACGCTCATAGAATGTTTTTACATTCATTCTCATAGATATTATACGTCTATGTTCATACTAGAGGAAAACTTTGTAGATTTAGAGTTTGATGATTTAAGAAGCACCAAATAAAAAGCGACAGTGAACCAAAACGAACAGATAGTGTGTTCTATAGGAATTGTTTACTTAATTTATTACACAAATTAGACAGAATTAGAATCATATTGCAACTGAAAGTTGAAAAATCTTTAAAACTGTCCATTGACTTTAATTTTTTTTTTGCCTGGTAAATGTGGTTGCCCCAGCAACCCGGGTCTGACGTCATCCGTCCCGGTGCGACCCTGCTGCTGTGTCTTTGATTGGAGGGAAACCCCGTGGATGAGCGGGAGAGATCATCAGCTGTGCGGCCGGGAATCAGGAACAACATCGTCTAACGACACTCACAGGTTAGTTCACGTTTATTAACTATTCACCATCGGTGATATATTCGACGGAAAATCGTTACAAGTGCTCCGTGTGTTTGTAGGGATCGTTTTAATCCTGCACGAATCGTCGCTACTGGGACTGTAAGAGGAAACCAGTGATGCGCCGCTGCTCAGTCATTGTTCGGCGCTGCTCACTGAATGGGAAGCGCTACTGCACTTTAACCCATCTATTTCTTTTACTCGCTGCATTTAGAGGGTAGATAACGGGTGTGTCAGAGTTGCCTTTGTGAATTTAATAACCGAACATTAACGTTTAATGCTCGAAAAACCAGCTGCCTTGGTTTGCTTTCCGGGAAGCGAAAAAGGGCGTTCACTGTGGACTGAACTAAGCTAGGCTCCTTTCATTCCAGTTTAACTGATTCGGTGACAACATCATCACGTCTTATTCATGCATCTGCAGCGTTAATACGCGTTTATTCTCGTTAAAGAATGAAAACAACAAGGCTAAATCATGCATGAAGGGTATTATTTGACGATTTTGTACCCTTGTCGTACTCAGTTGGAGCTCGGTGGGCAGGTGAGTGTGTGTGTATGTGTGTGTGACGTGAAACTGGGTGGCCGACATTCCTCAGAAGGTTGCAGGTGTCTGCGTGCTGCTGGGAAGTCTGACTCACTGAAGATCCAGTGATTTTTGAGAGGCGAGTAGTCACATAGGTGTGGTATTTTATGGGATTGTACAGGGCAGATGGAAAACAATAATTTGCAGATACGTTTGATTGTTTCACTGCAATTGTCCTGCGGTTATCCCGAGATGAAGCAAGGAAACTGTAAAATCTGCAAGCTGGGAACCAGGAAGTAGCTACCTCTGGAAAAAAAAAATGGCGATTGAATTGGGCGAAATCAGGGGTCTGACTAGAACAAGCCAGTATTGACCTTATTTGATAGGTTATTGCACAGTTTTGCCACACCTGTTTTATTTTAATGCGTGTTTAGACTTTGTCCTGCTTTTAACTTCATTATTCCTCCTCACTACTTGGTGTTTTTTGTAATTGTATAACATATAGCTAAAACGTTTAGGCTTAGGGCGGCACAATTAATTACAATAAATTCACGATATGGCCAAGTGCAGTATCCAAGTTGCAAAACCAAATTGCAGTTTTTTGAAAAAGAACAAATCAAATGTATGAGAGAACAGCATTATAATGAGGTACTGTAGCTGCTCAGTTGACCTGGTCTAAAAATCTTTGTCTCCAGATAAAAGAAAAGAAACATTTTATTTTAATTGAACAAACACTGCTTTGAAAAGACGTTAATGTCGTTCATCCAGGAGAAATTCTTAATGTTAACTGGTTTCAGCTCTGTACAGCTGGTTAATAATCCAAAAAACATACCTACTTTTGAAAAAAAAAAATCCCAAGCATTGTGAGAGATTGAAGCACCGATTAAAAAAAAAATGTGATACTTAATGTGAGTGATAAGGACCAATCTTGTTTTACATGACATGTCTGTGTAATATTCTCCAAATATATTAGAGGAGTCAATGTATTTACTCCATTTATACTCCATTTTTACTGATTTTGCTTTTTTGTTATGTTCAAATGTCCTTTGCACTATAATGCATACCAAAAACCTGGTTTCATTGAGGAATCAGGTTGGGCAGGAAGTTGTACAGAAAGGACAACACATTTACATGTACTGTAGTCCTCCTTCCTTCAAGTAAAATGTTCAAATCCCTCCCCCCTTCCCCATCATGTTGCTCCTCTCGTTCTCTCCCTGTCTCTGCCCTCCCCCAATGCTCTCTCCTCTGTCTTCCTAATCTGTCTCCTGTCCCCTTTGTTTTGCCCTTCCTAACTCTGTCTCCTCTGTCCTTCCTTCCTCAGCCCACACAGGAGCAATGGCAGACCACGAGGAGGAGGTACAGAAAGCCAAACTGGCTGAGCAGGCCGAGCGCTATGATGACATGGCTGCATCCATGAAGATTGTTACAGAGAAAAAAGAGGAGCTCACCAACGAGGAGCGCAACCTGCTCTCCGTTGCTTACAAGAATGTGGTTGGGGCTAGGAGGTCCTCCTGGAGGGTGGTGTCCAGCATGGAGCAGAAGTCTGATGAGCAGAGCAAGGCTCTGGCCAAGAGCTACAGGGAAACAATTGAGAAAGAGCTGAATGACATCTGCAAAGAAGTACTGGTAAGAATTAGGGATGGTAGAGAGAGGCAAAAAGGGTGGATAGGTGGAAGGAAGTGAAGAGTAAATCAGATTGTTGGATGGGAAAACAATGAGAGGTGCAACAAACTAAAAGTTCAATATAACATTATTCCATCTGTTTTTAGGCACTTTCATGATTTACATTATATCTTGATATACACATTTTCTCTAAAACGAAATACCATATATTCTCAAATAATGTCAATTTATGATGATCTTATATACATCGCTGCATATTAAACTTCATGGACAAAAACAGATATTACTTATCTTGTCGGGATGACTATGGGTATTTTGACAAAATAAACACAATTTTTTGATAATCATCAGTAATGTCTAAATGGGTCAAGTCAAATATTACAGCAACTGGAAAACTGCAGAAGAAAAATGCCTCTGTGGCAGTCTGTGTTCATCCCTGATAGGGCTGCCCCGACTGAAGATTTTCCTGGTCAACTAATAGTTCAAGTCGTTAGTTGAGTAGTTGTTGCACCTTTGTGATATTAATTTATTTAAATTAGGGCTGAACAATTCATCGAAATGTTGGCAAAATCACACTGTGGCCTACTGCAGTCACTGTATGTTTACTGCAATTTAAGTAATTGTTAAAGGCAAATCTGTATCAAAACACCATTTTAAATTAAATGTTGTTCTGCCAAGGTGTTTTGTCATATTCTAAAGA
Organism: Lutjanus erythropterus; assembly: GCF_056507025.1. NCBI lineage: Eukaryota > Metazoa > Chordata > Actinopteri > Lutjaniformes > Lutjanidae > Lutjanus > Lutjanus erythropterus. Next base: position 21,866,411 of record NC_139332.1, read on the forward strand.
ACATCTCAAACTGCAAAAGATCAATTATGACTCTTTCTGTTGTGATTTTTTTTTTTTTGACCCAGTAGAAATTTTGTATTTGTAAAACTTTCTTAGAGTGGGCAGGCCAGTGGGACAAACACTACTGGGCATGTTCAGTGGACCACATACCATGGAAGTAAACATGGAAGCTAAAAAACTTTTTGATGTATGCACTAGGCAAGCAGTTCTCATCAGACTGAATGGGCACCATCTTTGTGTATGATATCCAGTTCATAATAGATGCATGATCTAAGGGGGGCAGTTTAAACAGAACAGCAGGAGCTAACAGAGACAATTTTAGAGCGCAATTCAAATGTGTTAGTCACCTGGCTGTTCTGACCATAAAACACCTTTTCTCTTGCTTAATATTGCTTGGCTTGAATCGCTGCTCATCTCTGTAAATATCCAATATCTGTGCCATTGATTACCCTCAGTAGTCAGGAAAATAAGTATTCCAATAATGCGTAAATATGGCATAGTGGTTGTGAACATGTGTCTTGGTCTGCTGGAACACTCACAGTGTGTGAGTTCATTTGTGAAGTCATCCTATCTTGTAGACAAGCGGTGCTTTAAGCAAATGAAGGCTCATTGCCCTACCAGATGTTTGAATATCATACAAGATGAATGTTAGTATTTGGATAGTTTGGATACATACTGTATTCACTGTAGAGTCACTGTGACTCCAAGACACAAAGCTATGAACATAAAAGGACAACTCCTCAGTGAGTTTCTGCATCTTTTTGGTTGTAAATTTGTAGTATATATATATGTTGTAGACAAGAATGAGAGTCTTGCATATGATGATGTTTCAAGGAGAACTGGATATGGCGTTTGAGGCGGGCGCGGCCCCTTTCTTTCCTATAAAAGTTGCTCAGAAAAAAGCCACTCGCTGAATGCAGACTGCACACTTGGACTAGAGATTTCCACCTGGTCAACTTCCGGTTTAGTCCTATGCTAACTTAAATGGGAATAAAATAATTTAATTGGACTTAAACTGGACTGAGTGGATTAATACTGATTGTGAAACAAGTCATTTTGCGGGGTAACAAGAGCCCGGCTGATTTATTGGCCCAATATGGGCCTGTCACAGATATGTCATATCTAGGTTTGTAGTGTTGGCACTATACTGGAACTTTCTAATTTCAATGCAGTACCTTGAAAATAGGCACTACTTGATACAATCTTTGATAACATGGGATAATTTCCTCAATATTGAGGGCATAAAATTTTAGATTTTTTAGTAAATGATTAATATAACAAGGCGATAACATGAAAACGGTACTATGTAGGTACTGCAGCGATGTGTATTCCAAGTCATTGTCAGAGAAGAACGAGCGAGAAAATCCAGCTGGTACAAGAGTATTGATAACCATGAAAAATCAGTGTCTGAAGCATTTCAAACACTCTCTCTCACTCTCTCACACACACTGTAATTAAAAAAAAAGAAAATTGCAGAAATGCAGATTAGGGTTGAGGAACAGTTGTTGTTAATGTTCAGGCCATTAGAGTTGATGTTTTGCTAAAGCCATAATGATGCAGTGTAGCTCAGTGATATCTGGAGTATCAGGTAGGTCAGGTTTAAGCAAGTTAATTAGCATATGATGTGATTGCTAAGCTTTGCAATCTTGGAACAGTTTTCACATTACACCTGGTTGTCACTGCCAAACTATTGTTTACCGATATGCGCCAACATGAAAATTACAGATTACAGAAAATGCTTGGAGTGATTTAGAATTGGCACAATTTATTTTTATTCTGTAGTTTGTGTTCCTTCCTGCCACTGCCATATGTATATGTTAACTTATTTAACATGTTAAATAAAGCATATAATATACTTTAAAATTATTTAAGAAAACAGCCCATATTGGTACAAAATTGTTGATAAATCCCATATGGGTCTGGATGTAGTTATAATGCTTAATTAAAAAAAAAAAAAATTACAGCCACTTCTTTCGCAATTATAGTCCTTTTGGCAGCTGTGTATTTCATGATTTGTAATTACACATTTTGGCCACAAGGTCAAATCAGCCTCACAGCCTGGCACACTTCCTGGGGGCTTGAAGAGAATCGAAGATATGAGGTGAAAATAGCAAACATGTCTCAGAGTAATGCGGTAAGACTTAGAAAATGACAGGCAACTATGTTAAGCTTAAAGGAATGCAGCCTGCAATGGTGAGAATGCTGTTGTCCTTTAAAACAAATATGCGCACTGTTTTTTTATTTTTTTATTCACAGGTTTCAGGTTGCACTCTTAGATTTACCTCCCCAAATAATGTTGTTAATGTTATCTCATGAACTGACAACTTGTTCAGATGTGTATTGAGTTGCACAGTTTTCACCACTAATGTTTTACACTTTGCACACTTACTTGCAGCAATTGCTTGATGACCATCTGATCCCCAAAGCATCCCCAGCTGACAGCAAAGTCTTCTACCTGAAGATGAAGGGAGACTACTACCGCTACCTGGCTGAGGTGGCCACTGAAGCGTCTAAGGATGGTAAGTGAAGCAAAGTTAATTTTTTTTGGTCAAGGAAAAAATCGGATGACACAAGGAGGTCGTTATGCTCAGGGTTCATGAGCAGTACGCAAGACACACCAAACACATAAAGAAAAAATGGTGCCACCTGCTGCTAAAAACACACACTGCTGTGTGATCCAGCCCTCTGTTTCTATGGAAATAGTCACACATCTGTCAGTGGTGGGGGGCGGGTGTGAATGTGTGCTGATTAATGGTTCTTAACGATCCTCTTTAACATGAGGAGACCAGGCTCGCTTCAGGTGTTGTTTTGTGGCCCGAATACTGACACCCTCCCCATCCTTGACCTACAACTGTCAGCTGAAATGCTGGTGAGGGCTGCTGCTGGGTTGTCATGGTAACAGGAGCAGCACCAGGGTGTTGGCTGCTAGTGGTGGCCGGGAAGCATTTTTCTAATTTGTTTGGTGGCTGAGGCAACCCAAACTGTCTGTTTAATGTTTTTTTTTTCCTATTTCTCCTCCACAGTTTCAGATTGAGTGTGTTTCGGCAGTATATTTGCAGTCCTATAGAAATTAGTACCACTGTTTTGTCTCCATGATAAATCACCTCTTGTCACCTTTCGATTGGGCAGTTGGTGATACACACTCACTTGACACAGTCTGTCTTAAATGTATCCTAACAAATGCACTTATAAAACCTGGTGTTTCTTTGGTGTTGAAGAGTTTTTGTCATTGTAAAGCCACTACAAGGGGTTTTTAAATTGCATTTGCAAGATGACTGGCTTTTTCTATAAAGTTGTTCTCAATGCCTGCCGCTGGGTTGGATTCTCCTTAAAGCTGCAGTTGGTGGAATGCCTAAAAACAGCTGATTGTTGAGTCTCATCTCTAGGACATGAGTCGGGTTTCGTTTTCTCTGTCCGTCCTACCGAACGAGCAGCATGCATATCACTCACGCAACAGTTTACAGAGGCGAGCGTTAGTGAGCACAGACTGGCAGACAAACCTTTATCTGGTTTATTTTTATTTCTCACCCTGATTTGCAGCAGTGTTTAAGTGTACATGGCCCGTTGGTAAAATCATGATTGTTGTTTTTGGAACTACCCATAGTATAATACATGGACATTATGCAGAGCGAGTCTGTAATACACAAAATATTAACTTTTGACCCAATAAATATAACCACTCCTTTGCAATTTGCCCTCAGCTGTATGGAATTAAAATGAGAGAGTTCAGATTACATTGTAAATGTATTTTGTTCACTGTGTGGGTCTCATGGTTCAGCAGCGTGCTGTAGGTCCAGGTTTAATGTCCCCTATGGACATTCTATTTCAGTCTGTTAGGTATCGAGTATCAAACTAGTATTGTTTCAGTCTTGAGTATCATTTAGTTTTTGGATAACGTGATACTAAACTGGGTATTGGTATTGAAGTAAAAAAAAATTGTATTGTGACAGCACTTACCTAAATAAAAATCTCCTCCTGCTGCTTTTTAACTCTTGAATGTATGACTCACTGTAATCTTTAGCTAGGAAAATGTAAAAACAGCCTGATTTAAAGAGAATCTGACCTGGTTGCAGGCATTAAGAATCTACTTTGTAGAAACAACTAATCCTCTCACTAATGGTGTTTGCTTGTATAGGCCACATAGTATTTAATTGAGGCGGTTTCATAATCAGGTTAAAACCTCTTGTAGTAGCTTTAATGTACCTAGGTGAAAGGGTGGTTGTGGTTGCCAGGAAGAAGTCTGAGGAGTTGTTGCATGCAACATGATGCACATGCAGGTGGTGCACAGTGTAGTGTGCACTCCTGTCCAGAGTTACACAGTAATGTGAAGAAATCTCTTCTTTGAAATATCTGTTCTCTGATGGTCTGTCTTCCTATGTGTAGAAATCATCAAGCAATCAAAAGAAGCCTACCAGGCGGCCTTTGATATCAGCACAGAACAAATGCAGCCTACACATCCCATCCGCCTCGGTCTCGCTCTGAACTTCTCTGTCTTCTTCTACGAGATTGTCAACTCACCTGAGGAAGCCTGCAAACTGGCCAAGAAGGTAAGAACTGTTCTCCTCTCGCATGTCTGACATGTCTTATGTCTGTTTGAGCTTGATTCCATTTGTTTTGTCAATGATGAAATGTCCTGAATCTGGTGAAGAGTTTAATATGAGGTTAATGTGGGTCTGGTGGTCTGCAGGGTTGGGTTCCATTCACATTTGAACTGATATGGTACCGATTTCAGTATCAGTACCAAACAGTACTTTTTTGGGTGCTTTACTCACTCTTTAATAACAAAAATGTAATTTCACTTTTGAAAAATAAGTCTTAACTTCTAAAGTGCAACGTTATGTATGTTCAGTATTTTGTTATTTACAAAGAGACACCAAATAAAATTCTTCCCTCTCTCATCACAAAATTGTCCCTACGACCTGCCGTCTGTCAGTCTGTCACCAGGGCAGCACTGTTGTTTGTCACACAGGAAATGTGCAATGTCCTTCCTGTTATGTTGTCGTCATTGTTACCACAGCTGTGCTTGCACACTGTAATATTTCCCTGTTAGTGGTCTGTAATTTACAAATATTTGTATCATTCTGAGGTTTCGGACATGGTCATAAATCTCACCCACTGTGACATGCTAAATATCATGTTGGTAAGGAGTTTCAGACACAGCCCATGGCTTAGTGTTAGCTTTAAATGCTAGTAAATGCTAAGCCAACCAAGACAGTTACCACAGTAAGCAGCCATTTATCTCCCTTACAACGTGTCCAACGAGCTATTTAATCACCTAAAGATGTCATTGAAGTTCTTGTTGCCTCCCTTAAAGGTTTGTTGTCCATTTAGGTTTAAGTCACACTGTTTAGATGCTGGCTGCAGATGTGCTAATGTTAGCTACAGCTGCTGTGGAGGATTTAGCTTTCAGATTTGCCAGAACCTCGCAAGATTCTTCATGGTTTCCGTCAGAATGCTTGCTAACAGTGACAAGTGGATAACTGGATTGACAACATTAAACAGCGGCCCTCAATAACTGATGAAGGGACCTTTAAGGATGGCAATATAAATGTTCTTCAATGTTACATAGTAGTTAGATGTTGAATGTGACAACAGCCAGAGATGGATAATGGAGAAGAGAAACATGGACCACCTCCACCACATTTAAGTGATGACGTACTGTGTAATATATATTAAAAATATATATCTGAATTCACATTTTTCAACAGGCATCCAAGATTTTCATGCACAGAGTTCCTTTCTGTTAATATTTTTGATCCACTATGACACAATGTGGTCCCCTGTACACTCAGTGAATCTCTGTAGCGTGCATGGTCTCAGACAGCAGCACTCTTCATTATGTAAAGGCTTGTGTATTTTGCATTCTGTTCTTGTCCAAATTAGAAATTTGTCACGACTTTTGGAGCAGCCAAACTGCACAGTGATATTTTCTATACTCACATACATACATCATCAAATTACCCACTGAGCTACCGTATTCACAAATGTGGCTCACCTGGACTTTGGACTAGGAAGCTGCCACGGTCGAGTCTGGACTAACTAATGGGGTCATTTGCCTTCCCACATTCAGCTCCTCCGGGTAATATCTAAATAAAGTTGCAGTGGATAAAAAATAGTTGTCTCCTGACATCTAGTGAGGCTGAATGCTGTATAGTGCACCTTTAAAGACTGGTGTACTGAGAAAGTAAACCAGTTGAGCATATATACACAAATTGAGAGCCATAGCATCAATTATTCCTAAAGAATGCCTCTATGGGGCTGTGCTATCACAACTGTTACTGTAACCATTAGGGCTGCCCCCAATTAAAGATGCTCCCAGTTGACCAGTAGTCATCAATTCAAAACAGTAGTCGACTAGTCATCGCATGTTTATGATATTAATTTAATCATTAAAATTTATGTTTTTGTCAGAACAACCGGCAAGTAGACCGAATAATAATTGTTCATCTCAAGAGAGTATATATTTAGGAATAAATAACATCCAACTTCATAAAAACAAATACTTGCTGATGATGCATACTTGCAAATTAACTCGCTCCTCAACTGCTTCACACCTCTTGTCCTCGTCTGAACCCCCTGTGTTTTCATCGTCCCTTGGGTCACAGTCCAGTTGGAGCCGCTGTAGTGTTAAAACACCTCAGGTGCTGTATTCCTGGTCGGCAAACCAGCCTCTATCCATCTCAGGGACAGTGCCCCAGTCTAATAGATCATTTCAGCTATGGCACAAAATGCATTATGTTGTCTTCTACATACTCAGTCTGTATAGCTATAGCATAGTCCATAATCATTATCTGCATTATTAAAATTACACCAGACACTCCAAATGTTCCTTATTATCTTAAGCCTTATTAATGGCTCCTTGCAGTTTTGTGTTTTATTAAAATAATTTTTTGCCCTGCCAGTATTTATTTAAATAAATCTCTGATAACCAATGGAAATCAACCAACTCATTGTCTTGGAGAAAGTTAAATTAGAAAAATATAGTCCGACTCTTTGTAACACCTGCACTTTAACAGTCGAGGGTGAGTCACACAGCATGCTGGAGAGGCTGCGAGTCTGAGGGAGCAAATCATTACTACGAGTTTTGGGGAGATTCACAGCTACTGGAAGACGATCAGGGATAGCATATAACTTTTTTTGTTTTGTTTTCAGGTCTTATACTTGGGTAAAATGCCGCCACAACTTCTTGGCTTTCCTAAAGCATACAAAAAAAAAAAAATGATTATGTCAGGGTCCACCCACTGTAGAAGAATGGAAAAATGGTCATTTTCATGGATCAGTGTCGCCAGATGTAGGATGATGATTATACTTTTACCATAATTTAAACATACAATCAGTAATTCTGAAAATAGGCCAAATGTAATTTAGACATTTCCAAAAACCCACAATGAAGCCTTGTTTGAGAGCACCCAATTATATTAGCACCACACTGATCAAGCAGCTGGTAGAGCAGTGACACAGTCTGGGGCTTTTATTTTGACGGGCACGAACAGAATGTGTGGCAATGTAATGGGCTTGCTGTCTTGTTTAAATGACGGAGCCTCCCTGTAACATACTGCACATAGCATACTTTTGCCATTCAGTGTAGCATCCCTTTCCCAGGTTGTTTCTGTACATAGGTTGAAATATGATCAGTTTTAAGTTGCATTTAGTTTGTCCATCAAAAAAAAATCTCATGTTGTGATAAGATGCTTGTTAACATGTTTATGAGACTATGTAAGTTTTAAGAATCTCATAAGAAGCACGTTATAGCTAATTTATAAGAAATGAGCACTAATAGTTAATTGACTGCTTAATGTTGATAAGTGCTTCTCTTATAATAGAACTACAAACACATTTATAAAGTTTAATTAACTAATTATAATGTATTGTCAAACCTTTACTACATTTTGTTAAGATTTTTACATGCGTTTCTCCGTGCTTTATCACACATTTCTTAACAGTCAACTATGCATTTTGTGGCTGCAGGATCTTAAGTCTGAACAAGGCTTATTAAGGTTATTAAATCCTCGGATATCAGGTGACGGTGCACCAGCTGTACTGCAACACCCCTTCTTTCCCCTTTTTTTTGTATGATTGTTTGTTTGGTCTGTTTGCCTCCAAAAACAAAGTCTAAAATGGAAGATATTTTTTATCTGCTGACCTTCTAATTAAATAAAAAGAACTTAAAAACAAAACTGGAGACAGACACGATGCAACAGTTTGCTGCAGTAAAACTTTGCCGTGAGACAAACAGACGCAGAAGTTAAACAAATCTGGATGAGAAAATGTTTGAGGAGACACATCAACACAGGTTGTTTATTCTCCAGCCAGAACAGGAGGTGAGATTTTAACTGTCCCTCTGTGAACAGCAGTCTGCTGCTGGCTAACAATCGCCTGAAGAACTACAAAGTTCATTGCTGTTTTGCAACATTGTCAGCTGCTCTGTCTCGTTGTAGACTGTCTGTCTTCTCTTTATTCTGTCACTAATGCAAGCATGTGTCTGAATGTGTGTAGCTGTGATGATATCATGGTCAGCTTGTCTGCCGCGCGCATGATGTGACCATTGTGCAGAACTCGTGTGACAATGACCGGCGCAGAATCGGATATGTGACGCTGGTCACCGGTCAGGGCCGGTCATGCTGAAAACCGTCTGGTTCCGGTCTCTGACCGCTCGATCGGTGCATCCCTATTAAAAATAAATAAATAAATCTCATTTTTGGCGACTTTACATTTGCTTGCACACTGCTCTTGGATGCACTGATGGCTGTCTGTATCTCCTACAGGCCTTTGATGATGCCATTGCCGAGCTGGATTCCCTCAGCAGTGACTCCTACAAAGACAGCACCTTGATCATGCAGCTGCTCCGTGACAATCTGACAGTGAGTGTCTCCTCTTTGTCTTAAACTCCCACTTCCTTTTTTTTTTTCCCTTATCTCTGTACTGATTTTATTGCGTTTCGCAACACTGCAAAGGGGTTTCCCATGCTTCTTGCTGTGTTCTAACCATGGTATCCCTTGTTTCATATTGCAGCTGTGGATGTCAGACACCCAGGGTGAAGGCGAGGGTGAGGGAGAGGAGTCGGAGCAGGTAGCCGAGAAGAACTGAACGTCGGAGAAAAAATAAAAAAATAAAAACAAAAACACACATTTTTTACCTCTCACCAGCCTAAGTTGTGTGTGTGGTTGTGTTTGCACATACATGCACAGATATGTATGTTTACACTCCACTCACAATGTGTAAAGTACAGTATGTGTGTGCAGATACATTGAAGTGTGTGTGTTAATTGTATGAGCACCTCCACAGAGAAAAGAATGGAATAGATCATTTTTTTTGTTTTTCTTTAATTTTTTTGAAACATTACTCATTGTGTGAACCAGTGGATGTTTCTTTTCTTTTTGTTTTTTGTCCATGGTTTAGTCCAGATAAATTCCCTCCTTTAGATCTAAATCAGCCCCATGCTCTTTAACCTTATTCACTGTAGCAAACTGCTGCTGTTGCAGGAAAACGCAAACAAAAAACCTCTAACTGTAATTTTGATAATTTGTATCTTTTTACTTGAACTCGACATTTACAATCTTTGAAGCACGTAAACTGTAAAAAAAAAAAAACTAACTAAAAAATGGTCTGAATTCACTAAATTTTAGGTCTCATCTGACAATAGCTGATCATGTAGATGTCAGAACTTACCTTGGTGAAGATCTATTACCACATTGCTTGTATCCATCCCGCCCTGTCAGTGTCCAGTGTAGCAGGTAGTGTTTTTATGGATGGTACATGTGTCACAGCTCAGTGGGTTCTGTGTGCATTCAGGCGTACAGTAGGAAAGGGTTTCTGTCTGAAAGGCCACTTTTCAGAAAACTGTAGTTAAAGCTTTGGTTGATGGTTGCGTTGAAGGATTACATTCCATTTTTACTGACATCTTTTCATTATTGGTGAAATGTGAAGACTATGATTTCCCACAGTTTTCCATAACACATGACAAGGTATAGACAGCCTAAGGTAAAGTGAACAACTTGACAACATGGCTCGATACTGTAACTTTTGATATTTTACCTTTCAGCAGTGCAGAGGATACTTTTGCCATGTGCTTTTATGTGGCTTTCTACTCTTTTTCTATTCAGGTGTTTTTTGTATTTTCTTTTTGTGTATTTTATTCCCTTTGACTCTTTGATTTGACTCCTGGAATGTATGTGGTTCTCAGTAGTATGGTGTGAGGGTTAGCTGTGCTTCGAAACTGGCAACTTTTGCTTAGGATTTAGCTTCAACCAGGGTGGTTTACAGTAACATTTACCTTCCTTGAAAGAACATTGTGAAACAAATGACTGAAATGATGCTAATTATAAACTGATTATTAAAGTAACACGGTAGAAAGCTACGTTATGACCATTTTAGTAGTTACAAAGTAGTGCCAGTTTCCTCTAATTACAGTATCTTGGTTTTAAAAAGATGGAAATGCAGGATTCAGAATTTGCAAGTTACACTCTGAGTACGTTATTTGGTTATGTGCTTTCATGTAAGTGGAATTAAAACATTAAAATCAAGTGTGCTGTGCTCAATGTGTGTGTTTGCTCTCTGTACATTTGGAATGACATGTTTACAATATATCGGCGCACATGAGAAGCTGTGTCAGGCCACTGTAAGTTCATTATCAACAGCCACTGTTTATCTCGTCAGCTGGGGGTCGTGCCAGAGAATGTACCCATGTTAAAGCTAAGACATAAGCCACATTCATAGAACAGACATAATACATGACTCATCACAAATTGCAATTTGCAAATGTTCTAGTCTCATAAATATGTCATTTAAAACATATCAGTGTCTTAAGAAATTCAACTGTGGTAAAGTATGTAAAAAATATTGAAATTTGTGATGCCACAATTTTCCAAAAATTGGGTATCACTTTACATTAAGGTGAATAAATTAGCATTTGCTCATAGATAATAAGGACCTTATAAGATGCTTGTAAACAGTTTCTAAAGCGTCTTAAATGTCTTGAGAACTTAAAAGCTTCTCATATAATAGCATTACAAACATGAAGTTTAAGTAACTTATGATTATGTCATTGTCAAGATTTCTACATACTTAATTATGCATTTATTAATCGTTAACTGCATTTTGTGGCTGTAAGATCTTAAGTGTGAATAATGCTTATTAAGGGTAAGTGACCATTTATTATATACTTATTAATCCATCCAAATTGTTCAAAAGTTTCTTAAAAGTGTCTATAAATGTCTTATAATCTAACAATTAACATTTATATTGCTGATATTGGAACTTATATAGTCATATTAACACATACTGATGTTAATAGCGTCTTATTAGGGCCTTATTACCTACTTACTAACACAGACAACTTATTATAAGGTGTTACCAAAAATTGATTCATCTTCTTTGGGGTCCACACAAATGGTTCAGTGCGGCCCACAAACTTTTACATGAGACACAGAGTTGGATACAGTAAAGTTAATGTGTGGAATTTTTTTTTTTTAAACTTGTAGATGCACAAGTGGGTCGAAATGACTGAGTGGGTTCATTTTCTTGCATTTCACGTTTGTAATGAAAACAAGTTTTACTGAGAAGCTATGTTTAAGTTTATGTTGATCATTGCCAACATTTATGTCGATTTTGTGCCAAATTGGCAGCCACAAACATAGAACAATTTTGTTTTAAAATTATGTTAATGCCAACAGTTATATAGATAAATGCCAATTAATGTTGCCTTATATATAAGTTTACAGTTTTGAATCACCACTTGGATCTCTTGGAACATTTTATACATTATCAAGGAAACACTTTTCCCCCTTTGAATCCACCCTGTCTGACATCAGGCAAGAAACCTTTGTGAGCACTAAAGATTTGTTAGATTTTATACAGTAATCTATGTGAGGTTCAACAAAATCAATATCATGATATGCAGGCCCAAAGAAATATGTGTAACTGATTATTTCAGTAGTGATCCAGAGTGAAAATATGCAGAATGTTTTTTGCTTGTAATGTGCTAAATATTCATCTTGTTTCTGAGCAAAAATAAGCATACAATTTAAACAACCATACATTACATCAAACAGGGCTGAAATTAATATTTAGTACATTTTAGTAGAACCTTTAAGATTTCATTTCATCACCAACAGTTGAAATCAAGTCAATCAGCATAAAATGTAAGATACATGGCTACTAAAATAATGTTTCATCTCAATACAAAACACAAATACATTAATAAAAATGTTTATTTATATTTCTTGGTTCTGATGAATTAAAAATAATAAACTGTCAGAGTCTGCTACCTTCAACAAGGCTGCAGACTTCTGTTTTCAGGGGCAGCATGCTTTTCACCGACAACACTGCCCTCTGCTGATGCTTACGGCTGTGGAGGGCCATATTGAGATACATGTGCCATGACACACAACAAATGGTCAATTGCTCATTTTAAGTTTTACTGGCCAAATTCTTTTTAATCTATCTTTACGCAGACCTAGGAATGATTTTTCCAACCCCACTGAAACAAACTGATGACTGATGGCAATGTGCTAAGTCTCTTGACCTGATTTGTGAATAAATGTCAAACTCTATAATCTATTCCTCTTTACAGTCACACAGATAATAAGCACACTGCTGTTAACATTGTATTTATAAGCCTACCACGTTATACAGTATCAAGGGGTCAGTCTTCAATCAGTAGGCCCATTTCAGTGACATTTAACATTGACAATTTAGCTTTGATCAATATCCTTTAAAGACAAAAACAGATATTGTGGAGAGAGTAATGTGGCTCTGTCTTCCATTTTCACCCTGATAGCAGCTGATAAGGCTCCTCTTCCAAAACACATGCCATGTTGAGGCTGAACGCCACACTTTTATACAGGTATAAAGGGTAAATTTAAAGTGTAAGAGTGCAATCATGCATGTCACATTAGCTGAATAACCATTATCAAATGAGGAATGTTATGCTCGGTGTTGCAAAATGTCATACTTAAGGCATGACAAGCCCATGACACTCCAAGTACTGTGGGGGGGTGATAGATGCTAACCACTGCCATCCATGGCATTTTGATAGCCTTTTGGTTGGTCAAATAAGAAAGAAGTTTCATATATTGTTCAACATCTATCAGCAGACCAACATAATTTGGGTTGTTATTGCTGAATTTATATTTATGAACAAATAATTGCTAATATTGGGGGGAAAATAGGTGTAAAACGGTTTCTGAATATCATTTTTTAAAATTATTTGTATTTATTTTTGACAAAAACAAGAAACAAGCAGGTTGTTACAACATAGCACTGTGAAGGAAATACCAATAATAAGTGTATATATAGTGGGAAAGCCAGGGGTAAAGCAAAAATGTTTAAAAAGAGGTATCGGGAAAAACATTTCATAATTATCAAGAAGCTTATTATTGTTTTTGTTAACAATCAGAGTAAGTGATTTTAATAGAGAATTTTGTTCCACAAGAATGGGTGCAATCTAGAATTTTCAGCCTTTAACCATACGCTTTTTGACATGATTTCATCATCATGCGTACAGTTGTGGTCGACGCCCCTTTGTTGACTTTTTTTCCCCACTGTACTGGAAACTGATTGGTCCTTTTCCGTGACGTGGCAGCTGGTATATATTAGCCAACTTCCCAATTATTTCCTCCCCCTCAACCCCGGCTGTTAGTGCTGTGTGAGTGCGTGTGTGCTCCTGAGCTCGCTCGGCACACATTCTATAAAAAAATAAAAATACAAAAAAAATTTCAAAACATAAAAAAACCAAAAAATCATTTTTTCTTTTTGTAACAAGTCGGTGAAGCTGGAGTAGACAGACATTCGAGGACTGGACGGTAACGTATAAGAAGAAGAAGGGGCTGCCTAACGTTTACACCGAACGACAAATTTAGTCAGTCGACGTGTTACTGGTTCAGAAGCGAGGCAAAGTAACGTTAAATTTGCTTTTATCATTGTGTGTCACATTTGAATGACAGTTTTAATCCCATTAGGAATCGACAGTGTGCCATTTTAATATATCCATCTTCAGAATTTTTACTCAAAAACACTGCAACTGACAAGCAACGGTCGCTAACGTCTACCATTCGATTTCTGCCCCTAACTGACGTGCCGTTAATAAAGCAACCAAGCACATTCGTAACTGTCGCCGAAAACTTTTTCCGCGTAGAAAATCAAGCTTCGTCCGAGTACTTTGCTAGCCTCCACAGCCGACGAAAATGAACCCCAGTGCTCCCAGTTACCCCATGGCCTCCCTGTACGTCGGGGATCTGCATCAAGATGTGACCGAGGCCATGCTGTACGAGAAATTCAGCCCAGCCGGAGCTATCCTGTCGATCCGGGTCTGCAGGGACATGATCACCCGGCGTTCCCTTGGATACGCCTATGTCAACTTCCAACAGCCAGCGGACGGTAGGTACTTTATCGATATATCGACGAAAATGTGTGTAAATTAATGTCTGTTTCAACATGACAGTCGATGACAAGTGAAAGCTTGCCTCTTCCCCCTACACGTGACTGCGGCCGACATGTTGTCGGTAGGGTCTCCTCAGTTGAACCTCCCAGCAGTGGCGTAGCAGAGTCCTCAACCGCCCTGCCCACCCCAGTAATGTAGCAGCAGGCTGCTAACGTTAGCCAGCTGCCAGCTGAATACTTGATGCCTTTCTTTTTTTTTTATCTCTGTTCTGTCAGGGCAACACCCAAACTGCTCAGCCTCAAGTGCTTACACTTCAGTTTCATTTCATCTGAACAGAACCCAGTCACTTAGGTTTTGATATAACATTTTTTCTTTATCTGTAAGACCAAAAAAAAACCCAAAAAACACAAACTGTAATTTTTTTTATTGGTGCAAAAACATAACCAAAGATAAAGTCAGTGCTGAATAATAAATGATAATAATGACAATGATAATAATAATAATAATGATGTTGATAATAATAGCAGTAGTAATAATAGTAATTATTATTATTGTAGTGTTAATAAAATATAGAGGGTCCTGGCAGATCTTGTTGGTTGTCTATTATTTACATTACTGTTGAGATTTTGGGTTGGGCTGGGGGCACTGGTATGTATGTCAATTTCTAAAAATGTCATGTATAATATGTGAGTTCTGAATGCCCTAGAAGGAAACTATCTAAGTGACTCTACACAAAGTGTTTTCTGTATTCTTGTGATAAGAGCACAGATCTGCATCTGGGTTTTTTGGGTGTGTTTGTGTGTTTTTACTGAGAGATATATTTTGCTGAGGCACTGGTGGTCTGGCTGGGTGATATAGCTTATAAATAATGTCTTGATACCTCTACAATAGGCACATTTTCTCTAAAATAATACACCATAAATTCTCTTATAATACAAACATACAGTGATCTTAGAGTATATCAAGCATTGCTGTCAATTAAATGACCCAACAGAGAGAGATGGGCGATATGGACTAAATCAAGCATCACATTTTTTTTCACCAAATGCCTCTCTTGATATTGTGACAATACTGTAAGGATGGCTTTTGGTGCTTTTACAAAATATTAACACAATGAGATTTTTGAAATATTCGTCAGCAATGAGGATATAATGACTAAGTGAGTAAAGGCAAATGACAGAACAGCTAGAACAGTCTGGTCAGTACAGGAAATTACATCACTTTACTTTAATGCAGCCTTTAAAACCAATGAAAGGCAGAAACAACATTTATGCCGCATCACAATGTATCAGCAATCTAAGATGATATCTAATCTCTTATCACAGTATCAATATAATATTGATATATTACTCAGCACTGTATGCCCATATCATTATGAATATAAATCTTTTTTTATTTGTTTATTCAGGGAGTTAAATCCTGTAACATAATAACTCTCCATCTTATTGATTATATATAATATAAAGGCACTAATCAATGTATTAACTGGTCAAGTGACAAAAAGTTAACTGAGAAATGATTTAAGTCACAATTTAAGCAAAAGTGGAAGTCTATATTGGTATAGGCGTATATGTTGTTTGATATGTGCCTGTATTGAAACTTTGTTTTTATAAGAACATAATACTGATTGTTCTTAGTTGTTAGCTTTATACACAGAATGTTATATATATTTGGTTCTTTTTGTTAATTCAGGTTTAAAATATACATATATTTGCGTGATTTGGTTTATTTATAGTTATTTAGAGCCCAAGATTGGTATCCATATCGGCATTGGTCCCAAGAATCCAGTATTGGTCAGGACCTGTAGTAAACTATTATTTAATTTATGAAGGATGTAAGAATCAGAATAATATAAATAAAAGTGAGGTTACCCTCTGTTTATCTGTAGAATAAACTTCTACCACTATTCAGTTATTTTGAAAAATAAATAAATAAATAAAGTTGTAAAACTTGTATAGGTATAAGTTGGCAAGCTGTCAGATAATTCTAATGCAGTTGTACTGGTGTACTTTTGACCAGAAATGTTCAGTTTGAAACTCAAGACCAGAGGACAAAGATGAATGCAGTAACACCTATTGTCAAGCTGTTCTGGAGCAAAGGGCTGAAAGGAAGCCAACACCTTAAGAACTGATGGATGTAAATATTTTAAACCACCATGGCATGTCCACAGCATGGACAGAGGACCATCCTAGAGTAATGTGTTATACTGTGACAGCTGCTTTCAGTCACCTAATTCCCATCCATATCATCTGGTCAAGCATATTGAAAGGCTGCAGCTCTGTCAAATTCAGTGCTCCCTCCTCAGTAGGTTGCACTGGCCAAAATGGCTGCAACAGTGACTCTGTAGTTCATGGGCCCCACATTTCCTCATCATGGATTCTGGGGATAAATATGTACTACAGACAAAAACTTTTGATTAACAATAAAGGGACTTTTTTTCTATCCACCAGCATTGGATTATTCATACCTAATATGTAAAAGTTAACACTATTTTTGTCTGACTTTTGTCTTAACAGCATGGACTGTGGACCGAATTTTTCTTGGTAAATGGGTTTCTCCTTGGGAGAAACTTGAAAATCCAGTTTTCTGACTCAGTGCAGTTTCCCAACAGTCCTTAAGCACTAGACACTCCCTGAAGATCCGTTTTTCTGACATTGTTAGGCTTCCCAACAGCCCTTAAGCACTAGAAACACCCTCAAGGATACCAACCCCACCTTTTAACATATGCTGTCCTGTCAGTATATCTAAATTTTCAAGTGCCTAAGTAACCTAACCCCTATGTTCCTGTGTTCCTCCCCACAGCTGAGCGTGCACTGGACACCATGAACTTTGATGTGATCAAGGGGCGGCCGGTGCGCATCATGTGGTCACAGCGTGATCCGTCACTGAGAAAAAGTGGTGTGGGAAACATCTTCATCAAGAATCTTGATAAGTCCATTGACAACAAGGCTCTGTATGACACCTTCTCTGCTTTTGGAAACATCCTGTCATGCAAGGTAAACGGCCAACTCCACTGAAGCAGGGGGATGGTCAACTGTCACTGTCTGTACAGGCGTCATTTGCATGTGTGTGCTTCAGGTTGTGTGCACTAACAGAGATCCACCAGCCAGCAGATATAGATGAATCATCACAGAATGAAAAAAGAATAAATGGAGTTTGTGTCTGTTTCCCTGTGCCCTTGAACCAAACAATGAATCTGTATGTCCATTCATTTTAGAAATATGAATTGACTGGCTTTTACAGACAATTGAGGATACTTGCCTGTCTCCCAATGCAAGAAACTTCACAATATAAAATATTTTAAAGAGAGGAGAATAATGTTTTAGGTGGGATCCAACAGACATTTCAAGTTAAATATACTGTTACTGCATGTGTGTGTGGCTTAAAAGCAGCATGTGTTTCTTTCTCTAAGGTGGTTTGTGACGAGAATGGCTCAAAAGGCTACGGCTTTGTGCATTTTGAGACTCAGGAGGCAGCCGAACGAGCCATTGAGAAAATGAATGGCATGCTGCTCAATGACCGAAAAGTGTAAGTGAATGTTCTAAGTAGTTTTAAACTGTTTTGGTGCATACTAACATGTGACATGAGGAAAAAATACTTTTTTGGTGAATTAATACTGTGTGAGGTGTGAAGGTTGCACAGTGCTTAAGCAGTCACTGTTTCTTGCAAAGGTGACTCAATGGATTTTAATTCTACATTGTGTAATAATACTAAGAGTGAGCTTGATGAATTAGCTTATACAGTTTATTTAATGTGGACAGTTGGGAAGGGCAAAACAATTTTGGTTATCCCTGTAATTAATGTAGATAAATGTGTATTAAAATTGTGCTAAATGCTTGTTTCAACACAGATTTGTGGGTCGCTTCAAATCTCGCAAAGAGCGCGAGGCTGAGCTGGGTGCCCGAGCCAAGGAGTTTACCAATGTCTACGTTAAAAACTTTGGTGAAGACATGGATGATGAGAAGCTGAGGGAACTCTTCAATAAATACGGTCAGTCAGGTTGTCCATATTTCAAATGCTCTGCTCCTTTACACATACACATGATTTGATCATCTGCAGTCAAATATTAAGGTGCAAAATCTAATCATTAAAGGTTGTCTTTGTTGTCTAGGAAACGCCATGAGTATCCGTGTCATGACAGACGACAGTGGAAAGTCTCGAGGCTTCGGGTTTGTCAGCTTTGAGAGGCATGAAGACGCCCAGAAGGTAAGAGTTGTACCAACAGTTTTCTGGTGAGCATTTGAAAAGTTCCACTATGTCCTGCTCTCAGAGCTAACTCAGTTTTCTTGTTTGCTGCAGGCGGTGGATGAGATGAACGGGAAGGAGCTGAACGGCAAGCTGATCTATGTTGGCCGCGCCCAAAAGAAGGTGGAGCGACAGACGGAGCTCAAGCGCAAATTTGAGCAAATGAAACAAGACCGCATGACCCGCTACCAGGTACGATCATAGTTTGACAGCTTTCAGTCACCTTATTATCTTGATCATCTGGTCAAGCACATTGAAAGATTGCAGCTTTGTCAAATTCAGTGCTCCCTCCTTAGTAGGTTGCACTGGCCAAAATGGCTGCGACAATGACTGTAGTTCATGGGCCCCATATTTCTTCATCATGGATTCTGGGGATAAATATGTACTACAGACAAAAACATAAAATAAACAATAAAAGGATATTTTTCAGTCCATTGCTGTATTCTTGCCTAATATGTAATATTTTCAAATGAAAACCTAAAAGTTAACATTACTTTTGGCTTTTCAGGGTGTCAACTTGTATGTGAAGAACCTTGATGATGGAATTGATGATGAACGTCTGCGAAAGGAGTTCTCACCTTTTGGTACCATAACCAGTGCAAAGGTAAGACCTTGGATGTTTATTTACTTTGTTATTAATAAATTGCTGTAAAGCCACTTTCATTTACCTGTTCTAATACTCTATCAGTGTCCAGCTTCATTCATAAGTTCCATTTGAATCTCTCACTCTCAGGTCATGATGGAGGGCGGCCGCAGCAAGGGCTTTGGCTTTGTCTGCTTCTCATCCCCAGAGGAGGCCACCAAAGCGGTGACGGAAATGAATGGACGCATTGTAGCTACTAAGCCACTGTACGTGGCTCTGGCCCAACGCAAAGAGGAGCGTCAAGCCCACCTGACCAACCAGTACATGCAGCGCATGGCCAGTGTGCGTGCAGTGCCAAACCCAGTCATCAATCCCTACCAGCCAGCCCCGCCCTCTGGCTACTTCATGGCAGCCATACCTCAGGCCCAGAACCGTGCTGCTTACTACCCAGCTGCTGGGCAGATGGCCCAGCTCCGCCCAAGCCCACGCTGGGCCACCCAAGGTGTCCGGCCGCAACGTGAGTATCTTGCCCTTTACTGTCATTTAATGTGGAGTTGTATAAGATACTTACTGATGGTCAGTGTATCAGTTACAATACATGCCAGTCTGCACACCCCCAGTTTGGAGAAGCAGAGAGGGACACCAGCACGGAAGCTAAGCAATAAACTGCTGTGGACAGGGTCAGCCAAAAAAAGTATTTTGACCACTTAAAGGTCCACCCAAAAAGGATCAGTTTAAATGTATTCTATGTTTAGATTTTTCTGCTGCTTTCCCTTTGCCGTAAATCACTCATTTTAAATGAAAGAACACAAGAGTTGCTACTACCTTCTACCACTGCTTTGATCTGTTAAATTGTGTGACTTCTGTGTTTTAAAATGAGAGTTTGACTCACTGAAGTCAAACAATAACCCAAACAAACCAACAGATTGAGGCAGCAGTGGAGCAGCAACTTCTGTGTTCTGCCAGTAAAATGACTGATTTTGATTTTTTGGGTTTGTTTGGTTTGGAGAGAGTGATATCTGACTTGTATAACAGCATTTTCCTGTCAGTAAAAGCTTTTTGATGGTAAAGTTGGTTGGTGAAAATATTCTAAATGTGGTGCACACTTAAAAATAATAGATTTTTGTATGGATCTTTTTTTAAGTGACTAAAATACCTTATGTTGCTGACACTGTCCACAACAGTTCATTGCTTAGCTTCCTGGGAGCACGCTGGTCACCATCTACTGTAGGTGATACACTGAATATTGATAAATACCTCATACAACTCCACTTCAAATAATCCAAACTATTTCTTTAAGACATGATGAAACAGAACTTGCAAACAAAAGCAGTTCTTTGCACTTGTACATGAGGCCTCTGTTTTCATCTGTTCAGACTTCCAGAACATGCCGGGTGCCATGCGTCCCTCGGCACCGCGCCCACAGACCTTCGGCGCCATGCGGCCTGCCTCCCAGGTTCCCCGCATGATGTCAACCCAGCGTGTTGGTCAGTTGCCTATACTCAGTCAATATTCTGTCTAACTGCACGGTAAATAGAGTTCACCTGTACAGCAGTTTCTTGTGTCTTTGTGTTTACCTTTCTGTCTGTTCTGTTGACTCCTCCTGCAGCTCAGTCCATGGGGCCTCGACCGGCCACCGCTGCTGCTGCAGCAGCCGCTCCCGTGCGTGGAGTCCCTCAGTACAAGTATGCCGCTGGAGTCCGCAATACCCAGCAGCACATGACCGCTCAGCCACAAGTCACCATGCAGCAGGTAGGAATGCCACAGAAAAAAAATGTTGAATTTGGATATCTGTTCAGAATATTTTGTCTGATTTTTAACTCTGTGCCTCTATCCCCTTAGCCTGCTGTTCATGTTCAGGGACAGGAGCCTCTGACTGCCTCCATGCTGGCCGCTGCTCCACCACAGGAACAGAAGCAGATGCTGGGTAAGTGTCATAAACAACTCTTTATGGCTGCACACCATGTTAGCTTGACATAACATTGGTCCCCTGCCTCTCACTGCACCTAGAATGAATAAAACCATTTCTATTCCCTGTTAAGAAAACCAAACCCTCACTGTGTCTTTTGTACTGTATATTGTGTATAACACAGGTATTTACATGGTGTTGTCTTGGTTATCTGTCCTTGGTGAATGTTAATTACCTCCTGTCTTAAATCCTCTGTATCTGTTCCTCCTCTAGGTGAGCGTCTGTTCCCACTGATCCAGAACATGCACCCAAGCCTGGCAGGAAAGATCACTGGCATGTTGCTGGAGATTGACAACTCGGAGCTGCTGCACATGCTCGAGTCTCCAGAGTCTCTCCGCTCAAAGGTCAGTGCTTAAGTTCTTTAATATTGACAACTTCCCTTTGGTTGTTTCTCTGAAGAGTTCATCAGGGCTTCATATTAAAAGGGCAGTGGAGTGCAGAGATTACTTTCTTTCTAAGACAGAGAAAAGGTGGATCTCGTTGGCATGTTGAGACAATCTCAGTATGATGTTGTGGTTTTGTTGACATAACACAATTTTTCTTTGCAGGTGGATGAAGCAGTGGCTGTGCTTCAAGCCCACCAGGCTAAGGAGGCCGCCCAGAAGACTGTGACAAACTCAGCTGGTGTCCCAAGTGTCTGAATCCAAGGTATAACCAGTTTTCCAGAGCTGCTTTAACAAGGAGAGGACGGTGCTCCTGTTTACACCTGTTATTAACATGCGTCTTGGGCGATTAGTTCCTTTCGTGAGGACCGTGCTGGGACAAATGGACACAATGTTTTGTTTTTTTTTAACACAAATAGAAAGAAGTGGCCCAAATTATTAAGAATTTGTTAGTTTTTAAAGTTTATCCTAGCTCAACAGCTCAAAATTTCTGTTAGGGGACTTTCTCAATGTGTAATGTAGACACAGCCCATATTGGTCATTGTTTGATGAATTTGTAAAATTTGTTTGTGGTCAATAAAATGAGGTCAGTATTTTTTTTTCTCACTGCACCTGTTCAGTGAGAAAAAAGATCATCCAAGAGGCATGTTAATGCCAGGTGTGAACAGGGCCAGTGTTGTCAGGAGATTGTTCCCTGTGATGACCTCTTTACTTGTTTATTGAACTTGCCCAGCAGCTTGTACATTATACTTGTTTACAAGCCTTGTTATTGGCACTCTGAACTTACATCGCTGAACACACTCTAAATTTTTACTATGATGTTGGTTGTTGATGTTGATGGCTGGTGTTTTATCAAAGCAGATGTACTTGTTTTGGTTGATGGTGAAATAATAACCAACAGTGCCATGTGATTTTGTATGTCAGGCTACTTGCCAATCGTGTTGCAATGGGGGTTAAAAAAAAAATCGCTAATTGTGTTTTTGTTTTGTATTTACAGGAGTGGGGAACCTTGAGAGACTAGCTTCACCGACAGAGAAAAGAAAACAGCGAAAAAGTTGAAAATACATAAAACAAAGTAAAAAGAAGTCAAATAATATATTAAAAAAAACAAACAATGGAAACAAGTCTCTAGTCAGGCCTGTAATGAACAGAAACACCAGGCCTGGTTTGCAGAGTTAAAAAAAGAGAAAATGCAACAAAAAAAGAGAAAAAGTTAAAATAGAAAATGATCAACATATGAGGGGTTTTAGAGGAGAATTCTGTGAAAATAAGATTGAAAGCATTCCTTTCTGCCATTTTATCCCTTTTACTGTCTGAATGTTTGGGCTGTAGTGGCCTGCTATTGTGAAATTTCCCTTGACCTTTGCTTGCTTGAATAAAACTTATAAAATAATCAGTATGTGTCTGCTGTTGGCTGTCAGTGAAATCAGTCAGAATAAACCTGGACCCATCAGTCATACGTACTTGACTGACCAACTCCAAAGGGGAAGTGATCAGAAATAAAAATTCATAGACACACAAAACAAAATTGACACCGAAGTTGTGTTTCAAGTTTATTTGTGCTTTGGGACAGAGATGATAATGCCAATATTAACAATCACTGAAACACATTTAGGCTGTTGCTGTTCTTCTGCCTGCACTTTAAGGCCAGCCATCAAATGCAAGTAGCTCCATTAACTCAGTACACGACAGAGAAAGATGGTAGTATGGAGGCACATTTTTGCATCTTTTGGGAGAACAATTGGTTTAGTTTCTAATGGCCTTGGCCTGCTCGGTCAGCGTCTGCAAGATGGACTCGAGCTGCTTCTGGAAGCCTTCCAACATGGGCTGCATCTGAGTGTGCATGTTGGCAGCCATGGGCTTGATCTGCTCCTCAACACTGGCAGCAGCAGTCCTCATCTGCTCCTGGACCTTAGCGACCAGAGGCTCAAGCTGAGTCTGGATGTTCCTGATGAAACATCATACAGGAAAATTAGAACTACTACTACTGTTTGACCTGCATGTTATGGTGCAGTCTCTGCTGGTACTGTGTGACCTGAGCTTCTAAAACTAAATGTCAGATTTGAATTTCTTACATTAGCAAGGTAGCAATTATCAAAGAGGTACGAAGGCCTCTGTGAAATACATTTCAATAATTCCTTTGCTCATGTGTTAAGAGTCTGGAAAAGTAACAGTGCTAAATACTGGAATATTTTCAGTTTTCTTCCTATTTTAAAATGCATCAAAGTCACAAAAACTGCCTGGAATGATTACAGTCAGTTGAGTTAGCATCTCAAAATAATTACTTAGCATTTTAAAAAAGTGAGTTAGCATCTCAAAATAATGACTCAGGAATATTAATCTCAGCATCACCAAATAATGAGAGTTAGCACCTCAAAATCTAACTTTTTTTCAATGAAAAACTATGTCAAAATAATAGCTTAGTATTGGACTCTTTATTTTGACATTTTTTTCATTACAATGACTAACAGGAATGTTTTTTCATCATATTGTCAGAAGTCGGCTTCCACAGATGTACAATTCAATATGCAGGATAATGACATGTATTTTATAAACTGGTTATAAGTTTTGTATGTATAATATGAGGTTAGTACAAGTATAAAGTAACATAAAATGTAGTACCTCAAATTACAAGTATAATTAGAACTTGTCAGCAGACATTTAACAGCATACAAGGTCCAGTGTGATCAGCAGCAGGTAGATTGAAATCATTGACCACATGAGTCATGAGTAAAGTTTGACTTTGTGGAGGTTGAGGAGTCACTGTACTCACTGCGCCTGGGCTGCCAGGTCCTGGTTGCGGAGGATCTCACTCAGCTCCTGAGTCATCCTGTTCTTCGCATCCTCAAAGTACTGAGTGAGCCTCTCAAGGTCAGTGGCGTCCTGTGCAAAGCTGCCTGTGGGTTTACAAAGAAAACAATAAATGAGAACATTTTTCAATTAAAAACACTAAAGAATAATTGCGCGGAGGTCTTACTGTACCTTGTGCCAGGGCAAGCACGACGACGGCTACGATGAGGGAGAGTTTCATGGCTGGTGAGTGGAGAAGACCTACAAAAACAAGCTTTATTTGATTATTCTGTCTGATAACAACCTGATGTTAATTCTTTTTTTTTGCCATTATGCTTGCAGTGTCTTTGCACCTCTCCGCCCATTTTAATGTTTAACCAATATGACAATCTTTGGATCTGGCTGTGAAAAACTAAGCTGTTTTTCATAAGTGGAGTGTAGGACGGCCTTCTGTTGCTCAATCTGATGACTCACTGATAAAAGCCGCTCTAGGAATGGAAGGTGATAAATATTTTTTAGGAACCACTTGTTTATTCAAACCCCCACATATTAATTTGTGAACTTCATTTAACTCACATCAGAGGCATCTTGTCAACAGCTCCAGTATCCTCTTTATGACTTATCACACTTATGAAAAACGATATCATAAAATCATAAAGTAAAAAGAATTGGCTTCTCAAAGGTCGTCCATAACAGTAATTTGGATCACATGTGTGTCACATATCAGTTGTAAGTTTGGATTGCAGAGGCCACGAGTGCATTGCCACAAAATGTTTAAAAAAAGTGGTGCAGTAATGTGAAGTGTGAAGTAAATGGGCTGAAAAATTGACAAGACCCCAGGTACCGCAGATGTCTGCATAAGTGAACAAAGTGTTAAATGATGAATACTCCTGTTCTGTTGATAGATGTGATTTTTATTAATACAATTTTTAGGCCTGAATTTGAGTATATAGTTAAATCAAGTGCCTTTTCTGTAATTCTTTTATACCACCATGCCATGCTTTTATCCTTATCCCCTATTTTGAGAAAGCTGTAAAATCCTCACTGTTATCACTATGAAGCTTAAATTTTGTGCAGCTAAAAAGTAGAAAATCTGAGTTTAACTGCAATGTACAGCATGCGGTTTGGCTTCCCTATTAAATACTGTTAAAACATCTTATCTAACTTATCTCCCACTGATATTGCAAGTGATAAATTACTGTACAAGGTCTATAATACAAGGTCTTAAACTTTGCCTAAAGTAAACTTAATATCCAATACTGCTATTCAGTGTTGTCACTAAGATGCTTAACTTTCTTTTTTTTATATATATAAAGCTGAATTTTCCAAGTTGAAGTCAAATTTCTACTCTTTCCTTTTAAATTTATCCTCCCAGTACAAAGAATATGGATGTTTTTTGACATTTATCTCTGAAAATGAAGAAAATTGCTGTTAAGCAGATTGAAGAGTAGTGTTTTAATTATTTTGAAACTTAATTTTAGATTTAGAACGTAAATTTTCTACAAGTTCTAATCATATATTATGCTGTAACTTTATGTGAAAGAATGACAAATATCTAAATTTTCAGAAGCAAATCCTACACATAGCTGTTTAGTTACGCAAATGTTTGTCTTTAAAATGAGCCCAGATTCAATCTTTCCTTTAACATTATTTGACATCAATTCTCACAACATCTCAAAGCAATTAAGAGTCACTTTTGCCTTCAAAAAAGCTAAATTTCAGTCTTAAGTTCAGACACAATTAGTAGTTTTACATCCATGATCACAGAGAATTTGTCAAAGGGTGTCATCTGCAGTTTAATCCTGCAAGAAAATGAGTGTAACTCACCTGTACGGCAGGAGAATCTGGACCGGATGGTGCCTTCCCTGGACGACCGTCACACTTCTTATAGTCGAGCTCAGTGATGCAGCCCCGTCCTGATGCGATTCCTATTGGACAAGATAAAGAAACCAAATATTATTGGATGTTTGTGTCGGTAAGTGAGTCACAAGTGAGCTGACCCTTGTTGCTCACTGTGCCACCTGGGCAAACTGAACCAAAGTCCAACAGTCCCTCTGCTGACAGTCCAACATGCCAACAAGTGTGTGTGCATCTTATCATATTGATTAAATAAAACACTTAATCACCACTAACGGCATTACTATGTGATTTGGCAGAACAGTGGATAATGCCACATCAGCTTCAGCAGATATGATAACTGACAAGATAAGTGACAGCAGCATGGCGAGTTTGATCTCTTATTCTTGCATTCCTTCCACTATTGTTGTAAAATACTTTGTGCTTCCATTTTAATTTAATATTATTAATTTTTATATATTATATGTTGTTTGATATTACTTAGGTTGTACAAAACACTGTTATCGCTGTTACTATGAAACTTTATACAAGTGGTACTTTGTTGTTTGTTGTATTTGCAGCACTAATAAGCTCTGTTTCAATCAATGAAACAGAGCTTATTAGTGCTGCAAATACAATATACTGTGTTGTTAGTTGTGTGTATTTGTATAAAGGACCATCCAGAGTTCACAAACTAGGCTACAAATGCTGTGGTGTGTGCCAGTGATTCATGCTCTGTACCCGACCCAAGAAAAACAAACGATAAACAACAAAAACATATATGCGTATAAGTCATTAACAGCATTAAGAGGAACCCGTGTTCAGGGTCAAGTTCAGTTTTATTAGTCAGACAGAAGTTAAAACAGGGTCAACGGTACAGTGAAATGTGCAGGATGAGGAAAACAGGTCAGCTCAACAGTAAGAGTGTCATGGTTGAAATAACAGCATGACTCAAATAGAGATAAAATAAAAAGATAAACATGAAATTTAAATAAAAATGGTATTAGATGAATAATATATAATACTATATAAAAGATCTGTGTGTAAAAGGGCCAAGTGCAATATGCCCATTGGCTCTGCTACACTAAATGGAATGGGACCATAATAACTATCATTAATAACACCTGTGTTTCCCCTGCTGTTTCATATCACTATGGCTGCTGTGAAAAACATCTGTTGACATTGCTTTGGTCATCCTCTGTCCCCTGTATGTACCTGCAAAACTAATATCGTACCGTCAGCCTCAGCTAGAGCATTATTTTGTATTTTATGTTAATTATTGAATGTTAACACACTGAGATGGTAAACGTTAAACCTGGTGAAAATCAGCATATTAGGACTGTCATTGTGAGCATGTTAGCATAGTGATGTTAGCATTTAGTACATTTAGAACAGCCTCACATAGCTGCTAGCATGTCTGTACTCTTAGTCTTATTTTCTGCAATACTAACTTATTTTTATATTCATTATCTTCAAGTTTAATTGTGAAGATTTACTGGTATGACTTTTAGGATTTGTTAGTTTTAATTTAATGGACAGACATAGAAAACTACTTTACTAGAGAGAAAACAAGAGTTTTTTTTTTTTTTTTTTTTTTAACAATATTCAGTCATCTGTCCTTCAGTAAGAAACCTTGTTTGACACTCATTCATGTGGATGTAAACCTTCTACCTTTGGTTTGCATCCAACACGGTGTTATTGCTACCAGTCTATCTTTATGGTTGTTGTAAAGTAATTCTAAACTAATTCTCAACCCCACTCCTCCTCAGTCAGTGATAAACAGATCAAGACTGGGGGAAATGGGAATACAGGGGAAAATATGTGGACAGTGGACATAAACAACATGAGCTGTTTAATAAAACTTGAACAGCGATCTTATGAGCCTCTATTCATCAGGTGGGAAATCCCTGCACTCGAGTTTTAAAAGTCAGATTTTGACCATAAAGTTTAGATTAAAACCAGATGTGGGAATGTTTTCGACCAGCGATCGTTCTCTCTGTCCGCTGGCCTGAACTCCCCTGGTGGAAACAGCAGCTCAGGGTGTTTGGGCCTCTAAAAATGAAAAAAAAAAAAAGACCCTCTTTTGCTGTGGTATGCACGGCACGCAAGGATGACACAGACCTGGTGCTGCATAAATATATTCAGCAGGAACAGTATTTGATAGTAAGCAAATTGTATGTAGTCAATTATCAAAAGAAATAGCTCTCATTATACAGAAATGCTATTGTGACTGTAAACGTATTATTATTATTATTATTATTATTATTATTATTATTATTATTATTATTAGCATTATTAGCATTATTTTATAGTTACATGAAATTGTAATGTTTTCGCTGGTCAAGGTGAAGCTTATTTAAATGACTTTATATACTTGTGTATGTGTCGGTGTTGGGTGTTTAATTTCATAAACTGAACAATTATTTTTAGTCTTGAACTTGTGAAGGTTTATGTATTGAATTAAGAGTTTGAGTTCAGCCTCCTCTTTAGAGTAAATGCAAAGCATTTTCTTTTGACATTAAGATTTATTACTCGTACTTAAAGTCATAAATGCATAATTGCAGAACTGAAATCTCAGCTGTCCTTTAGGAGGAGACCTCGTGTGACACTTTTGACACTCATTCATAAACCTTCTACCTTTGGTTTACATCCAGCAGGATGATACTGCATTATGGTTGTTTTATGGTTGTTGTAAAGTGATTAATTCCCACCCACTCCTCTGTAGTTAGAAATAAATATAAATAAATAAATTATTATTATTATTATTATTTATTACTACTACTACTACTACTACTACTACTACTACTACTACTAATAATAATAATAATAATGTGCAGAAATATGGATATATCATTCTATATTACATGAATAGATTGTTATTGAAGCAATGATTTCAATTAGTGAGATGTGACTCGAGGAATACTCCAAATACGATCGCTAAATGATTAATTTTCAATCAGTCATGTAGATTAGGAAGATCAGCAGAGAGTTTAGAGTTTACAACGTCAGGGGTTGGGTCAGAAAAAAAAATTATTAATTATAACAAGAAAAGTTTCTTGATACGGTGTATGTCATAATAAAGTGAAAATATGTTTTTATAATGTGAAAAACTTCTTGTTATAATAATAAACTTTTTACGTTTTAATGTGATACTGATGTATTTCTCTTTTTCTGGCAAGGAAAATGCTGCAGAGTGAGAGGTACAATGTGCACTTCCGAAATGTAGAAGATTGCGAGTATAAAGTAGCAAAAAACCACAAGTAAAGTATGTATTGTACATGGTATGCATGGCACGGCATACTGTGAAGGACAACCCATGTTTAGGGGAGCTGTTAGTTATAATAATAGTAATTTGATCAACAATGAGAGGAAGAAAAGATGACAAGAAGGGGGGGAGGGGGATTCAGTAGACCTACATTCAGTATTTAGGTCAGAGGATCTCTTATAGTGACTTTGTTTTGACTTGTTTTGAAGCATCCTGCAGTAAATCCATCAGGGAGTTTGGCCACGCTAAAACTAGACTCCGAGTTAACGCCAGCAGATTATACAAACTGAGCTTCAGAAAACGAGTTGAGAACAACATCACTGTCCAAATGTCACTGAGCTGCATAGTTGAGGTTATTAACTGGTGCAATGAAATGAGAGCACGCCCTCCAGTGAGCCAAACACTCACTACATGTATGATATATGACTGTTGATTTTCCTGTCTGTTGTGTGCGTGTTCTCTGAAGTAAACAACAGGCCACATCTCAGGTTTTTAGGTTTTTTTTTCTTGGCTTCTGTGAGATTTTCACTGTCTCTCAGTCTACTGGAATTTGTGAAAAATTTGTTTTTGCAGATTCAGCTTGAAAAAAAAAAAGACATATTTAATGCTCCCTAGTTCCTCCTCTGAGCTCCTCTGGCCTCACACCAGACCACAGAAAGAATGAAAAATCACACAAGCTCCAGAAAGTCATAAAAAACATTTAGGAAGCACAAGAGGAGGTCCCATTTCCTCTTCAACTCTTTGTTCTACACAAAGTTGGTGGTCCACTCTCTCAAAGAGTTTAACCCAGTGGCTACAAACTTGCAGTGTGCCTTTTACAGTTTCAAAGAATGGATGGATCATCGTCTCTTTCACCCTCTTATCGAGTAAAGTGAGTCACTCGGCTTCCAGGTTTTAATCACATGCTTCAGGCTGCAGAGCTGGAGCTGTAAAGCCACACTGTAGCTGTGCTCTGTTGGTGCCAGAGGGAAACAGAAGAGGCTCACATTTCTTCTCTTGATTTTTCTCTGACTTTCCACGGATGCCTTCGTGTGCAATAGAAAATGTAGGAAATATCAAAACAGAATGCATGTGTTAAAAAAAATAATTACACTGTGAAGAAAAAGTAGAATTATCTTTCGCCCAAGTCTACAAAATAGGACATTCAGGACTTTGCTCTTGTATTAAAGAATTATAGCAGATCTTGCGCACATTTTTGTTCATCAGTTACAGCACAAGTTCTTTGCCATTTGACTATTTTTTAAAGGGGAGTGAACTATTACATTGTCAGTTTCTATTTGCAATAAGTAAACTGAAATTCCTCTGGCACTGTTTGTATTTGACTGGAAGATTAAAGACTCAGTTGAATGAATGAGATTAATTTATTAGCAGTACACACAGTACATCTATCAGAAATCTGTGATGAGTAAGTGCAAGCTGTAATATTAATTGTAGATTAATGTTTTAGTGGTTCTGTCATCCTTCGAGAAACATTAGAAACAATTAGTTTTATTCAATTCAACACAACAGCACCACTAATTATGGCCTCAAAAAGCTGACTTTTACAATCTAATGTCAATAAAAACAAAAAATTATGAACTTCACAAGTTGCAAATGCAAATTGTATTGCATTGGACACTAAAGGTTCACCTAATAAAATGGAATAAAATAATAAATCAGTGTCAAGGTCAGACAGTAGCTATCCCATAAACAAAGTATACATAAATACATTAGTAATTATGGAGAAACATGGAGATTCAGAATGTCAGAAAAATCTGTGTTGGATTAAATTTAATGCTGCATAA
The DNA here is from genome assembly GCF_056507025.1 of Lutjanus erythropterus. Taxonomy (NCBI): domain Eukaryota; kingdom Metazoa; phylum Chordata; class Actinopteri; order Lutjaniformes; family Lutjanidae; genus Lutjanus; species Lutjanus erythropterus. The sequence goes on from NC_139332.1 coordinate 21,897,646, forward strand.
AGAAACAGATTTGTCACAATAAAATCACACTTTTTGTGATCTGTATTCTTGCAGACCATTCACAAAACACAGTCATTATTAACAGAAATGCAATACAAAAAATAAAAATGTGCAGTCTAATACACTACAAAAATTATTAGCACACACACAAATCATTTAACATCCCTACAACTTTAAAGCTTTAATAACTAGAATTACACGGTTGTATGCATCTGTAAAATATCAAATGTCGATTTTGTCATATTTAATGCATGAATTCTTCTGTGAGGTATCACTGACCTTTGACCTCCAAAATCTTATCAGTCCATCCTTGAGCCCAAGCAAACATTTGTGCTAAGTTTAAAGAAATTCCCTCGAGGATTATCAAAGAGATATCACATTCACAAGAATGCGATGTACATGCATATATAAGGAGAGATGGACAACCAAACAACATAATGAAAACATCCTACATTCATTTTATTGACAAGCTTGATTATTTATGTAGCACATTTTATGCACAGATTCAATTCAGTGTACTTTACACAGATAAAACCAAAAGCAACATCAATCTAATAAATATAATTGAAAGAAGAAATAAAATACATGGCAGTTTCAAAGAGAGTCATTAAAAGTTAAGTGGTTTAAAAGAAAATTTAAAAAGTACATACAGCAGAATAAGAACATAGTGAAAGTTAACCTGACTGATATATTTTGAAACACTGAACCCAGAGCGAAACAAACCTGCCAGTAGAGGATGCAATAAATTATAGTTAATGGGCGAAAACAACGGACATCGCTCGCTAAGCATGCAAAAATACTAACGTGATGGTGAGAAGCTGTGGAATACGAGGTGTCAGTGAAGGCAACATTTGACTGACAATCCCGCAGCCTAATCCAGAGAGTGAGGATGCATAGCAGCAGTGATATGTGTCGAATCAACATCGGCTAACTACTTCTTTCTGCTGTGATTGACAAAAGCCAGCTAACACTTTGTTCATTCAGCCTCCGGAGACCATTTCTGAGCCTGTAACGGTCGGGTTTAACGGTATAAATCTGATCCAGGACCGGGACTTCGTAGACGTTACGTTGGGACAATGGAATCTAACGTTATCCCGGACAGCGTCCGCCCTCAGCGGCTGCAGCCAGGCATTGGATTCGGTTCAGGACCGACCGGGACCCTCCGCTCCTCTCTCCGGCCCGGGGTGACGGTCCCCATCGCTCCGCTGTTGCCTTCCCCGGCCTCTCTGGCCGCCTCGTCCGGGCCTCCTCCTCCGCCGCCCCCGCTGCAGCTCCACAGCCTGTACGGCGGAGTGGGAGCGGGGCTGGGGTCGGGGGCTGCGGGGAACCCGGCGGTGCTGAAGGAGGCGGTGGAGGCTGTGGTCCGCAGCTTCGCTAAACACACACAAGGCTACGGCAGAGGTAACGTCCAGTGGAGATTATAACGCTCAGTTTAAAGTAGACATAATGTTAGGGTCATAAAAATGTCGTTTTGGTCAGTTTGGGGAGTTGTGAGGAGCGGAAAGACACTTTTATCTGCGCCATTTGTTTGGAAGTGGATTAAGAGCGGAAAAAACACACATGCTACACTCCTATGATATTCACGTTTGTCTACACACTGCCATATATACTGACTTTATATTATTTTAAATTGTATTATGGTCATTTTCACCTGATGCAACATCAACTAAATGTTTCTTTTAGTGATATTAAAAGTTTTCCTTTGATATTTACATGGCTGCTATTGTAACTCTGGCTTCAGTCACTTTATTATAGGATTAACCAGCACAGCTCTGGAGGATTACATTTACCAACAATAAGCCATTACATTGTAAATATAAATTAGCCACATTAAATTCTTGTTTGACATTGGACACAGTACAACACTGCCACTGTAATGTAAACAGTGAAAAATCTGAATAAACAAAAGCAGAGGCCTTATAAAAAGATGTAGAGGATGAAATCAGGTTATACACTTTTTACTGAGCAAAATAGAGCTTTTAGAGCTTTTTAAAATTTATTTTAAACGTTTAAAATGTATACATGTAGAAAAAATAAACAAAGCAAACAAATAATAAACAAACTTTTGATGAGAAACATCAATTAACATTTCATGTCCAAAAAGGAGCAGAAAGGAGCAACATGCTTGTCTAGCCCAACTCTTAATCTATACTAATCCATCAATAATCAGTCTATCACATAAATCCACCCTCCTGCCCCAGAAGACAAGATGTGCACCGATTAATCAATTAGGAATCGGTTATTAAATTAGTCACCAACTATTGTAGAAATGATCTATTAAACTGGTTAAAGTAACTTTTAATTTTAAAAAAAGTAAAAATTCTCTGATTTCAGCTTCTTTAATTTGTATATTTTTTGGGTTCTTTACTCCATAATGACAATTAACTGAATATCTTTGAGTTGTGGGCAAAATAAGACATTTGAGGACATCATGTATGGCTTTGGGAAACACCAATCAACACTTTTCACTATTTTCTGACGTTTTGTAGATCAAACAACTTATTGCTTAATCAAGAAAATAACCGACAGATTTCTGTCACCAACTATTTTAGAAATTTTCTATTAAACCGGTTAAAGTAACTTTTAATTAAAAAAAAAAAAGTTAAAATTCTCTGATTTCAGCTTCTCAAATGTGAGTATTTCCTGGTATTTTTGCTCCTCCGCGACAGTAAACTGAATATCTTTGGGTTGTGGATGAAACAAGACATTTGAGGTTGTCTTCTTAAGCTTTGGAAAACACTGATCAACATTTTAAGTGCCCAAACAAGTAATCGAGTAATTGAGAAAATAATTGACAGATGATCTTTAGTTGCAGCAATAGAGATGACCAAACTGTTTCGTGTTATCCTGTTGGAATGTAATGATACAGAAAAACAAAAAAAAAAAAAAAAACTCAAGGTATGATAATACAAAGTCAACAGTACAATATTTGTCATGATATTGAAAAAGAAAAACAACTCAAAAAAATGTGTGATATTAGATATATCACTGTGCCCATATTTATCCAGTAGGGCTGTGTGTTGCAAAGAATCTGGCACTACAATATGTATCATGATTGAGGGTTTATGATTCAATATTTTACAATATATTGCAATGCTGTAAGCAAGATGAAACTTACTTTTTTTTAGGATAACTGTCACAGTATAAAGACTAAACCACCATAAACATAAAAACACAAAATTAACCACTGCACCAAACCTCTGGATGTATCACAATACAATGTTTTAGAAAATCGATAAAGTATCACAAAACATAATATCGTGAAGCGTATTGATGTTTTCTTATACCCCTATTATCTATTAGTAAGGCCAAAAAAGGCTTGAACTACTGATATATAAACATTTGATTGATTTGTGCTCATGTTTAATTATATTGATGTCCTGGTGGTGATAGTTTAACCATCTTTTTATCCTTATATTTGTACTACAGCACACTGGTCTACAGCTATTTTTAAATTAACATTGAACCAAAAAGCTGCTAATTTTGGCAAAAGGAAACAGGAGCTGAGTGTTCCTGTTTGGTGCTAATAGGATTTATTTCCAAATGATTGTCCCTATGTGCTCTGACTAACGCCTCTCCCCTCCTCTATCTCATTTAGCCTACTTAACACCGTCAACATTGGCAGCACCGTTAAGACTGTTTAATCAGGACCATATTTTAGCCTTAATGTTGCTCCAATTGTGTGATTTACTCTCAGTATAAGGTAAATTATCACATTTTCACAGAAAATGTAAAACATGTGTCATATTTTGGCATTCGGCATCAATTATTTCCGGTACATTATATTGTAATTTAGGTTTTCCACACTTTCCCTGTGATGTAGTTATAATTATGCCATTACCAGGGAATTAAAAGGCTTTAATTTGCAATGAAAACACAATTAAGAGTATTAAAACAAAGTCACATAATTCTGTCAGTGATAATTTATTTAATACTTCTTCTATTTTTACTTTTCCCCATGACACATTTGTCAGATATGTGCTGACTGATGCCATGCCACTGCCGCATTGTGGATTTGAGTCTGGGCCAGCACCATTGTCACATGTTATCCTCCACTATCCGCCAATATTTCCTGTCTCTCTCTGCTTTATCCTTCAGGATAGGCTCAAGAACAGATAAAAAACAGACCAAAATGCATTATCTTATCAATGCCCTGAACCCATCAGATGCACAAAAAATAACTCTTTGTCTCTGATTTAAGGAAGCTAAAATGGAAAACACATGCTGTACATCCTGTGGTTCTTCTTAAGAGCTTAGTTTTGTTATATTTTAAACACTTATTGATTCGCATTATGTTTCCCCAGTCCCCATTTTCTGAGACTGCGCTAAAAACAACGTAAAAGTAAATAGCTTAAAGGGATAGTTCAGATTATTTGAAGTGGGGTTGTACAGTAGATAATGGTCAACATGCCACCAGTTTGGAGAATGAACTGCTGTGGACAGGCCACTTAGCCAAAGGTCCACCTAAAAAGTCAATATCAGTTTAAGTGTACGCTCTATTTCTAGTATTTTCGCCTCTTTACTTTACCGTAGGACAGCCTGTTTTGATGGGAAATTGCCTTTATATAAGCCTAATATTGCTCTTTCCAAACCAACCAAACTCCATAGACGAAATCAGTAACTTTACCGCGCAGGAACACTGGAGTTTCTGGTTTGCCACTGCCTCGATCTATTAGTTTGCTTGGTGACTTTGGTGTTTCTGAACTATTCTTGTAAAACACAGAAGTCACACAATAATACAAACAAAGTAACATGAGCAGTTGACCAGCAACTAATGTGTTCTGCAAAGTAAAATTACTGATTTTGCCTGTGGAGTTTGGTTTGGCATTACATAACAGTGATTTCCCATCAGAAAAGGCTGTCTGACAGCAAAGTAAAGTGGTGAAAATATTCTAAGTATAGCTCACACCTGAACTGTTACTGATTATTTTTAGGTCGACCTTTTTAAAGTGGTTAAAAAAAAAAACCATTCATAGCAGTTCATTGCTTAGCTTATGTACTGGTACTGTTGCATCCATATCCAGAAAGGGTCAAGGCCAGAAAATGTCCAAGTCCTTTATTGATCGAGTCTTTAAAAGTTTTCCAAGTAAGAAAATAACAGGGGACCACAGTTTTGAAATACATATCCCTGATTATTTCTTTCCACATTACATTTGTGGTGAAAGTATCACAGGGAGCAACACTGCTGTTTTCAATAGCACATACGTAATTACTTAATAATTGGCTAACAGCAAGAGAACAGTTTCCAGTGAACATATTACTTTCACACACAGTGAGAGCAATAACTTATTTGGATTGCAGTTTGGGGATTTAACATATTTGACGTTAGACTATATCTGGGCTTGTTTACAAAGCTGCAGCCCTAAAATGTTCTGATCAGGCTCCAGGCGCAGCATGGGAGCGAGAAGCAGGCCGCCTGTGTTCAAACTGTGAGAGCTCAGCGGGAAGGAGCTGAGGGGTAACAGAAGTTAAAGAGCTCTGGATAATGTTGGCTTCGCTCACATCTCCCTGCAGACCCAAACCCAAATGAGCCTTTCTGACTCAGCTGCAAATTTTATGTCTCTTCTTTGTTGTTGTTTCCTTTTCGAACGGCAGGAATCTAACTTTCTCACATGGGCACGTAACGTGTAGAGCGGAGGGTGTGTTATGGGATGCAGAATTTCCTCTAAGCAGGCAGCCACCTAAATGTTTTCAGGAAAAGCCTCTGGCATCCTTGAGACGGCCTTCCCCCCACCCTTTCCATCTTTGTGTTTGTGATTAGAGAGGATGTTGCAGAGCACAGCCAGTAACTAACGGTGCTTTAAATGCAAACTAATTAAAAAAAAGCCTTAAAATTTCTAGAAACCAGAATATATTTATGTAAACGAGGTAAATGATAACAGAAAATACTGATTTACCACAATGTGACAATGCTTCTCTCATCTCTGTGCCCTACAGTAAACGTGGTGGAGGCTTTACAGGAGTTTTGGCAGATGAAGTTGACCAGAGGGGCCGACCTGAGGAATGGAGCTCTAGTTGTTTATGAAATGGTCCCCTCCAACAGCCCTCCATATGTCTGCTATGTTAGTCTTCCTGGGGGCAGCTGCTTTGGAAGTTTCCAGGTACAATATCTGCATTGTCTTAGCATGAAACCAGGAGTTTCCTTTTATTGTCAAATAGTGATAACTGGACAAAAATGAACCCGTTTTGTTGTGGAGGAACCCTTCATTCTGTACGGTCAATGTGAGAAAAATGGCCTTGCTACACGCTTACTAAATTCCAACATACTTGCAACCACAACATACCAAATATGGATGCAAACTCAAGACCACAAGACTGTAAATTAAGGTGTGTGCATACTGTTGCTATCTTTACTCCATATAAAGACTGGCTGTCTTCAGATTTTTCGCTGTATGTCTGTGTTTCTGATGGTATCTGACTGCTAATGCACATTCTCTTCACTGTTTGACAGTTCTGTCCCACCAAGGCCGAGGCAAGACGCAGCGCTGCCAAGATTGCCCTGATGAACTCTGTTTTCAATGAACATCCCTCTCGTCGCATCACAGACGAATTCATTGAGAAGAGCGTCAGCGAGGCTCTGGCCTCCTTCAATGTGAGTGTCATATGATAAATGGCAGACAGTTGTATATCAGCAGTCAGAGTATATTTGCATCAATGCATCACCACACTGAAAGGAAACATGTGAGATACATATCCACCTACTGTATATTACTTACTTAAAGTACTGGTATGTAAGATTTGCAGGAATTTAGTGGCAGATATGGCAGAAATTTTGTATAATATGCATAAGGATGGTTTATTTGGTTGTTTGTGTTTTTTAAGGTTTGTATATCATTCTGTAGCTTCCTGGTGGTCAATACACTTCAGTTTAAGTTTATTCACAGAACAGTTTAAAATACAAGAACAATCATGTAAGCCATATTGAAGTATCTGAACATATTTTGGTAAAAATATGCATGTTTTCCCATGTGACCTGATGTAAGTTTCTATGTCATGACATTGCTTCATTATAAACCCCACAGGTTGAGGGAGTGGAGGGCATCAGAGATCTAACCTACATCTCTGGTTTTTGCTAATGGTTGACTGGGAGTTTCCATTAAAAAAAACAGATAAGAGTGCAGATGGAGTCACCCTTTAATATGTATGCATAATATATACCAATTATTGAAGCTTTGAAAAGAAAATCAAGGAAGATTACTTTGTTTTCCCTGATTGCCTCCCAGAATCTCTTGACAAGGTGGCTTCTATGTAGAGCTGCAACGATGAGTCATTAATAGATTAGTTTTCAACTATTAAATTAATCAGCAATTGTCTTGATAATTGATTTAATTACATTTGAATATTTTTTTAAGAAAAGAAAGACCAAGCCCTCTGATTTAAGCTTCGCAGGTGTAATCAGATCACATTTCATTCTGCATACAGTACATATATTAGATATCCTCATTATTTTCTCATTATTATATGAACCCCAAAATCCAGTATTTATGAAGCTGTTTTTTGGGCCAACACAGCACCCCAACGCTAACTAGTTGTTGTTGTTGTTGTTTACAGGGAAACAGAGAAGAGGCTGACAATCCCAACACAGGAATCGGGGCGTTTCGCTTCATGCTGGAGTCCAACAAAGGAAAATCCATGCTGGAGTTTCAGGTGCATAAACTTCAGGAATGTCTGAGTCGGGTTAAGTTTAATTTCATGCTACTCAGGCACACCAGGATAGTGTGAAAATAGCATTGGCAAGGTTTGAGTGCTGGCAGTGTGTTAAAATATTTTGCAAATTGCATTCGAGCTCAACTCGACTGTGCATACATATAATGTAACAAAGAAACAAACAAATTAAATGCTTTTTAAGACATCCAGCTCACGTAACTCCATCATACAATAATTTGAGCTCACATGTGACCTGTTTATCTTTTAATAATTGCATGGAGCTCAGTGTCTAATTGGAAATAGGAAGTCTGAAGGAGCATGCATGGTTCATCATACTGAATTGTTACATATTGTGTGTTCTGTGGTGAGTTTGATGCCTCATTACTTCTGGGTCGTCTGTCTTTCAGGAGCTGATGACAGTGTTTCAGCTGCTGCACTGGAACGGGAGTCTCAAAGCCATGAGAGAACGACAGTGTTCCCGACAGGTGCTGTCATTCAGTACAGTACAGTAGTGGTTTATCACTAGTAATTATCCACGTACAGTAGTACTTTTCATCACTTTTCATCAAGTTTCCTAAACAAACAAAGTCTGTGTCGACATTTACCCTACATAGCAAGACTGTCCCAGACAGATGAAGCTTTTTTTTTCTTCTTACCAGAAGGCAGTGGTGAGCTGGAGAATAAGATCACTGCAGAAGAAAATTCTAGCACAGGCTACCTTAAAGATGGATTTTAAAGATCCAGTGTGTAAGATTTGCAGGGGTGTTTTGGTAGAATATGGCAGAAATGGAATATAATTTATGAGAGAAATCTCATTAGTGTATAATCAGTTTACAACAACACGCACTGGCCTTTTGTTGCCTTAGAATAGTTTAGTAGTAATCTACAATATGGAGTCTGATATGTTGCACCTCCATGTTTTTACATTAGCCCAGGGCAAAACCAAATCAAACACTGTCTCTAGATACTGTCTTAGAAGATCTAGAATCTTACACACTGGTCCTTTGAAAATAATTTGTAGTTGCATTATAGTTTGTCCTGAGTTGAGTCGCACAGTAGATCACTGTAGAAGTACATTCCAAATAAGGAATCAGCAACTGGACTTTTACTTTCTCATTACCAGCTCCAATACCTCAACTCTGCTGATACAGCAGGAGACAATTAATCAGTCGTGCACAAGTTCAGAAAAGTTCAGAAAGTCAGCTCTCACCTTTAAGAAGCAGGTGCGCTTGAAGCACAAGCCTTGGCAGCATGATGCAACAGATTTTCAAGCAGAGGACCCCTCACTCACTTTCGTCAGGCAGGGCCCAATAACACAATAACTAACAGATCGAGGCAGCCGTAGATCAGCAACTCCCATCTTACTGTTTTGCAAAAGCAGCCTGATTGAGTGAGAATGAGTTATGGCAGTACATTGCTTAGCTTCTGTGTTGGTGTGCCTCTCTACATCTCCAAACTGAGGGCATGTTGACCAGCATCTACTGTAGGTTATACACTGACTATCGGCTACCTCCTACAACCCCACTTCAAATAATCCAGACTATCATTTTCAGTATCTTTGCTAATGCTGGTGCGTCCCTACTTCTCTGATATTCAATATTTTATTTACAGGAAGTGCTGGCTCACTATTCCCACCGGGCTCTAGATGATGACATGCGCACTCAGATGGCTGCCGACTGGGTGAACCGAGAACAGAGTGTAGCGTCCACCATCGCGCAGGAGTTGGCGTTGACAGAGCGAGAACTGGAGGATGCCAGGCTGGCAGGCAGAGAACTGCGTTTTTACAAAGAGAAGAAAGACATCCTGATGTTAGCTGTGGGTCAACTCAGTGCGGCCAACACTGCCACGCTGCCCTCACACTAAACCTGCCGTCCACCGTGGAAACATGCCTTCACACTCCGTAGGATTCCTGGTAACAGTATTGATCACTTCATAGATATAAAGGTGATGTCGTCTGACCTTTAGGTTTTATATGTTGCGTTTTGTTGTGACGACCAGGTAATCAGGCCTTTACTAACAGTATGCACATCCGTCCGTAAAGCAAACACTTGCCGCTATAGCCGTTACCTCTTTGTGCCTAGTGATTACAGGATAACTTACAGTGCTTTTTTTAAAAATATACCTGTAAATGTGCTTGGCATACCAGCTGAGGTTATTTCAAACTGTATTTACTCGAAGTAGATCTACAGAAACAAAGCCTGCCTTTCATCAGTGAATGTACGGGACAATATTAATATGAGTCATCAAACCAAACACATTTGATCGAGGTGTGGATCATTCTGAAGTTTGTGTCTTTCGTGTTTTGGGTGTGTTTACTAGCTTATGGTATTTTAGACTCTGGCAAGTGAAGGTGGTAAAATGTATGGGTGCTAAAGGGTAATTTTGGTATTTTTAAACATGGGCCCAATTTTTTTCATATTTTGGGGTCTAAATGACTAATAGGTATAACAAGTTTTGGAATTTGTCCAGTGGATTGTCTCAGCTGGCAGCCATGAAATGGGCTGTGGTTGCAACATAATCCTTAGGGGCAAATGTGCCCATCAAAGTACAACCCCAATTCCAAAATAGTTAGGACAGGATATTTTATGTTAGAACTGATGAACTTAATCGTCTTTTGTAAGTATACACTCCAACAAGTGTCAAAAAAGTTGCACCTATTATATAGTCATGTAGAAATCACAATGTTTAAAAAATTGAGCCCAGGTTTAAAAATGCCAGAATTACCCTTTAAAAACTTGACGTGTACATTAATAATCAGAATATTTCTGAAACATCACCACAAAAACAGCAAGTGGACAAAAGATCCCACCTAACAACCCTTTCATAATGTACACACAACCTTGATCTGCCTGTTGTAATGAGATTACAGTGTGAATATGTGAAAATTACATCCTCAAATAATACCAGAATTCAAATAGGCAATGAAAAATATTCTTATTGGCTCATGAAATCATTGGAGGGTACTTTGCAAAAATGTCAGCAGGTGACTGATTGCTCTGACAGCAGCTCAGGTTTTTTTTTTTTTGAAAAATCAGATAGTGAACCATCACTATGTTATTTCTTGTTTGTGAAGGCTTTTGACTATTTTAATGTTCCTATATGCCTGGTGACACTAGCTGAATGTATGTTTTCAGTGTGCTATCAACTAAAGGATCTGCAAACAAATAGACTATTGACTTTACTCGTGTGACACAGATTGTGTTTGTCATGTTCTTCATCTAGCAGCCACACTGTGCTGGTTGGAGGTAAAAATGTGAAGGCCAAAAAATGAGTTGAGGGTTTTAACAAGCTGATTCATCATGTATGAGTCATTGCCGTCAATACTAAACAGTACCAGCACTTGTGGTTTGTGTTTTTGACATACTGGAAACAGAATTTGTTTGTTAGCAGTGCTAGTGTAAGTCCATGGGCTAAAAACAAAGTATGTAACTCGCACTTAATCACCTTTTCAGACGTTTTTATGTTGAAGGACCTGATTTCATTTATAATGTAAATGTGATATGTTTATTTTTCTCTATCTATCTAAAATGTATTGAATACATTATAAAGATGAAGGCATTTCAGTGAGTAGCCTTTTAAAGACCCCATGTAATGGAAGTGAGAGTTTAATTGATGATGTGTGGTTCTGGTTGGAAAGAAATGTGGGCGGTGAGTTATGCAAGTTAAACAGCAGGAGGGTCCATCTCCCTGCTGGATGCTGGATTATCAACAGCAGAAACTCATTACACTAAATTTGAGGAGGCGACAAATAAGAAACAAAGCAGCAAAGTTTTTTATTTTATTGCTGAATCATTGTGCCTTTATGAAATTGGTAGTATGCAATAGTTTGACATGTAAAAAAAACCCTCTGTTTCATTTAATGAGGTCTTTAAAGGAAGTTCTACTCTGCTTTACGAGGTTTTTTTGTCATTTCATGTAAAAGTAAAACTAGATGACATGCTATGTTACTGTTACAGAACCTTAAAGGAATAGTTTGACAATTTGCAAAATTGGCATCCTGATCCTCCTACCAGCACGTCTAAAGCTCACTAGTCAACATGCTGTGTCGCATTTAAATGTACGAAAACCAAAGCGTAAAAATGGCAGTGCTCTGTTTCACATGGGGTTGTGTGCTCGACGAAGCAGCTTCTTGGTCAGTGCCAGTAACTTCTTGGAGTCTCCACTGGTTGCCTGGCAACTTCTCAGAGCCACAAAATAATCTGGCTAACCCGTTTCTTACAGTAGTTTAAAGGGATAGTTTGGATTATTCAGTGTGGTGTTGTATGAGGTGCTTATCCACAGTCAGTGTATTACCTACTTTATATACTACTCTGTCTCGAGAATCAGCAGGAGTTCCATCTAGAACACTGAGTAATGAACTGCTCTGGACAGGGTCAGCAACAAAATGTATTTTATCCACATAACAAATGTCCACCTAAAAAAAATCAATATCAATTTAAGTGTACACTATATTTAGAATATTTTCACAGCTTTACTTTGCTGTCAGACAGCCTTTTCTGATGAGACAGATTGTTTTCTCTCGCTCAACCACACATTTGTGAAATCCGTAGTTTTACATCGCAAAACACAGGAGTTTTGGGTTATAGTGCTGCCTATATTAAGAATACTTTCACTACTTTAGGCCACCAGACAGTCTTTTTGGACAAGAAACTGCCCTTTAAAAAGTCACACTATAAGACAAACAAACTAACCAATCAAGGCTGCAGTTGGGCAGCTCCTGTGTTCTGTGAAGTAAAATGACTGATTTTGGCCATGGAGTTTGGTTGGTGTAGAGAGAGCTTATATTTATATGTAGCTTATATGACAGCACCTTTCTGTTGGAAAATACTGTCTGACGGCAAGATAAAGTGCTGAAAATATAATAAATATGGTGTAATAATTAAACTGACGATTTTGTCTCTGGCCCTGCCCACATCAGTACATTGTTTAGCTTACTACACCGGTACTCCCTACTCCTGCAGGGGGCATATCGACCACCATGTACTGTAGACAATACACAGACTATAAGTACCTCATGCAAACCAACATCAAATAATCTGAACTATCCCTTTATTATTTACTGCATAGTCATATCAATTTTTCCATCTAACTCGCCACCAGAAAGTGAAAAACGTATTTCTCAAAATGTCAAACTATTTCTTAAATATGTTACATGACATTAGATAATGAAGGATTTATTAAATCTTGCTACTTTTGGTATACATTTATAATCATATATTGTTTTTTTTTTGGTACTCAGCTTAAAAAATATGTGTGCAGCACAAGTAGAAAAATGTTTCTATGTAATTTGTGTAATTTTGTCTTCTTTGCAAAGACCCTGCAGGCCTCTTCAGTTAGTACTAAAAAATTAAAACAGACCTTTGAACTGATACAATGAACACTCTGACCTCACAACTCTGCAGTGCTCACGTTTTCTTTTCCACATTTTCTTACTCCAACTTCCAGAATCTAATCTGCAGATATATTTTCTGATTTCATCAGTGATTTTATTGGCCCACGAAACAATTTCAAGTTCAGCTCAAGAGCAAATTGTACTACCAGTACAGTCACACTAAAGCTGAAATGTAATTAATGAGGAAAAACTCAACAACTCTTTGAATTAGCTGGTTACAAGCATGAGGCTGGAGATCTTCAAATGTGTATTTTGATGTTTTGTTTTGTTTTTTACTTCTAATTTACAGTAGATGCTTATTATTTGTGATTTTTGACCACAAGCCATTAATCTCAGAGCTCTCTTCTTACAAATGCCTTTGACCTTTCTTTGTGATCATTATCAGTGAAGGCTTTTTTAAACAATATATTTTTTTCTATCCATTTTATAAAAAAAAAAGTTGGGCTTTTCATCTTTTGGCTTTGATGCATGACATGTTGATTAAGTTTTGTTTTTATGTTTCGTATTCTATACAGTATTGTTTTATAAAAGTGTTTCTCAAGGCCCTTATTGTATGTATTTTCTATGAGCTTTTTGTATTCTGTGTTTATACTTTTAGTAGATTTATATGATGTAATAAATGGGCTCATACAAATGTTAATAAAAAATTAATTTGCTGTGTCTCTTATTTCACTGCTTAGTGCAAAATAAACAACTTGGACCATCTAAATAGATAATCATTTGTAATGGTTTAATGGTATAAGGATGGTTTAATGATATAAGTGTAACTTCACAGTAAAAGCTTTTCAAATTAATTTTAGGAAAAAGATTAATTTTTTGTATGTTTACTCCAAATTACATTTGGACTAGAGCTGTGTTTTGGATGGAGGTAACTTGAGACTGCTAGAAAAGGGAAAAGGCTAGAAAAAATGAATAATTAGATCTTTTCTGGTGTTTGTGCAGGAATGCGTAAAATATTCTCCAAAGTTCTCAGTATAAAATATAAAGAATACATGCAATGTACAGAGATACTTGCTGGTATTACAACTTTATGTTATTTAATAGTGTTTTGTGTGTTAATTTGTGTTTTTTAAGAGGGACAATATAGGTAATTACTGTTACATAGAATGAAAAAGTAGAAGTAATGTAACTGATCTAATCAATCCAGTACAGTTTTTAGATAAAACCTTGTGAACTTATCTCCACATATGTAGATGACAATATAGAAGTTATTCCTTTAACAAAAGAGGCCACAGCCTAATTATTATATTACATTGCATTATGTGAAAATATGTTGAAACAAACAAACAAAAAATGGCTTACACAAATACCAAAGTAAATATTCTTAAAACTATACTAGAAATATTTGAAGTGTTTTTATTTTATTTTATTTTATTTTATTTTATTTTAATTTACTTTATTATTTCATTACTTCCGCCTCCGGCACGCAGACAGGAAGAGGCGGGGCGTCCGCTCAGGACGCTCGCGCTGCGTTGTTCATTCAACATGGCAGCGGGACCAATATCAGAAAGAAACCAAGGTAAATGCATCATTTTAATACCTGTTTCACCCATTTGTTTTAGTCGTTTTTGAATCTAAATGTCGGTTACACTTCAAACTGCTCAACTTGCTTTTACGAGGGCCGCTGGGCGACTCTTAAGCCAACAGTTAAAGGTAAACAACCGGTCGATCACATGGAAGTGGTCAGTTGTCGTTAGCTTGGCTTGCTACTAACTTAACCATTCAATTAAAGTTTGTTTAGATTTCGATTTACCTTTCTTGCTTCGTACATTAGAGCATACGTGTAGGGTTAATGTTGATTTATTTGAAGTGCGGTCGCTGTTGTTAGCATAGAGGCAGAGATACATCCCGTTGGCTAACAGCTAAAGTTAGCCTAGCAGGCTACCATAGAGTCTGTGGATGAGCTTGGCTAAACAAATGCTCACTCTTGTTTCTCATTGATTGGACTTATATTTTTTCTTGTTTCTATATAGCATTTTATACATTAGGAATGAGGCATGCGGTCTGTATAAAACACCATGACTACGGTTATAATGGATACGTAGGTTAGAGTACTAACATAAGCTAAGTGTTGTTCATTTCACTAAGGACTATATAGCAAAAAAAAAAAAAAAGGCTGAAACCGTTTTTGTTTGGTTCTTAGTACAGCCTTTTACAAAAGCCACATCATTTGGGTGCATATTTTATGGTTACTAATTTAGTATTGTTGTTTTTATATTGTATAGAGTTTGTATGTTATCCTCCAACTGTAATGTCAATGTCATTGCCACAAATTGTTTTTACAGTCATAATCAGCTAGTTTGTAGTATATACTCTACTGCAGACCTTCTTATGTATGGCTTTATTAACCACTGAACACTTGAATATTATTAGTTCAGGCAGTACAACACCTAAACTGCTTGTAATAAGGTCAAATACAAATAATGAATGTAGATCTATCTGGACACAGCAGAACAGAATTAGCATTGCCAACTGATATTTTATTCAGTGTCTGTGTATGTGCTAGGGCTGCAACTAGCTTACCATCTTAGTTTCAGTTCATGAACAGTCCCCTATCGCTTCATTTACTTTACATATAAAAGATATTGAATGAATCTATCGTTTAAAAAAACATGTTGTGATTATTTTGACAGATATTGTGATCACCTAACCCTAAATTTTAAGTTTCACTGGGGAAAAAATTTAACTTGTGGTGATATGACATTTGTTGGGGTCTGTGTCAAACGAACATGTTTTCTTATATATGGAAAACAAGATTTTTAGGTATGCAGCACCACAGTACTTCATTATGATGCTGTTTTGACACACATATTTCCTCCATCAAAAAAATGCAGCTTCCTCAAGATAATGTGTCCACTAATTGTGCAGCTCTAACAGAAATATAAAATATTCAATTTGATATGATTTAGAGTAGAGTAATTAATCAACTTTGAAGGTATTTGGTATTTTTACATGATAGATTAACAGCAACAAGACATTAAGCGTCTGCATTGCTTTTTACATGGAATTGGGTATAATCTGGACATCTAAGATATTTTCCATATCAAGTTCTTTTATAATTGTTATTCATTTTTTCAGACGCTACTGTGTATGTGGGCGGCTTGGATGAGAAAGTGTCAGAGCCGTTACTATGGGAGCTTTTCCTGCAGGCTGGTCCTGTGGTCAACACACACATGCCCAAAGACAGGGTCACTGGCCAACATCAAGGTGAGTGTTCGCTAACAACACTTTTAAAAACTGTGATTCAAGAGAGAAAAAGATAAATAACAATCATATAACTTTTTTCAATACCTCTCAGGTTATGGCTTTGTGGAGTTCTTGAGTGAAGAGGATGCTGACTATGCCATTAAGATCATGAATATGATAAAGCTCTACGGCAAACCAATACGAGTTAATAAGGCCTCTGCGCACAATAAAAACCTGGATGTGGGTGCTAACATCTTCATCGGTAATCTGGACCCAGAGATCGATGAGAAACTGCTCTATGACACGTTCAGTGCCTTTGGCGTGATCCTCCAGACGCCAAAGATCATGCGAGATCCAGACACCGGCAACTCCAAGGGTTACGCTTTCATCAATTTTGCCAGCTTTGACGCATCAGACGCCGCCATTGAGGCCATGAACGGTCAGTACCTGTGTAACCGGCCCATCACAGTGTCCTACGCCTTCAAGAAGGACTCCAAAGGAGAACGACACGGCTCCGCTGCAGAGCGACTCCTCGCTGCACAAAACCCTCTCTCACAGGCAGACCGGCCTCATCAGCTGTTTGCAGATGCTCCGCCACCACCGAGCGCTCCCACACCAGTCCTTACTGCACTAGGGACTGCGATGCCCATGCCAGGTATGAAAGAAATATGGCAGTTACACAGTGTAGTGTAGATGTTGAAAGGTAAAGATAGAGTACCTTTGCATAGTCCTGGTGCAAAATCTGTGTACAGTTCACACAGAAAAGTTGTATTTTCATTCTGCTGCAGAAATTTCTATTATTAGCCATTATATCAGTAATCTGTGAATTTTCCCCTCAAAAATCAGTGTTAGTCTCTAAAATCTCATATTTGGCGGGTTCTGTTCTCTATGATTTGTCTCAAAATGACAGCTGCACTATTGGCTCCATTGGCTTTGTGCCTTTAATGGTTAAATTTCCCTCTGTCATTCACACCTGATTCACTCGCTTCACTCTAAAATGTAAAAATTGTAGCTACAAACCGATGTGAAAATTTTAATTTATATGAAGGATTCAAACTCTGCAGCGAGTTTATCCTGCCATGTTGCAAAGACTCTAGATGTTATTAATCTCTGTTTTTTTTCTTTTAATCTATTTTCTTCAGTTTTTGTTTTTTTATAGCTCTTGTCGGTGGCGTTGGTGTGTGTCTTGTAATACCCTGTCATGTTCCATATAAAGCAGCTGCCTCTTATTAGGGTTATAGATTGATAAGTTGAAGGTGGTGAGTGCCATGAGGGTATTAAACAGGTTTCATTATCAGACATGAAATGAAGTAGAGTCCTGTGGGGAATGTGAGGGTACTGCTGAGATTAATTTGATTTAATCTAAGTTTATGCTTGTAACTACAAGTGAACATGACAGCTTACAAATGAGCCCCCTTTATGATTTTACGAATGAAATTTACAGCAACAATAGCTACATTGACTAGAATATTTTACAGACAGCCTGCATTTGTGTAAATAAAACTTGTTTGTGTGTAGGCATGCCACCTCCTGGTTTCCCTCCTGTTCCTCCTCCTGGATCGATGCCTCCAGCGATGCCCCCTTCAATGCCCATGCCTCCAAATGCAGCTGCACCAGGCCCACAGGCTGCTGCTGCTGGGCCTCCACCTGGACCACCACCCTTCCCTCCTGCCAACATGCATCCAGGTAAGTTTGTTAATGATAAAAATGTTTTCACAGCGGCTGCGAGTTGGAAGTCATCATGTCGTCATTATACTGCAGTTTCTAACTTCAGTACAATACTACAAAAAAGTATTGATATTTGGTTCAAAATTGACACAACTCTAACCCTAAAGTTTTAGATTTAAAAGGATAAATTGAGTGTTTCCTCTGTCATGAGAAACAAAGTATTTTATGTTATGTTAGTGTAGGAACATTACACTTGTCTTCTGATTGTTTGGTTGTTTTGGCTTTTCTAGTAAAAGTGTTATGTTGTGTAAATGTTATGTTGAGACAGTCCCTTGTTGGAACATGCCTGTAGATTTAATTGTTTGTGTCACGCAGGTATGCCTCAGATGCCCATGCCTCCTCCTGCTCCTCCTGGCATGGTGCCTCCACCTCCGGCTCCCCCGGGATCAAATCAAGCACGGGCACCGCCACCTCCTGGGATGCCCCCACCCCCACCTATGGGCATGCCACCCAGAGCACCGTACGGACCTCCCATGGGTGAGCACTGCGGCGTCTTCTCTCTTTGTTGTCAAATAAAAAAATCCATTCATCTTACAAATACTGTCATCTGAGGGGAACCTCAGCTCTACGTGTCAGTGTTATGCGGCAAAATTGATGTAGTGATCTTTAGTTTCGACACGTGCCCATGTTGCCATGACTACCTTGACAAATGAGCTGCCACAGTATGGACTGACCTGCTACTGGTAAAACAAATTTTGCTGCTGGGTTGTTTTAGCACAGTCATTTTTTCTTTTTCTTTTTTCAAATGTTCACCACAGTTGAAGATTATCTCTATTACTGAAAAGAAGGAGAAGCCAACAGTCAGAGTGAAACATGGCAACATATTTGGTCCTCTGTTGGGAAAAGTGTCCTAGATCGGATGAGACGCAGAGGAGACAAATTCCATTCCAGTCTGATTTAGAGCTTTGGTGATCAAAAACAGTCACAGCATCTAAACACTGTCAGAAATGCACTGAAGTGCCAGCACTTTTGGTGAAGCTTGTTTATCATCTGCCACATTTTTAATTGAAGTTGTCTCTGGTTGCATATGTTTTTGTTTATTTTGTTTTATTTTTTGCCATGTAGATTTAAGATTCCCCAATCTCTTATTGCACCATTTCACATTCCTCAAAACTGATGACATGCAGTCTGACACAGATTGGGACGAAGCCTTTATTAGATGCATGTTGCACAGTGTACAGACACCCTCACACACTTGAGTTTCACTCTGATCAGAACGTGGTTCTCACAGCAATTTTCTTTTTTCACCTGCCGGTTGAGTAAGTGGGTCAGAAATGTACTTGCCCAAAGTCAACTTTTACTTGCCCCTTAACAAATTGTTTTGTTTATTTGTGATTAACAAAGAACAACAAAGACTAAAGTTAAGGTTCGTCATGTTTATTCTAGGGCTCTATCTGTAATGGCTAAAAGTCCTCTAACAGTCCAGAACCCAAAGATATTCAGTTTAATATGTTAATAAATGTAGAACAGTAGGAAATCTCCATTTTTAAATGTCTGAAAGCAACATTTTCTGCTATTTTTGCACAAAGAATTACTTTAACCATTAAGTAATCTGAATAGTTTAATATCATTTTTTCATTAATTTTTACAATTTGCCCAGTTCCATTTCTTGCTGCAGCAAGCAACCCATATTATTGAGCCCTGAGTTATGTTCGAAGCACAACTTAAGAGCTCTGCACACCCCCCACACTGCTGTACAACCCTGTGGCTAATCACCACAGTGTCTGATTCTGTCTGAATGAGGCCATAGAGTTGAGCTACCGTGACTGAAGATTTCCCTGGTCGACTAGAAGTCGTTAGTTAAAGCCTTTTTTTTTTTTTTTAGACTATTTGCATGTTTTATTAATGATATGATATTAATTTAATTATTTAAATAAATATTCTCTGAGGCGCCAGAAAATGGTCTGAGTTCCAGGGCTGTTAAAAGTCAGCTCTGTTAACATACTGTGCTCCATTATAGAGAAATACAAGACTGTTATAATGAGCCTCTAAAATATAAATTTTACAATGGCCACTAAGTGAGCCGCTTGTTAAATGCCAGGGGCAATAATTCTGAATGTGGTGGAGTAACCAGCGCAGATACTGATTATTTAGTAATTTATTTTAAAGTCTCATCTATAATTATAGTTAAGAGATTGTGGATATTAGTCTTGTTCACAATGCTGAAACACCGTTTGTTGTGGTTACTCTTGACTGTTTATCATGAAAAGTAAAGGTTTCATTACATTACGTTTCTTTTTCTCTCCTTCAGGTCCCCCTGTGCCTCCAGGTATGAGAGGACCTCCTCCTCCCATGCCTCCACCTGGCTACGGTGCTCCTCGTCCTCCTCCTTTTGGCTTCCAGAGAGGACCTCCGATGCCTCCACGGCCCCCTGGTGTCCCACCCCGCGTTCCTATGAGAGCACCCATGCCACCGTAATCCACCTCAGACTACTGGAACCAGCTCTCATTTAGCTTTTTCTTTCTTTTTTTTTTTTTTTTTTTTAAACATCTTAAGATCTGCTCAAGTTTGTAATCGTAAGAATAATTTAACCTTGTTTGTTTGTCTTTTTTGACCATTGTACAGATGAAGACCTTTGACAAATAAAAGTTTTAGTACAAGTTTTTGAGTTCAAGAATGTTTTTTCCCTCTCAGCCACCTTATTGCTTTATGATAAAAAATAAACACTAAAAAATGATCAACCTTCTTCACTTTTTGGATCAGGGTCTAATGATTTTGTTTTTTGTTGTGTGTCGTCAACAAGCCTTTAAATTCCTCTGTGATGATGAGAGCAAGCTCCTGTCTGAGAGACCTCTGAAGTTGGCTGACCTGTTGCACAAAGTAATATTATTTTGACAAGTTGTTTTACTATTTTTATGTCTAAGTTGGACTCTGATCTAAATCTTACGTAATCGCCATCCTAGTGATTATTTCACAGATATGCAATATGCTCTTTTCATGTTTTGTGTCTTGTGTGCAGGTGGAGGTTTTGACCCGACGTTGGTGATAGAGAACAGTCGGGGTCACCAGAAGAACTAGTAATCAAACTCTAAAGATGATGAATATTTATACAAAACTTTATTATTTTATTCAGCATTACAGTCAGGACTCAACGGTAGATAAAGCAGTTATGTACAGCAACTAGATCTAAGTGTAAAGTAATCATTCTGTATAATGAATAATGAATCATTTTAAGAATATTTACTTTAAATAATAGCTATTTAAAGGAAAGCTTCACTCCAAAATCAAACATACATTTTTCATCTTGCATGTAGTGCCATTTATCCATCTAGTTTGTCTTCTGAGGTTCCAAGATATCAGTTGTTGAGATGTCTGCCTTATCTCAAATATAATATCACTATTTGAGTCATGATTTCTGGGAAGAGACATTGCTGTTGAGTTTTTCAAATTTTCCATTTTGGCACTTTGAGCGCCACAAGCTGATTACCATCTAGTTATATTACACTTAAGAGAAAAGGGACATCTGTACGACAGATATTTCCAAAACTCAGCAACTCATAACAAAATAATCTAGATCAGACCTGGCCTCAGATATGGCTTAAGAAGTCAATATCATTTTGCTCAACTTTAAACTGTTGTTAGGCCTTTATTCTAAAAGCTGTCAGTGCTGTGTTCATTGGTTATTGATCTTCTGCTGTTGCTGCTGCTATTCTTGCTGTCTGTATCCAGCATGTGTAGCGTTGAGTAAAAGGTTTCACACCCTGCCAAGAAATTATTAATCCACTATTCATTACATAGTCATTCAGAGAGAGTGGCCAACAGTAGAAGTGCATTACTGCCTTTGCCAGCTATTAGCGCATAGACATCCACATCCCTGTGTGCCCTGTACAGAGCACTATTCCAATATGAAGATTCGGCTGTCATTAGGGCATATATCACATTTATGCCTGGCTCACAGCAGCCTCGTGAAAAATAATTTCCCTCCCCTGCTGTGGATAAGTAGCACTAAAAGCAAGAAGAAATGTGTGTTTGATTTATGATTTTTAATTTTGAGGTGAACTGTTCCTTAAAGTAACATAAATGCAGGAATGTCAGAGCAGTGTTTCCTAACCTTTTTTTTCCTGAGACCCCCCCCAACCCACAAATTAGCTTTGTTTTCAATTATTGTTTCCATTCTTTCTATTATCTTTTGTGAACACCTGTTTTCTAGGTTGAATTTTTTTTTTCTTTTCACAGCCCAACAGAGCAGCTTATACACACTCATGTTTACCAAAAGAATAATAATGAGTCATCATCACCGAGCTGGAGAGCTGCACAGAGGTGCGTACTACTATTTACTATTATTTGAGTGTTGACAAAAATGTAGCTTTTTAAACAGTGTTGTGTACAGACTTCTGTATAAATTGTGATTTTGGTTAACGTGCAGATCTGATTTTGACGACTTCGGAGCAGACAAGCCTTGGGGACTCTCTGTGACTTTTGGGGCCTCCTGAAAGAGGGCTCGGACCCACGCCTCGGACCACTGTGTCAGGGTATTTTAACACTCTGCATACTACTTTTACTACTACTTCCACTACTGGCTGTCAGGACAAGGACTATAGCAAATAGAGGTTTAAACTGAGGCGGTACAAAAGGATTTCCTCCCTCACATGATCCAACAAAACCTATAGATCTGGACTGAACTTAATATGACAATACAACCAGCTGTTTGCCCACAATCTGTAAGACTATTTCACAGAGATTACTAGTGAAGTTTCACGACACTTCTTCCTGATAGTTTCTCATCAAACGCCCTGAGACACTTAAGCTGACTGATAATAAGACAGATGTGACTCTTGTCTCACTGCTACACAACATGATGCATGTGATAAATAGAAAAGAAAAAAAATTTCCTGTGTCCAAAAAGAGATTTTATTTGAATGGCACGGCTGATGACATCACACTGCGAGGGAAGCTCACGTTTCTTCATGGCAGCTCTTGATGCAGCAGAAGGGCTCAAGAATATGGCAAGTGGTTGGCATGGCAACAGGAGTCAGGTGTGCTTGCACGTGTGTGTTGTCTGTGCGCACAATTTGATATTCATGTGTACAGACAGACAATCGTCTATTCGTAATAAAAGCAGACGGCTGAATATGAGGTGTGTGTGTGCGCGCATGCGTGCGTTCATACGCATATATAGTGTGTATTTGATATAATTTAATATTTAAATGCATAGATGTATCAGTAGACCGAGCTTTAAATGCGTGCAAAGCTGCAGGAAAGTGGGTGAAATGTGCGCAGATTGGGTGCAGATATGCGCCAAACAAACCCCTCCAGATATGAAGGCGTTAATGTGCGCTGGTGAGGGTTTTGCATGGGGGAGGGGACCCCTGCACATCACTGAGTGTGTGTGACTGAGTGAGTGTGTGTGTGTGTGTGTGTGTGTGTGTGGATGGCGTGGGCTTCTCTCTCCTCCAAACCGCGCAGCATCATCATCATCACTCGGTTCACAGCAACAGTCTCGTACGCATCATCATCCTCATCCTCCTCCTCATCCTCCAGTCCTCATCACCACCACATCCAGGCTGAAGAAGAAGAGGGAGCACATCGCGGGGACAAAACGGTGAGCTTTAATATTACTGCAATTAACTGTTAAGCTGATGGCGATGGCTTAAATCTTCTTCTTTTTTTTTTTTTTAATGCATTAAGACATCACGAGGAAGAGGAGATGATGGGCGTGTTCTGCAACCGTTTGCTTCTCACAGCAATTAAGATCGATTTTGTGAATTGGGCCTGTGGATCTATAACCTAATCCAAGTCGTGACGGGCTGCTGCTGCTGGGCTGTGATTTCTAAGAATGAGCGCAGATGTCAGGATGCGGGCGAGCAGACAATCGCCTGATATTTGAGCCAGATTTATATTTTAATCCGGCCGTGTTTGAGAGCTGTCTAAATTGGCCTGTTAGCGACAAGGCCTTTTTTTCGTCTTAACACCAATGAAGGCGATTATGTGTGAACTGGAGGCTTAAATTTTCTATTTTCAAATGAGACTCTTGAATGCACATTTTTGCAGCCCTTATAGGCAATTTCTGCTGCTGAAAAACAATAATCCTTAAAGATCACAACACAAATATGATTAGAAATATGACTTTAACAGCACAATCCTGACGATTTTTTCCCATTTCTGTGGCTTCATGTTCATGTCTTCAGGTGTCCTGATTATTCATCACGACACCTCACGACTGATAGAAATCTCCCACTGCTTTAATAAGCTCGCCTGCATGTGATTTGATGGCTATCTGCCCCGCTGCGTGGCCTTGCGAGAAAGTGGTAAACTGATGCTGATTGATTTTTTTTTTTTTTTTTTTTGAACTGGAGATGGAAAATGCAGACTAGAAATAAAAAATAAAAGGGTTAGCTCAAACCAGGGAGCAATAATACCCATCCATCCCCCTCATCCTCAGAGCTGCCTGCTCCTCTTCTTCACTTGCAGGGCTGTGTGTGTGTGTGTGTGTGTGTGTGTGTGTGTGTGTGTGTGTGTGTGTGTGTGTGTGTGTGTGTGTGTTTGCAGGCTGCATGGAGCTGAGGAGAGGCTGTCAACTTGACAACAGGGAGGAAATCAGAAAAGTGGGTTCGAAGCCTTTGTTCGAGTCTGACTAGTGTTTGGCTTTATGCTTTAGTTTTTAGACGAAAACGAAAAATGAGAATTAAAGGAGTGCATCTGTAGCTTACCTGTTGCATAAACATTTCAGTATCAATCCATCTTTTTTTCTGAAATTGACTTAAAAGTCCAGTGTGTAATATTTACAGGAATATATTATCAGAATATGGCAGATATGGAATCTAATATTCATAGGTTTTCATTAGTGTATGATCACCTGAAAATAAGAATAATCGTCTTTTCGTTATCTTAGAATGAGTCGTTTTACATCTACAGAGGGCAAAGGTCCTCTTCCACGGAGGCCGCCATGTTAGAGAGCCATGTTTAAACAGTAGCCCAGAATGGACAAACCAAACACTGGCTCCAGATTAGCCTTTTGCATGTAGTCCATGTTTCACCACTGTAGTTTCTCCTGCACGCTTGGAAGAGGAGAGTGACTTGAGGTGTACCTACAGATCGATTATTTTACTACCGTTTAATTATCTGAAATTATTATGACTTGCGGCTTTGCTTTCTATAAGACATCTTCGCATGTCACAGTAAAAACACAAATGTAAATAATAAAATTAATTCAATTTAGCTTCAGTGTCCTGATATGCTGGACTTATGACCAAACTATCTCAAACGTCACACATGGATATGGTGCGTTTCATTTACCACGGAGGTCAGAAGCCAGAGGCGGGGAAGGCATCACACTAAAGTTGACTGAATTCCAGTGCAACAAGTCAGGGGGAAAAAAAAGTCCTTGATAACAACATATTACATGGTATTCTGCGCACGCAAACACCATTTAACTTAAACAGTGCTGCGTCTATGACTGGTTAAATGAGGAACAAAACACGGAAGTGCTAATAAACAGCTGTTTATGGGTGGAGCAGCCATCTTGGATTTTGAGGCCAGGGTTGGTGAGGCTCCTCTGACACTAATTAAGTTAGCGTAGCACAATAGCAGCACCCTGACTCTGTTTGACCTGAATAGAACAGACCTTAATTAGTATCATTGATAACACCTGTGTTTACTACTATTTCAAGTCAAAATGGCTGCAGTGAAAAAGGTCTTTAAGAGTCACAAAGACGTAATTTGTCCCAGGCAACAGGTGCAGCAAACTAGGCCTTATTTCACCACAGACACCGAGGAAAAGCACAGATGCTACTAATAACATTAACAGTTTCATTATATTCAAGTGTCCCAGTAAGTCGTGACAGCTGAGGTAAGCCATGTGTGTGCAGGGGATTTAGAAAACAGCTCTGATGACATGTTTCCTCGCCATTATGCTCGTATTATTTTATGCAGACTCGTGTGCTTGTCCATGTTGGTAAGGATTACTGCGTGCAGGCCTGTAAGTGCTCAGATCCAAGATATTATTAGGTTAGTGTCCTACAGTTTAGCCTGGCTCACCAGGCCTGTGGGGTTCCTTTGACCGGTGCCAGAAAATCTGCTCATCATGCTGACAGTGAACAATCTGTGGCGTTGTGACTGGAGGTGATGTTTGAATGAAAATTTAACATATAAACAGCTCAAGCCTGCGTATCGAGCATTGATCAGGATGCAGATGCTGTATCTTAGATAACTGTGATTACAGTTTGGGTTGTAATTGTCTTGAAACACACCTCCTGTTGTACCGTGCTCCTTTATGCCAGCTAGCACAGATTTTGCCAAATAGGTCTCAACTGCACCACTTCGTTCAAAGACAGGATACAATTCTCATGTACATTTGGGGATTTTAACAACCTAAAGAGCAATTATGTGATTTTGTAATTACACATGGTGGGTTTTCAAGGCTGTTTCTACTATGTCTTTGCCTAAATAGCCCAAAAAGACTCCCTCTATGCACACAAAAGATTTATTTCATTACAGTTTTGTTAAAATCTGTGTTTGTGAGCAGAATAATCCATCCACCTGATAGATGTGGCATATGAAGATGCTGATTTAACAGCAGAATTATTGCACAGTATGTTCTGGACTGGTAACAAAAGGACACTGAAACTGTGCAGTTTTATCTTGGAAAAAAAACACATTTATTAGGCACTGAAATATGATTATTTCACATAAGGCTGCAGATACCATTTTTTCCCCAGGAGGGCAAAGTCATGACCCTTCCTGCTCTGCCTCTGATTGGCTAGTACTCGCTGCCTTCGTTGCTTTGGGTTGGTTAGATTTAGGCATAGTGTAAACCAATCAGAGGTGGAGAAGGGCGGGTCATGATTTTTCCCTCCTAGAAAAAAATGGAAAAAGTCTTTATCTGTAGCCTTATGTGAAATAGTCAGTTCAGTGCCAAATAAATGTGTCTGAGAGGAAAATTAGAAAAAAAACAGGCATTTTGTATCTTATTAATTATTAATGATTACTCAATTAATTGATTGTTGGTGTTTTCAAGGATTAGTTAAGGAAAATGCACAAAATCTGCAACCCCAGTGACCACTGGTTCTACATGCTGTTTAATCAGCGTCTCTATATGCCACACCTGTCAGAAACTCTAACATGGATTTTAACACATTTGTGAACAGAATTTGAGAGAAATAAACCTTTTGTCTGCACAGACAAAATTTTAGATCATTTACTTAAACTTGTGAAAAATGGGAGCAAAAAACAAAAGTGCTGTCATTAAAAGCGTCTCATTATGTTTGACTGGTTTTAGCCCAAAAATACTGAAATAGTTAGAAGTATAATGAAGCGATTTGACATTTTGCGAGTTCAGAGAAGGCTTTGAAGTATCAATTTGACTATCATTTAAGATCTAATTTATAGAACGTGTTAATGAACAGAATGAAGATAAATCAAAACCACTTTAATGCTATTTAATTTCACCAGTTTCTTTTTATGGCTAGTCCAAAGAATCTGCCCCCTAACCTCAATATGTCTAAAGTCCTGTGTTTGGCCCTTTATGTACTGTGTACCTGGCAGACATTTAAAGCTCTGTCAGCCCGTTATTACCTGTCAGACCTCGTTTTTGAAACAGGGGTCAAAGTGAGCGTTGACGCGGCGATGTCTCTCATTCTGTGTCCGTTGTTTCACTGCGCCACAAAATCAAAGTGACATGTTGTTTTATTGCACGGCGACCCGGGGCACACAGTGTCTTAATACGAAAGCATATGGATGCGTGGGTATCATCAGTGAAACTACACGAGTCAGTGCCTCATAAATGTTCTTTTTTCCAAAGGAGATGTGATGCCGCAGCAGACAGGTGAAATGGACATCAATTTTCTGGTGTTTTCTCAATTTCAAGCCTCATTTGTTTTAGCACACAGCTCCTCTAAATCAGCAATTGTTCAGTTTTTCAATTAAGGCGCGATCACAGCTTTATTTGATTAATCCAAGAAGAATACATGGTTGGTTTTCTCCAATATTGTTTATAAATAACATTTTATCATTTAAACTATTAGATAACTCACATGTTAGTGCAGGATTTCATGAATCTGTAGAAGAAATAATAATGAAGTGTTAATATGTGTAATATGTTGGATGTTAAAGGATGACGGCATTAACAGTGAAGGCCGTACAGTGATGTCCTTTTATTCCAAACTAGTGTCTGATCCTGTTGAGCATTATCTCCATCACATTATATTTGAGTCATGGTCACGTAGCTCTTCTCTGTGAACTTGAACTGAGGCATTTAGGGCATTTCTGCACCAAGAAACGTCTATTAAAAATCACTGTCTCTATTCAAGGCTTGATGCCTCGCCCTGTAATTACTGCTCAGACCCATCTGTGACTCAGCAGTGAACACATGCAGGGCCGATATGGACATGCAACAAGTGTAGTCAGGAAGCGCGCCGTTAAAGGCTGGTTAGCTGGTTCGGTTAGCTGAATGAACGTATCGTATATATATGTATAGACGCATCTTTTTACCTTTACGTATATTATCATATGTGCGTCCAGATGTTCTATATCTTTACACTTTTCATGTTTCATTCTCTGTCTCATGTTGTGTCTCTGTGGTCATATTGTCTCTTTGTTGTTCATTTTTGTGTCTTTTTGTATCTCTTTGAAGTAATTTTGTGTCTCTGTCGTCATTCTGTGTCATCTTGTAGTCACCTGGTTTCTTTGTAGTCATTTTGCTCATCTTTATAGTCACCCTGAGTCATTTTGCATTTCTTTGTAGTTTTTTTTTTTGCAACTCTTGGTAGCCATTTTGTGTCTCTTTGTAGTTGTTGTTGATCGTGTCTCTTCATAGTGACTTTGCAACTGTTTGTAGTCATTTTGTGTCTCTGTATTAACTTAGTGTGGTAATTTTTCATCTTGTTGTTGTCATTTTGTGTGTCTTTGTTGTTGTTTGATTGAAAAATGTCACTTCAGACAGACCCCCACTGTATACAGACTCAGGCCTGGTCAGTAATCCAGTCACTGAAATGCACTGATGAAGCCTTTTGAAGTCCTTATCAAACACCCCTCTTGATAACAAAGCACCTTAAAAAAAAACATATGGTTATTTAATTCATATTTCCATTTTCTCCCCAGACATAAGAAGAGCCTGTTGCCGGGAAGTCAACTCTTCAAATCTGTGAGGTTTATAAAGTCCAGCGCGTTCAGGTGGCTTCTCTTCTAGATCTTTGACCACTTTTGCATCTTCCGAACCTCTTTGAAATGGAGGACGGTTACCAAAACCGGACTGCCTTCATAAAAGGTGCCAAAGACATTGCCAAAGAAGTCAAGCGGCAAGCAACGAAGAAGGTCGGCCGTTCGGTGGATCGGATGAGCGATGAGTACAGCAAGCGCTCCTACAGCCGATTCGAAGAGGACGACGATGATGACTACCCCATGCAAGGAAGCCAGGATGGAGGCTATTACCGTGGAGACAGCCAGGCGGCCAACGACGACGAGGGCGGCCACAGTGACTCCACAGAGGGTCATGATGAGGATGATGAGATCTACGAAGGCGAGTACCAAGGAATTCCCAGGGCTGATTCAGGCAAAGGCAGCCTGGCTGGAGGCCCGGGCTCGGTGAGGGCCGGCGCTCAGCAGTTCAGAGATGTCGGAGTGTCCGAGGCCGAGAGAAGGAAGGACCAGGAAGAGCTGGCTCAACAGTACGAGACCATTTTACAAGAATGTGGTCACGGGAAGTTCCAGTGGACCCTGTACTTTGTGCTGGGGCTGGCTCTCATGGCGGACGGTGTGGAGATCTTCGTGGTCGGGTTCGTCCTGCCGAGCGCTGAGAAGGACATGTGCCTGTCTGAACCTAACAAAAGCATGCTAGGTAAGACCCTTCAACAGGGTCCTCCTTCTGTTTTGGTTTTGGTTTGTCTGTCTCGATTAGGGCTCGGAATCGTTTTTCCCATTTAGCACCCATCATGTGAATGGAAGCACTCAGTCACTCTGCATTCAAATACACCATGCTGGACTTCACCACACCAGACTGTGTGGGTTGTAGCTGCTGTGATAGTGGGCCAATCACACGTTGCATCAAAGCGAAGAATGCTTTTAAGTGATTGGCTGCAAGCAAAACCATACAAACAGTGTTTTTTTTCTAGATCTGGGTACTAAAAGGATGAAATGCAGGTATTATTTGATTGATGACGTTTCGATGCTACTTGATACTGGGTTATTTTGGTCACTAACTTAAAGGTCATACATCATCATCATCATCATCATCATAAGGAGGCTATTTTGGCTCCAAAACCAACAATGAAATTATCCTAGTAACAAGTGTTTGCTGTGTATCCAAAGCCTCATAACTTATACACCTCTGAGCCATACAGCCTTGTACCAAAAAGTATGATTAAAAATTAGGGCTGAGTGATAAATCAAAGTTTTACTGAAATTGCGGCACTGCCTGCTACAGTTTTCAGATTACAAGCAGCACAATATTTGACAAAGGCAAAATGTGTGTCATAAATCCAATTTTAAATTAAATATAGTCATTCTGCAGAGATATCCTGGCCAATACATCATATTCTACAAACTTAATCTTTGTTTTGTACAGAACTATAATCGTTTTAATATAGTTTTCAATTAAAATGAGACTAATGATATAAAAATTATAATTCCTGTTGATATTGCAGTTCATATCACAATTGCAATATCAGTCAAACACTGAATAATGTGTTCCTTCATTCCTTCACGAACATGAGTCGTCCTGCTGCCAGAAATATTCAGTAGAGGACTGAATGTGTGTTAATCCACAGCTGAAAGCAGTCCCCAACAAATACACTATTTACTCCTGTTTGAGTAATGTTTGCTAAAACAGCTGTGCCCAGCTGTTTAAGGAATGTTTTGAGAAAAGGAAACGATGTATTTGCGACATGTTTTCAGATCTTTCTGTATTCAGTAGCGAATGAACTTGGGGCTGAGAGACGGGCTTATTTATTGTTAGTTTTGGTGTTTTCATGGGATTTGTTGAGAAAAATAAAACATAATACCTGCTCTTTTAAAGGAGGAGAGATTTAATACTCCTCATATTTGAACAGTGTTGAGAGCCTCGCTGTCAGGAGAATATGAAACTGCAAAGCCCAGTAATCTCACAGCAGGAGAACAACAGAAATAAAGAGGAAAGAACAGACTTACATCTGTAGCTTTAAATGAAAAGTTCTGAAGTAAAAATGTGAATAAAACAATTTACCAAATCATTTGTCCTAACAAACACTGAAGTTTTGTATTCACATTAGTAAAAGTTGTATTTCCTTTGCTCTCTCTGCAGGTCTGATTGTATATTTTGGGATGATGGTCGGGGCTTTCCTCTGGGGCGCTCTGGCTGACCGGATAGGCCGTCGGCAGTCGCTTCTCATCTCTCTCTCCATCAATAGTGTTTTCTCCTTCTTCTCCTCCTTCGTCCAGGGATACAGCACCTTTCTGTTCTGCCGACTCCTCTCAGGTGTTGGGTAAATTGAAAATTGTTTTATATTACGTATGTTTTAAATCTGGGTCACTTTTTCTGATCTGATTTTTCAGATGCTACACTCTGACGCTGTTCACAGTTTACAGAAAGATATATTCTCCAGTACAACCCATCAGGCAGAGAGAAACACAAAGATCAAACTCAAAAATCAGTTTTAACATTAACATAACATACACATAATTTTGTGAACATTTTAACATAATTACATTATTTCAATTTCAAATATTATTTCAATCTAAAATGAGTTCTAATCAGATTTTAGCAAAACTAGGCGGAGCTCTGTTGCACAATTCAAACCTAATCTTTGTTTAGTAAATCCAAGTTTAGTCGTGTAGTAATGAAGTGAAACAGTTTAATCAACATGAAGATGCTTTTTTTTTTTTTACCAAAATTGAAATAAATAATAAATACATTTGAATGCTGTTGGGACTGTAAACTTTTGGCTGCCCCGTTATTTTTGAAACAAAATGCTGGAAAAAAAAAAAAAAAGCAAAAGGTGCAGCAAACCACACATTTTGTTAGCTAGCTTAAAAGTAAAAACAGAACAAATAAAAAACATTATAATGCAAGCTAAAAACAAAAAACATTATATTGTTTGCTAGCTGGCTAAAGAGCTAAACAATCTTCCCCTGGGGTCAATAAAGTATTTCTGATTCTGATTCTTAAAACCTTACATTGTTTGCTAGTTAGCTGAAAGGTTGCTAGCTAGCTTGCTAAAAACAAAACAAAACAAAAAAAAACCTTAGGCTATATTGTTTGCTAGCTAGGTGAGAAAGAAAGAAAAAACCTTAAATTGTTTGCTGGCTAGATAAAAAGTGAACAAAATGTTACATTGTTTGCTAGCTAGTTTAACAGTTTGTTAGCCTAGTTAGCCTGCTCATGACGGCTCAGCAGAGAATTATTCTGCAGATTTAATCTGAAAAAAGGCAGATATTTCAAAAGTTAAACTCTTCAAGTGTAAGTTTAAAGTTAATACTGGATCACAGTTTAAATAGGAGTTTAACATTTTGGTATAACAGAATTAAATTTAATACAGATTTAGATGACTAAACTGAGGTTTAAAGAGGGGCTTAATTGTAAACTTTCTTCATTTTAAAATGGTTGAAAAGTTTGGTGCAACACCATGATTTAGTCAGGGTTCAAAAAATTACCCAGCCTAAAAGTTTTAACTAACACATATAGACTGGGATGCTATGCAAATCAGTTTCTAGAAATAAATGAGCAAAAACGTTATATTTGTTTATATATTGTTCACAAAATCAATATAGTGTATCTGATCTTCCAGTAGCTGTTATGAGGAGCTGAACTATGTTGTACATCTGACTGCACTACTTTGAATTTGACAAACGAATATTAACCGTAGATTTTCAGTCTTCATTATCTTCCAGTTTATAGTTAGGTTTCTGAGCACTTAAAGTCTTTATTTTGTTAAACAGCATTTTCTCTGGTTTAGTGAAGTGGATAATTGAGGTGCTGAAATCCATTTGAGGTGAAATCAATCAGTTTCCCGCAGAGCTTCTGTGAGTTTGTTTTGCACCACTGTGATGGAGAAATGCAAGCAAATGATGTTAACGATTTAGTGACCAAACAAAATAACCAGTGCAGTCAATTAAAGGTCTAAGATTCAAGCTGTGGAGCCTCCACTTGTAAAAAGTTCAATTGCTTTGAAGGAGTTTAAAGAAGTTTGCTCACACTCATGGTATCATATCATGTCTGTCATGTCCATGATACACTCATTGAAAGTAAATGAGTGTATCAGCACATTAAATAGCCAATACAAATGATACATATGGTGTTCAGGTTATTTTACATGAAATAAATAAGCTTTCCTCTTTTTTCGTCATACAAAATTCTGTTAATCTGACAGCCCAAACTCTGCAGTCACCTCTTGATCTCTGGATCTTGTTCAACTCTGGGCTCAGTTGTTTTCTGATCTTTGCAGGATTGGTGGCTCAATTCCCATCGTGTTTTCCTACTATTCTGAATTTCTGGCCCAAGAGAAGCGCGGTGAGCACCTCAGCTGGCTCTGCATGTTCTGGATGATTGGAGGAATCTACGCGTCCGCCATGGCCTGGGCTATAATCCCACATTATGGTGAGCACAGTGACCTACCCCTGAATTTGTGGGGTTAGTTGCAGTCACCCCTGTCTTGAAAAGCCCCTTCCAAGCATTTAGGAGAAACTGTGGTCACCACAAACCTTGTGAAAAATGTGAAAGGCCGTATCTAGAGCCAGTGTTTGGTGTGTCCGTTCTGGGCTACTGTAGAAATATGGCAGTTCAACATGGCAGCCTCTGTGGAAGAGGACCCACACCTTCTGTAGATATAAACGGCTCATTCTAAGGTAACGAAAATGCCATGATTCTCCTTTTTTGGTGATTATACACTAATGAAAACATACTTATTAATATTCCTGCTATATTCTGCTAATGCATTCCTGTAAATCTTACACACTGGACCTTTAAAATAAAAGTATTAACAGCTCCGGCTCTGGCAGCAGAGTGAGCTGCTGCGGGTTTTAACTCGTTTTCTACTGAGCATCTTCCCAGAGTCAGCGTACTGTGGCTGACCTATGACTTCCCCAGAGGGAGGAAAAATAAGAACATGGTTCCTACTGTGTCGGATCAAATTAAATATATTCCAGACTGTGCTTTTTAAAGATTTGCTGTCTGACCTCATCTGCTATTGACTTGACTTGCATTCACAGGTCACAATAAGTGTAAAAGGTGTGAGATAATTTCTCGGGTTTTTTTTTTTGTCCCCTCAGGATGGAGTTTCCAGATGGGCTCGGCATATCAGTTCCATAGCTGGCGTGTTTTTGTGTTGGTGTGTGCGTTTCCTTGTGTTGCCGCCATCGCTGCCCTCAGTGCCATGCCAGAGAGCCCACGCTTCTACTTGGAGGTAAGCAGATGTTCCTGTTGAGTCGTGCTGTGCCTCGAGTGAATAATGTAGACAGAAGCTCCTTTTTTTTTTTAATACTGGTGCCATGTTTCTGGAACAACCTTCTGCTACACATCAAGTTTGTAAATATAACAGGAGTCAGGTTGGAACTTTTTTATGGAACAGGGTAACAGATTTATCATGAATTTTGCAACAATATTTTTTAACTTCAGCTGTCCTTGTTTTGGGACGTTGGAGTTATTTTTGTTTCTTAAATTGTGGTGATGTGTTGTTGGACTTCGGGATTGTTTTGTTTAGTTTTTATCATTTGGACATAATGTCAAACCCTCATGATTTTCTCCTGGTTTTCTTCCGGGGTCACATTTTGACGGATTTCTTGAGATTTATGACAGATTGGTATGTATCCCTCCAACTCAAGTAGGGCTGCCCCTAACAATTATTGCCATTATCAATTACTCTTATTCTTTCAATTAACTGATTACCTGTTTGGTCTGTAAAATAGTGAAAAATATTGATCATTGTTTTCTAAGGGCAAGACAACTTCAAACCTCTTGTTTTGTCCACAATCCAAAGATTTTCAGGTTAATGTCACGAAGGAGTAAAGAAAATATTCGGACAATATTCACATTTAAAATCTGGAATAAGAGAATTTGGACATTTGTTTATTTGTAAAATGACTCAAAACATTTAATTTATTATCAGAATAGTTGCTGCTAAATTTAATAGTCTATTAGTAATTGATAAATTGCTGCAGCTCGAGACACAAGTCTACTTTCTCTACCCACACAACAATACAGACACTGCTGTATGCCTGTATACAGTTCTCTGTATAACATCCATGCTCGTGCCTCGTCCTCCTCAGTGAGTACTGAGAGAAAGAAATTTCAGACGTCCTGGAAAGAAGAATTAGATGAGACTATATGCTGTGATCCAGTTGTGTTTTCCCAGTTAATAAGCATCAGTTATAGGTCATCTGCAGGCATCTGTTTGCCAAAAAACATGCACTTATTATTTTTTTATTTAATTTTATTTAATTTTATGTTATTTTGTTCACTCTTTAAAAGCCACCAGAGTGCAGGAAACAAAGTCTGTAAAACTCAGTTTTTCTGGGATAAGACCCCCAGATCTTCTGCTTTGGTTTCTAAGTTCTCTCTTTTTTGAGGTCTAAAGGTTGACAAGTATGCCTTTGGATTTGTTGTCTCTGATAATCCATAAATTATTATTGTTGTTGTTGTTGTTACTAGCATAATAATACCCCAGATTTCTTCTGAATGTTTCAATTAATGGGGATAAATACATACACAACCAAACCAAACATTTACTTTTTTTCAGAATGGCAAACATGACGAAGGCTGGATGATTCTGAAGCAAGTTCACGACACCAACATGAGAGCGAAGGGATACCCAGAGAGGGTGTTTTCTGTGAGTATCTCTAAGAAAATATATGTCATATGAAGCTCACATCCGATACTTGAATGACTTCACAGCAGGCAGTCCAGATGTAAATACGTTTTTTGGGCATGTTATGCCTTTATCAGACAGCTGAGAGCAGCAGAGAGATGACAGATAAAGACGAGGGAGGAGGACTGGGAATGACACACATCAGTGAGTTCACAGCCAGGGGTATTTTAATCTCCTTGTACCCAAGAATAGGTCAACTATTTTGAAAAAATGGAATTAGTTATTTGATTGATACATCATTGATTTGATACATCCACATATTGAGTCAGCTATAACTATAATTTAGGTGTTATTGCAATTAAGAGTGTCTGAAAACTAGTAGAAATAGTTTGTACACAAAGTAATGGATAAAATGTTGGAGCAAAGCTTTTGCCCCTGCATGTGTTTCTAGTATGAATGCTGACCTAAAGATTAACATTTCAACTGTATGAAAATATTATAACCTCCACAATTAAATCAACGTTTATGTAATTAATAGTTGAAAGAAAAGTTTAAAATCCAGTGTGAAATTAATTTTAAAAATGAACATATTTGGAACATGACTGGCGGTGCTGATGATGGATTATCTGCGTTGATCAGATGGAGCTGTCAGGGGACGTCTTGCAAGAAAGGCTGGGAACCACTGACATACAGCAGAGGTCGTTCTTGGTGTAAGCTGCAGTGTGATCAATACTGGCTCTCTAATCAACGCAGCTTGAACTCTTTTCACCGCATCAGATGAAGAACATCTTCACCTAAAGAGCTATAAACAGTTTTTTAAAAAGGATGTGGGAATCTAAAAAGCAGTTTGTGGGCTTTAAGTGGGAGATGACTTCACCAAGTATCTCTGCATCAACCAGGACATACATCTCAAGTGTTTCACCACGTAAAAACAAAGGTTCTGGGGTGTTGAAATTAATTGGCTCATTCGTAGGTCGAGACTAACATAAATTTGATCTACTAGTTTCTATTATATTTTTGAAGTAGACTACAAATTCCTGGCATCTGGAGTTCTGCTGGACTTCATCAAAATACGGTTAATTAAAGATCAGTGGTTGTGAAAGGGGATTTTTTTTTTTGGTTGATTGTTTTACATGGAAGAAGAGAAGCCTCTTCAGAAATTCTCTATGTCAGAAAACTTGGCGGTTATCGTCAAAACTCATTCCCTGACATCTGTCTGAAGGCAGGCTTCAGAACGACTTGTGTCTCTTTCATCCAAGGTCACCACAATTAAGACGGTGAAGCAGATGGATGAGTTGGTGGACACTGGCACCGATACGCCCATCTGGCAGCGCTACAAGCTGAAGATTATGAGCCTCACTCAACAGGTGAGTGAAGTCAAGAAGGAAAACAAGGGTTAAAAATGTAATTCAGATATGGTGTATTTAATTTATTTAACATTTATTTGAATTACCAGAGGATTTGTTGTTGTGCAGGCAGTTCTGAACCCAAACTGTAACCAAGTTTTTAAAGCAGCATGAAATTAAATACCCCTGACATCATTTCTGAGATCACTGCTGCTTTTAAAAATGCAGCAGTCTTACAGTTATTGCACTAGCGCATGAGGCTGAGGCCTTTTACAGCTCGGGGCGTGCCTTTAAAAGGCCTCAGTGGAGCTGGAATTGGCAGAAACCGAAAAACAGTGTGGATGTAGGCGTAGGTGGCAGCAAGTACAAGAGCAGCTAAGAGGTTTAAATTGCCATCTGTTTCCTTATTAATTATTTTGACTTCTTGACTTACGCCTGACTTTATGAGTGAATTAAATGAAAAATCAAGAAATTATTAAGTTTCTTCAGGCATATCCACAAGCAGATTTTCTGTGCTGCCTTTTTTCTCATAAAACTGAATTTTGTGAATCAAACTCCAACAATTAATGTGAATTTTAATGGTAATTGTTACTTTTTGCATCAGTTATGTTTCTATTTGACGTTCTTGTGTTTAAACTGTTATTATTGTGTTGTACCGCCGCTCCAGGCAGTAACTTTACCAGCTTTGTGCCTGATTTTAATTTGCATTCAGCCTACGTTCTGCTACACGCCTACACCTTCCATTTTCTTATGAATCTGCTACTGCACGACCAACTTAATGCCTGCTGGAAAGTCTCCACTTGTCAGGATTATTTGAAGAGGGGTTGTACGAGGTGCTTATCCACAGTCGTTGTATTATCTACAGTAAATGGTGGTCGACACGGAGCTCGCTGACTCTGTCAACAGCAATACATTGCTTAGCCTCCTCTAACTACTACTTCCCCAAACTGGGGACATGTCGGCCGCCATTTACTGTAGGCAGTACAGTTAGTACCCCATGCAACCCCACTTCAAAAAATCTGAACTGTCCCTTTACAGTTGAAGCTGTAAAGATGTAGTTTCATTTGGAAGCCAAGGAGCGTTCATGCAAAGAGGAAATTTTTAGAAAATCAGCCCAGCTGCTGTCATGTTGTGTTCAAATTTTATCTCCTATTTATAAAGTTAATTCTGCCTCTACAAGTTGACTGAAACGTGTGTTGTCTTGTTCACATGTTGCAGATAAGGAATAACATTCTCGCCTGCTTCAGCCCGGAATATAAACGGACGACTTTCATGCTCATGGCTGTTTGGTTTACCATGTCTTTCAGGTAAACGGCAGAATCATAAAACCTTCGCTAAATGCTCAAATGCTTCTGAGGCTTATTTTATCTGTCCTGTCACTTTGCAGCTACTACGGTCTGACGGTGTGGTTCCCAGACATGATCAAGTACATCCAGAAGCAGGAATATGAATCACGCACGAAGACCTTCACTAAGGAAGAAGTGAAGCACGTCACTTTTAACTTCACCCTGGAAAACCAGGTGCATCGCCAAGGACATTACTTCAATGACAAGTGAGTGTTTTGTGAGCCGTGTTTATTTTTTATAGTAGTTAAACAGAGGTGGATGAGTCAATGGTATAATGAGATTAACAGTTGAATGCTACCGAATCAATGATAAAACATAAGACTGAGAGGCTGTGACCTGCTCCCCAGGTTCCTGAACCTGAAGATGAAGTCGATGGTGTTTGAAGATTCAGTGTTTGAGGAGTGCTACTTTGAGGACATCACCTCCACACACACCTTCTTCAGAAACTGCACCTTCATTGCAAGTTTGTTCTATAACACAGGTAAATATGAACATAAGTTGATCAGTGTGTTCAGTAGAGATGTGCAACAAGTGGGGAGTTTTAATGATTATTTTCCTTATTGATTAAAGCTTCCTACCGTCTTACTTCACTGAGTCCTTCCTACCAAACACAAGAGTTTGAAAGGCAGCAGAAGAAGAAGTCTGTCTGCCCTTCGGTTGTCCTGCAAAACAGCCAATAGGAACACCCTCTTTCTGTAATGGCCTGAAAACAGAACCAAGAGGAAGAGCAGAAGTCTAGTTTTATTTCAGACCAGTTGAATTACATTATACTGAAAGCTTATTATGGAAATTTTGCCTAATTATGCCAAAGATAAACTGCCCACCCCAGGTTTAATCTGTAAAATGCTTTATCTTTCGAAGCATATAGTGTATAAAATGTCAAGAAAAAGTGAGAAGTGACCATCACAATCACCAAAAAAACAACATGACACAACAATGACATATCAATTCAAAATGTTTTCATGATGAATGTGTCTATCTATACATCCAGCAGATGTTGAGCAATATTAGCATTCATTTCGAGTTGAATGTTATAAATATAATAATGGATAATATTCACTTTGCTTTAAACTCTGTTTTGGTCCTCACCACTTCCTGAAGGTAATATCTTGCTCTTTAGCTGCTAAATGCTCTACTTTGGTCACCAGCTAGTTGCTAACATCTCCTAATGTCTGCCTTTTGGTGCTGAGCAGGTAACACTCAGCGGATTTATCAGAGCTATTTTGCTGCAAAAAGCTGCCTGCTGCATTAATGAGCCCAAACAGTAAAGATGTGGATTGTGAAACCAATGTAGTGAATTAAAAGACACTAAAATGCTCTGCAGACTTTGGTGATACTTATATGTCAGCGTCTTATTTCACATTACACACAGCTGATCCATTATTAGTATAGACATATTGATTAGTGCGGTGATATAAAACAGTTTATATTTATCACTATACCGTTCTTATACAGCTGCTTAGCAGGATAATGATGATTCATTTGAGGTTAAACATGAATTTTAATTACTTTAATTGCAAACTAAAGTAAAAATAGAGAAAAAACAGAGCACGGACTGAAACCATAGAAACACTGTTGCTGCTAGTATCCCTGGGTTACGCTGCTGCAGAGGGTGTTTCCGTAGCAACGTAAACAAATCCGGCACAGACTTTTGTGACAACAGAGAGCAGATGGGGTTAGCCGTGAAACAAAGCTGCATGATTAAGAAAAAACAGATGTAAGAATGTGTTAACTGGATAATCAGAAACAAAGAGGACAAGATGACATCATTAATGTCATGTCATGAATACCAGCTCCTAAATCATCTACAGTTTATTTTATAGTATCTTATTGCCCATTTATATGTGAATGCTTTGTATATAAGCGTCCAAATGTGCACAAAAATGTTTGTTTATGTGTAAGCTGCTGTCCATGGTTGCTGTATGGTTTTGATTTCTGCTCGTGCTTTCAATCAATAACTTATGTCTCCTGCCTGAGAAAATAGAGAAGCTGTTACTCTGCTAACATAAACCTTAAATCTCGACATCTGAACGTGCACAGCAGCTTTTACAGCAAGAGCCTCTTCTCATCCCTGAAGCCGACTATTCATTCTTTTATGTTTATGTCATTCTTGCATCTAAAATTTTATGATCATTCAGCAGTTTTATGCCTGACTCTCTTTAATAAAGCTGTTATAGGTTATTGGTATTGGAAGAAATTTCACCAGCGTCATCAGAAAAATATAATCATGTATTTTCTGCAGCTGCAGGCAGCAAACTATGAACAGAGTATGAAGCAACGGAGCTTTGTGTAACCTCAAGGAAAACTGTTTTTGATAGACAATGCAGCACAATTCTGACCTTTTCTATTCTTTCCCTTTTATTTATTAAAAAAAAAAACTCCACAGTGATGGATGCTGTTTTTATGTTTAGTCTCTGCCTGAAAGGAATTTTGATTAAAAGCAGGCACTGACAGTCGAGTGGTTGTGTGGTGGCTGTGCGAATGTCCTGCTTTCCTTTTGTTGAGAGATCATTTTATCCTCTCTGTCCATATTTTTCCATTTATGTAAGTGTGCACATACTGTAAGCTTGATTTGAGAAGTGGGGGAGGACACAATGAAGTCAGATGCTCTTCAGCCAAAAAAAATTACAATTATAAAAATTGCATGCTTATCATGCCACTTAAAAGTATTGTTTGAGCTGTAAAGTTAATTTTATGACTGTACTGTGCAGTGGCTAACAGCAATTATGTATGTATTATGTATCGTGAACCCCAGTTACTGGTTATAAAGAACACTCACACACCTTGCCATCCTAACATTACCTGCTACACGGTTGCTGACGCACCACATTTAACTGATTCTCTTTTTAAAAGTTTATTTGAAGTTTTTATAATTTATGTAAAATAAGTATATAATTTCCAGGAAAGCAGTAAGAAGTAAACAAGCCACCACTGCAGCGGTGGAGTCTCCCTACAGAATGTGCGTGCTTGTATGCAAGCTGTCATAAAGAAGTGATAATTTTCTACTTTTAGCTTTACTGTTTATGTAATGTTACTTTTCAAAGTAATGGCTAGCGAGCTGGGAAAAACCCGTGTAATTCGGCTGATCCAACAGTAGGAAAACAACAACAGGATTTTTAAAGACAGAAAGGACATTTCTCTTCCATCCACAGTAGAAATGAACACCTGTTCATTTTTGACAATCAATACAGTAAGTATTCATGATTTTTTTTAAATTCAATATTGCAGTAACTCTTTTTTTCTTTCTCTTTGATCAGATTTGTTCAAATACAGGCTTGTCAACTGTAAACTGATCAACAGCACGTTTCTCCACAACAAGGAGGGCTGCATGCTCGACTTCAGCGACGACTTCAACAATGCCTACATGATATACTTTGTCAACTTCCTCGGCACGTTGGCAGTGTTGCCTGGCAACATTGTGTCGGCTCTATTAATGGACAAAATTGGGCGCTTAAGGATGCTGGGTGGGTAAATCTAATCAATGCACATGATTCACTTATATCCATAGAGGCTGTTTAACTTAATATCCTTCCTCCCTGCAGCGGGATCCAGTGTCATCTCTTGTGTCAGCTGTTTCTTCCTGATGTTCGGCAACAGTGAGTCAGGGATGATCGCCCTCCTGTGCCTGTTTGGTGGCATCAGCATCGCCTCATGGAACGCCCTGGATGTGATAACAGTGGAGCTCTACCCTTCGGATAAAAGGTAACAAAAGATGCACCAGCTCACGACTGCTGTGTGAAACTGTGGGGAGTCAGTCATGAAAGTGCAGAATGGGGTTTTCTTATTTATTATTATGTTTGTCTGACTTTTTTTGGTGTTGTTTTTAAATTTCTCTTTATTAATTCTTATAATTTTCTTATTATTCTTATATTTATTTATATTTTATTTCATTATATTTCATTCATTATTTATTTTTTGTGGGGAGTGGAGGAGCTCCATGCAGATGCACAGGTGTAATTGTTTCTGTTGATTGCACTGATCACATGATGTGTCCTTTAAAAAGGATGCATGCATGCAGGCGTTGTTGAAGTCATGCATGCTCTGATGAAGGATTCAGATCAATTACAAATAAATTCACCCAAAGGATCCACACATGAGGTGAATCATTTTCTTGTGTTTGACCTCTGGAGGGCTGTATTTTTCCTGACTTGCTGTGTTTTTTTTAAGGTATCTGTTTATTTTCATGAATATATATTAGGTGGCAGCAGCTCCAGAGGTAACCCCTCAAACCTGCTATTGTCTGGCAGCTTTAATTAGATAATATAAAAGCAATTCTAATGGGAAAAAGAAAAAGAGCAGTTTTCAGTTTAGAAAAATCATGCCTAGAGAGTTTTTTATTTTTATCTAAAGCTATGATTTGTCACATGAGCAGTTGGCTTTAAGTTAATTAAAGTAAAAGTTTACAATTGGGAAGTTAGATGAAAAGTTAGATGATGATATTAGTTACACTCTCAAAGTCTGTTTATAATAAAAAACACTTTATTCACAGCGTTGGATGTGAAAATATTCTGGCTCTACATGCTGTTTCTCCCCACTGCTTCTCTGTATCTCACTCAACTCGTGATTTTTTCATATCTAATGCAGTGAATTAAGGGTTTATTTCAACCTAACTAGAACTGGTGATTGGTGGAGGTGTGGAAAGCCAAGCCAAGACGTTTCTGTTGATTTTATTGTGGTTCTGTTGCGTTTAAATGAAGACAACAACGATGATGCTGACATTATAGTTTTGCAAAGGGAGGCTGGTTAGTTTGATGAGAGCAATTAAACAGCTGTTTCTGGTTAAACCAAAGTATCTTACTCTTTAAAAAAAAAGTCTTTCTCTGTTCTGTCAGGAGCCTTTTCATAATGTTGTCACACTCACTCATAACAATCTGAACCTGTCAGTGGCAAAAACAAACACATTCAGACGGTGTACTTTGACAGTGTGCAGTTGCCTGGAGGGATCATGTTGTAGCTCAGTTTTGCAGCTCTGTCTCTCAGCGCTGAACCATTTTCAAATATTATTGTCCCCATTAGTCACTTAGACACAAAAACATGGGAACATAGGCTCCAGGCTGAAAAGTTACCCTTTCATGTCCTGACTGATGAAGACAGGCTTTATAAAATGATTTATTTGAGATTGAATGACAATTTCATGTTTCATTGATGATTTAATTACTCTACTTTTAACTAGTTAGATTGTTATAAAGGACTGAGTTGTGATTTAAGTAAGGGAACCTTATTTTTGGCAGATTTTATTTGTAGAGAGGAAAGAAAGCTCTTTGTTTACAATGCAACATTTTTTTTTAAATAAGTAATATTCTCATTTGACAAATGCTGTTCACCCCTACAACAGCATCTTTAGTGTCTTATGTGCACATGACACAATAAACAACAGCTGCATCTACTAGAAGTACCATCAAAAGTACAGAAAACAATTGTGAAGTCTTTATGTTTTTCCACAATCTGACTCTGTACTCCAAATTACAAAAGAGGAGATGTAATCAAGGTAAGACGAGACAGTTTTATTTAATATGCATGTTTCATACA
The DNA here is from genome assembly GCF_056507025.1 of Lutjanus erythropterus. Taxonomy (NCBI): domain Eukaryota; kingdom Metazoa; phylum Chordata; class Actinopteri; order Lutjaniformes; family Lutjanidae; genus Lutjanus; species Lutjanus erythropterus. Next base: position 21,941,531 of record NC_139332.1, read on the forward strand.
CAGAGTTAGATTCAAGGTGTTATACAGAGGAGCTGAAACAGCACAACACAAGTTAAAATGACGCAAGTGAAACAAAAAAAGAGAGAAGCCTATGAAAAAAAATAAGATAAAACAATAAAACAAATAATAAAGGAGTTCAAATAATCATAATAATACACTGATAATAAGACCTTAGGTTTTAAAGATGTTTAGTTAAAGCAACAATAGTCAGTCTAGATTTAAAAGCTGTAATGGTGGTCAAATTCCCAAGACTGTCAGGCCATTTTTGTGACAGATAAAACTATGTTCAATGTTAAGATCAGCTTAAAATAGGAAACTATTGATCAGTAGAGTTAAAGTAAAAATCCTGCTCTCTCCTCACTGTAATCACATTTGTTGTTCTTCTTCTTCTTGTGTTCAGAACCACAGCGTTCGGCTTCCTGAATGCCCTCTGTAAGCTGGCGGCCGTCCTGGGCATCAGCATCTTCCAGTCATTCGTCGGCATCACCAAGGCCGTGCCCATCTTATTTGCTGCGGGCGCGCTCGCTGCAGGTAGTTTCCTTGCAACAAAGTTGCCTGAAACACGAGGCCAAGTGTTGCAGTAAAAAAAAAAAAAAAAGACCAGCAATGGGCAGCAGAGCACAGCTGGAGTGTGTGTTTGACAACTACAGTAGAGCCCGAACATCCCTGAGAGCTTCAGCGCTGCCCGTCACACACCAACAGAACAGACTGCCATCCCCATTGTAACCAAGAATCCTTTGAAATATGGAAATATGCATCATTCAAAGTCTAAACAGAGCCACAGTGATTAAGAGAAGAGCACACAGACGCAGAATTAAATACCTGGGTCATGATAACTACATCTGAATGATAACATCAGGTACTAAAACATCAGTCTTTTTTTTAAAAAGTGGGTGACAGTGGTGTACTCAAAGGATAAAATGTTAATTTCTGCAGATCTACAATATCAATCGAGAAGTCAGAGATGTCAGATGAAGAGAGGGGATTGAAGAAAAGCCATTTATGAGGGGATGTGAATTGATTTAATCTGTGTATGTGGTTGATTGTTAAAATGTGATTGTGGTGGTGTTCTCTCTCGTCTGTCCTTGGCCTCAGTCCTGACTTTCAGTGCTGCTTTTTAATTTGCTGTGATGCTACAATTCACTCCACATTTCCATTCAGGCTGACACTTGTGTTTGATAAAGAGAAGTTTTTCTTTGAAAATATCTCGCAAAGAATTTCCGGGTGAATATAAATTCCTTTATAAAACACCCATGACCCTCAACCACTGCCTGCTGCTGAAGCCAGACGTCCTGAGAGCTCTTTGTATTTTCTACCAAATAATGTCAAGACATTCCAACGACGCCCGATTTATTCAGAAACAGAGAATTGAATGCTTTCTTTGTCCCTGCATGAATCCAGTCTCCCCCTTGACTTTCAGCCTCAAAACAAACACAGACAGGTGAAGATGCATTTCACAGGATTCTCTGTTCTAAATGGGAATAGTTTGATCCAGCTCCTCAGTGTTCAGTGTTTCTCCCTCCCTGTTGTTGAACCATACAGCTGTGGCAGTGTGATGATGTTCACGCCTGCAACACGGGAACGTCTGTGGGACGGATTTTGGTCAAGTGCTAAATGTGAGGGCAGAAACTTTAGTGTAAAATTTGCCTAAATTAGTTGTGTGAGTGCGCATGGGATTGCATGTGTGTCTTTGTTGATGTGAGACAAGAGAAAGTGTCTGATTTATTTGTTTACCTTCCATTGTTTCATGCAGTGACTCCAGCCGTGCAGACCATATTTAACTGATCCAACAGCAGAATGTTTCAGGCTAATTTAGAGATAATTACATCAGCATATAACTCATGCAGTAGCTCAGGTGTGGTGAAATGTTTTAGACCACGTTTACAGCTGGTATTATGTTCTAGCACCACTAAACACCAAATTATTGTACATGCAGGACAGTTTTTCTGATATTTCCAGCTCTGTCCCATATGCATTTCTGCATTAATTAGCCTTAATATGAAAACAAGTCACAAAACAAGTTGTTTAAGAGTGTGAAAGTTCATTTTTGACTTCAGAAACATTGGTTTTGCGAAGAGAAAAATCTTAGGTCAAGGTCAGCTTTATAGTTTTTTCATAGCTTTCGACCACATCGTATTGTCTTTCTCAGCAATTTGCTCAGAGAATGAAAATGCTGGGAAAAAAAAACTTGATTTATCATTTTCTGTCTTTTCTGTTTTGGTTCAAACACACAATCAGCACAGTGTCCTTTCACAAATTGTGTTAATGCCTCTTAAAAGTCATGATATGACTTCATTATATTCATAAGCACAAATTAAACAGGACCAAAAAAAACAGAATTAGTTCAAAAATCAGGCAGTACGGCAGAAAGGAAAAATTACAAACCACTTGTCTAATTTAATTTTAAGGGCTCCTGTTCCTGTCATTCCTTTACTGCATCCACTGTGTTCCTGTGTGATACCACTTAAGGATAACGTAAGTACAAAGAAAAAAAAATGCCTGTTGTGACTTTGACAAAATTGGAAACAATCGCTCTAAAGGAAAGCTAATTGAGTACCATTGTTTATACATATCACTACTTCGGTATCGTTTCTCCAAAGGTGTACATCGATATGTGTGCTGACAATCAGTGAGTGAGTACATGGGTGTTGCTGCTGCCCAGTAGACTGTGTTATTTGACCTAAAGACGTCCTCTGGATTTTGTGTGTGTGCATGTGTTCTGATTGTGAGAGGGTTTGGCGTTGTCTGCAGGTGAGCCTCTCCCCCCAGAGTAGACTGACAATGTAACTCAAAAACACACACTTCAGAAGGATAACAAATATTATCTTAGCTGTGGGAGTTTGTCTGATCTTTTCAACTGTGTGTGTGCGCGCGTGTATTCGCTTGTGTGTGTGTGTGTGTGTGTGTGTGTGTGTGTGTGTGTGTGTGTGTGTGTGTGTGTATGTGACAGCGAGAGACTTTAAAAGGATAATTTGACATTTTGATCAAGTTGCTTATTCGCTTTGCCAAAAGTCAGATAAGACCATTGATACCACTCTCGTGTGTGTGCTTTAAAGCTGCAGCAAGCAAATTTAAGTGGAATCGAAGCCAAGTGGCAATTAGCTTAGCTTAGCATAAAAGCTGGAAACAGGGAGAAAACAGCCAGCCAGCTGGTCCCATAAAACCACAATTTGTTGTTTGTTCTAAATAAACAAGAAATAATGTGTTTACTACTGAGCTTTCATGGTGTTAGCAGGCAGATTTTGTTATCTTAGGACTGGGCCAAGCTAGCTGTTTCCCCCCACTATGCTAAGCTTAGCAAACTTCCTGCTGGCTGTAGCTTCAAATTTAGCGTACAGGCATAAGAGAGGTATCTTTTCATTTAAAAATCCAATCCACTCAAAGAAAAAAATAAAATAAATAAATGAATCTAATTTTTATTGCCCCTAAAATGTTTTAAGTTAAGAAGTGTTTTCACATTCCTCTACTAAAGGAGAGATGTCTGTGCACTTCCCTAAACCTCAAGCAAGCTAGATTTGTTATGTAACAAGTTTGAAAGCCAGTTGCTGTCTAGTATGCAAATGCCACCAGCAAATAAGCCTAAAACCCCAGCGCAGTGCTGACTTGTCAGAACAGAGAGCGAGAGTTTGCATTAGCTGTGCCCTTAACTGCCAGTTACAAGCTAACAAGCTAACAAACAACGAAAGAAAATGAAAGATGCTAACAACACTTACCATTTTGATATATGTTCATAGTAATTTGCCAATTTTGGTACAGACTCCTTGTCTGAATCGGGGTCTGACTTAAGCTTGGACAGGTTTTCTCTAAAGCTAACGCTAGCCATCTCGATGCAGTCAAGCTACCATAAGCAGCAATGGCAGACAAGGCGCAAGGCCACATCCATAATTCCTCAACCATGTTAAACAAAATATTATTCACAGCAGAGTATTTTCAAACATGTATGGAAGGGAACTTTAACTCTTGACAAGCAAGCGATTAAGAGAATTTCCCAAAAATGTCGAACTACTGCTGTCAAACCTAGATTACAATCTAAGTCTCTCATTTTGTCTATTAAGTCTTGTGTGTATTTAATGAACAAATGTGTCCTGTCTTGGTCATGTTGGAAAGACTGTTGTCGTTCATGTGCGGATGTGTATATGTGTGTGTATAAGATGACTCTAAATCGTCTGTCACATATTTTTCTACTTTTTTCTGTTGCGGTGTTTTCATCCCTGTGATGAATACAGCTCAGTTGGGGACCACGGAAATATATTTACACTATGAGAAGAAAAAAAAGCAACCTAATGCAATATATGCAGTATAGAATTTATTGTTTTGTTCTTCATAATAGACACGGGTGCTCTTTTGCTGATACAGTTCAGTCTTTAAAACAAATCCCATCGAAGACAGCCAGTCTCAGAGATAGTAGAGATACAGATACGGAAAAGGATCACATCTTAAATTCACAAAGACAACTTCACCCCCTAAATCCTTCTGTATTCAACCGATCGTGACGCATGTTTGTATCGTATTGTCTGACTTCTTGGACGTCCTGTATGCCAGCTGTTTTTGTCTAAAGCAAGAACTAGTGTTTTCATTGTTGTATGATGACATAGATTTGTTGCTTGCAGTGATTGTTCTTAATCAAAGTGGGGTTAAAATTGGTGAAACTTGAGTAAGTGTTCTGAAAGTAAGTTAGTGGTGACTGTGCTCCTTGTTTACCTTGGACCCAGGTAACTCTTTTTTATATATACAATATATGCCTGAATTTTCTGAGGAGGACGCTCGTGCAATTAATCTTGTCACAGAGGTACAAGATAACGGCCGGAAAAGGGCAATACACGTAGGCAAAGGGAGCCGAAAATGTGCAAATTATGTACATTAGCACAATTTGACAAAAACTTGTTTCTCCATGTGAGTCTGTTTAAAAGTGGGAAGTGTAAGCAATAAAGTGAAGGCTTTCCCCAGGTCACCATATTCGTGCGGCAACCATTTTCCTCTGACATCATGCTTGGGAAGTTCAAATGTCGCTCTGTTGTGCTCCAGGTTGCAAGTTCCTGACGTGTACACAAAGGGAATTTGATGAATATATTTTCACCGATTTCTAGTTGATTAGCAAATGAAAAGACAATGGATAGTGAAAATGTGGAAGGACAAAGGGCCATGTGTTTAGGAAAACAGAATATTTGATAGCCAATTAGCTACCATGGCTAATGTTAGCATTCAGCCACTTCATAGCCAACATGATAATATTACATAATGTGATGGGTAAGGTGTAAATTAATTCTAAAATATCATCACTCATCTTGGACACATTTTTATTATAGCCTAGAATAAAAAAGGCACTAGATGTAATCAAGTTTGTAATATAGGCTAACATTAGCGTTCAGCCACTACCCAACTAATGTTACTGTTTGATAATATTATACGATAGGAAACGCTGAATTAATTAAACGCACGTCTTGGACACATTTATTTAAACCTGAAAGTAAAAAACACTGAATGTAATCAAGCTTGTAATGTAGGCTAACACCAATGTTAGCTGTCTTGATGTCTTTTCAGAAATGTTCTGGTTCAAGTCGGAGAGGTTGTGTGACATTTTGCTTGCTGAAAAACATATTTCTGTGTGATGTAATTTAATACAGATTACAGTCAACGCTAAACATCTAACAAGCACTCTAGCAGTGTTTTGTGTGGCAGTGTTGATGTTGGTAACGTTAGCTAGGAAGTGGCTGAATGCTAATGCTAGCTGTCACCTTATGGTAGCTAATGGGTTATCAAATATGTTGTTTTAACTTGAAATACCACACAATGTCCCATTGTCCTTTCAGCTGCCATTCAGTTGGGAAGTGATGAAATAATGATTTGTCAGATTTCCTACGTTAGAGCACTTTGACATATGACCTTCCCACACTTGCCGCTGTGTGAATCTGGTGAATTCTTAAGAAATAGGAAGTCAGTTAAATCCAAATGGACCATGGTTGATATCAACTCATCAAAAGAGCCCCCTCTGTCAAATTGAAGCTCCTGTCCAAAATGTAAAAGTTTACTATTTAATGTTACTATGTGTAGAATTTTCATTCTATATATATATATATATATATGTATAAACTATGAAAAGGGTCACTGGTTTGAGTTTTATCTGTGATGACGGCAGTGATATGGGATGCTGTCAAAATAAAGCGAATACCAGTCTGAAGACTTCCCTGTTAAAGGGATGGAGGACTTTTTATGGCATGGTTTCTGTCTTCTCGACTCCTATAAGAGCACATAGATCAGTCCCTGAAAAAAGGACGACCTATGCCAGAAAACAACTCCTTCGTCTGCAAAGAACTGCAAGACTCCTTTGCTTGTTTGGACTGAAGGACTTTTATGTTTGCGTTTTCTTTGGTTTGACTCTGACCTGTTTATTAAATGATAAAAAGTTCTACTCTAAATGTGAGTTCAATTCAAAAATTCAATGTACTGTGTGTAGAAACTGTAGATGTTTGTATGTGCAAGTTTGGACTTTGTGGGACAAAAGATCAAGGAAAACAATTCCAAAAAAAGTTCAATATGACACAAAAATCTATCGTGTGTTGTCTTTGTGTTTTGTAAATGAAGACTGAACATCTTGGTAAATTCAGTATTTATTACTTCTGGATATTGAGAATATTTTAGTGATGCTGAAAAGGTGCTGTATTTATTTTATGTGAGAGTTGTTCATTATGCTGGGATTTGCACTTTTGTGCCATTTATCCAGTTCTATGAGGAAAATGATAAATAATAATGGAAAAATAAAACTTGAAGAAAGAAAAACAATGTCATGGTTTGCATTACACAGCATGAAGTCAACATATGTTCACTTTGCAGGGTTTTTCTTCAGACTTTAATCGTTAATGGCAGAGGGAGGTAGTGCTCAGCAATGGTATCTACACTACATGAACCCAGTGACTGCCTGCAAGTTGTAAAAGTGCAGTTTTGTCATTGCGTTACTCTGATATGTGTTTGTCTTGTCCATTAGTGAGTTGCTTACATTGGAGAGTAAAGTTGCTGGTTTGATTACCGATACTGCACCTTTGTAATACGATTGATACAGTTAAAGGGATAGTTCAGATTTCCTGAAGTGGGCTTGTATCTTGGTGTAGGAAGCTTAGCAATGTACTGCTGTTGAGTACAATAGGTGCGTCTTTTTAGGTGTTTTTTTGTTGTTGTTGCTGACCCTGTCCACAGCAGTACATGGCTCAACTCAACTCCTGCTGCTTCTTCTAACTGAGGGTTGTGTCGACCACCATCTACTGAAGGCAGTGTTGGGCGAATTACAGAAACTTTGCAATAGTTGCAGGTACCAGTTGTTTCTCTCAAGAGGTAACTGAATTATTTTACTGTTTATGGCATTATTATAGTAATCAATTACCTGGGAAAATAACTTTTGCTTTACTTTAAATGTCTACTTTAATTCTCTTAATGCACATATAGCTATATTATTTTAGCTATATTTTAGTGTAGTTATTTCATTGTAGATATATTTTAGCTATATTTTTTTATGGAAGCTATGTTATTTTAGTTTATATTACTTTATTTTAGTTATATTTTAGTGTAGCTATATTATTTTAATGTCAGGTGTCAAATTTGTATCTTTCAGTGTCACTATCATACTCAACCATCAGAGGGCAGTAGCAACCAGCATTCCTCAGTATGTGTAATTAAACATCAAGTTTAATTACACATACTGAGTTCACCTTACTTTTGGTGCAGACTCCTTGTCTGAACTCACCTCACCTTTATCAACATTCATTTTAAAATAAGTTACTTGTACTTTGAGGTCGAAAAAGAAAACATTTTACAACCGAGTAGCTCTCTTAAACATTTAAATTCAGTATCAGGCCTTAGTGATCTGTGTATGATTGCCCATTCCCCATTTCTCCTGTTTTCCCGACCAGTTTTCACCCCCCCTTTCATTATCACAATCAGTTTCTGACAATGTACACTGAATGATTAAAAGTCTACGGTTTCCATCCAGATGCCTTATGAAAAATTCCTGTGTCTTAGGGAAACTTCTAAAGGAAAACAGCAGGCAGTCCCTTATTTACCAGCTGTAGTCGTTTGATTGTATACAAGATTTTTGTGCAGAAATTCTGCCTAAATGCATTCATGAACTGTAGACACAATATTCCACATCTTGCATTATGTTAAACAATGGTTTATTTAAAATAATGTTCCAACAGTTGTTTGGAAATACATCCAGAAAGTAGGCGATCTGCTGATCACATGATGGGGAAACAAGCATACAAAGCGATGCCACACTGGTTACGTCTGTTCCGAGCCATCTTGATGTAGCCTTCTTCGCCATATTTCAAACCCCAACTACAATTCAAGAACATTAAGAGCAGCATTAAACCCAACAATACATTAAATACAATTATTCTTATAATTCAAAATTCCCATGGAATGTCTCACCTGTTCTTTACCAGCCAGTAGTCATGTCCCCCCTCTGTGCCGTAGCCCACAGCCAGAACACCGTGGTTCACAAAGTGGGTGCACATGTGGTCCTTGTACACACCTGTGGAGCAAAAGAACAACAACAAGTTGACACCAGTCATTTATACAGATCCAGAGGTAAAGAAGCTTACATCCAACTAAACTTGCAGAGATATGAAGCCATCTCTACTCACCGTGACGGTAGAAGACAAACTTGGGCCTGGAGGCATCGATTGCTACAGAGATGGGGCCGATTTTGGCCAGGGCTGCCTTCAGTGCAGATTCATCCCCCTTCGGTAAAAAGGCATAGGTCGAACAGTTGGCAGCCCGATGCTGCAACTTGTACTTGCATTTGCCAACCTGAAAAGAAAGTGACGTGAGTGGAAGTTGGTGATCTTTTGTGTTAAATTGTCAAGTTTAGTCGATCCTCGTCTCAGAGGCTCACCGTGGCAGTGTAGGGGTAGCCTGCATCTGAGTCTATGCCTGGGTTGTCAATGACGTATTTGAAGGCATTTGACATGAAGCCACCATTGCAGCCGTGGTTTCCATATTTTGCAGAGCAGTCCACCAGGTTCTGAGGACTGAGGGATGTCAGGACACCTGTGGTCTTCTTGAGCTGCCCTTCCAGAGCTCCAACAGCACTGAAGGCCCAACAAGAGCCACAAGAACCCTTGAAGACAGAAGTTGCAAATTAAACAGACTGGATCTTCTTAAACAATAACAATACAGCTAGCTACAAAGACAACTAGTCCTTTGTTAAATGGATAGTTGGGATTATTTCAAGGGGGGGGTGTAAATGGCATTTATCCATACTCAGTACCTACAGTAGATAAAAAATTTACAGGCCCCCAGTTTGTAGCAGGAATACAAGTGTAGGAAGCTAAGCAATATAGTGGTGTGGACAGATTCATAAACGTGTCAGGTTTAATTATATCATCAGCTTCATCAAAAGCTTTTTTATTTTTTTCAATTTCTTACCCATTACCCAGCGAGGTAAAGCGGTGAAAATATTCTAAATATAGTATACACCTAAACCGATTGATTTTTTTTGTTTCTCCAAAGTGGCGGCGTGCCGATTGCCATCTACTGCAGGTAATACACCAACTATGCATAAGTACCTCATACATCCCCTCTTCAAATAATGAAAACCATCCTTTTCATGTGCTGATACTTTGGGATATAATCTACCAGGACCTCACCTGCTCTTTGACCTCAGTTACCAGGCCTTCTTTTCTCCAGTCCAGCGATGGCGGTAGGGAGGCATTGACCATGACGAAGTTGGAAGGACCCCTCTCCAGATCAGAGGGCACGACGGTGCCTGTCAGTTGGCCAGTGATTTCCTGGGTGGTCTACAAAATCAAAGAAAAAAACCCCCAAACATTACAGAGTTCTCTCTGCATTTTACATCAACAGGTAAGTTTGTCTGGGTTGGACAAATGTTTGTCATTTTCAGTCCCTGGAGACAAGTTGTAAAATCCTAAAACTTTGTTTGTTTGTTGGCATGGCTTTGAGGCTATGCGCAGCAGTTTAATGTAAAGGAGAATACTCACCAGGTCTCCCAGATGGTTCATTGCCAGCTCAAAGGTGTGTAAGCCCAGGGAGGCTTCCAGGTTATGGACATTTATCATTTCCAAGTTTGCTTCCCAAATCTGCCTGCGGCCCAACTCCTCAGCCTGGAGACATTAACTACGTGATTCCTAACAGTTACTTTATTCATAACACTTGAAGTAAAGATTTAGAATGATTTATAGGTATATTGCACATAAAAAAAGGAAAGTAGGTTTTCTTCAAAACAAAAGGTACTGCACTTAAATCAAATCCAGTGTAGCCTTACTGGCTGATGATTTAATTAACAACTAAATGCACAAAGACTCCACACATTCAGTCTTAGGTAGGGCTGCAATTAATTATTATAAATTAATCAGACAGCTTTAACAATTAATTGTTTAGTCCAGGCATGTCCAAACTGTTCCATAAAGGGCCGAGTGGCTGCAGGTTTTCATTCCTACCAAGCCAGAGCACACCAGGCTCGACTCATTTAATCACCTGATGTCAGTCTTCAAACAGCTGATTAGTCGAATCAGGTGTGCTGTAGACTGGTTGGATCAAAAACCTGCAGCCACTCGGCCCTTTATGGAACAGTTTAGACATGCCTGGTTTAGTCAAAAGTAAATGAAAAAATTGGAACAAATGTTCATCAAAATTTCAGAGTTCAAAGAGATGTTTAGATTATTTCATTTGTCCAGCCAGCAGCCCAAGACCCAAAGAGTCTTCATTTACTGTCCTAAACAAAAACAAGGAAAAGTAGCAAAGCCTTACATTTCAGAAGGTGGAACCAGTAAATGTTTGACTTTTTGCTTGAAAAATGGCTGAAACAATTATTAAAAACAAGTATTAATATAGTTGCCAACTTTTTCAATTAACTAATCCATCCATTAATCAACTAACTGTTGCAGCCCTAATATTAAGGCCATTCAAAACAGCTCAACAGTTGTTAAGAGTGACCGGCTTGACTGGATTTAAGGCTTTAGTTTTACCTGGTGAGAATACACTTTTTTATGCATCTTCTTCCACAGCTCCCAGTGTTTGTCGAGATCTGGATTGAGAACGGCCAATCCAATTCCACACACAAGCGTGAAAAGCAGGCTCTGAAACATTTCTGTATCTCGGAAAAGAAGATGTTGTCATTCAACAGGTCTCTGAGGAAACTTTTATAAGTGTCTTACATCTGAATAAAGGCCTGGCTCATCATGCTCTGACCGGACAGCTGCAGCAGCTTTGAGTAAAACACCACCAGCTGATATCCATTTAGAATCAGTGGAAATTAAACCTGACTGAGACCCTCAGTAAAGTTTATCGAAATAAAATATTCATAATATAAATCACTGTAGGCAAACTGTAGTGGTTAAAATCTTTAGTCAAAAGTGGATGAAAAAAATGCATTAAAATTCTCTAAATTATATGAAGGACTTTTCCAATAAACTCTTGTGTGTTGTTCATTTTGACAAACTGACTGGTAGAGGATACCACAACCTGGTGACCTGCCTCAGAAGATTACTGGGGAAATCCAGGCTGAATCTGAAAAAGTCTTTATTTATCCCCGTGCTGCACACCTGCAGATCATTAAACCTGCGACGGCCTGCTTTTTTGGCCACCTGGGAACGGCAGAAAAAGCACAACATTACCTTTAAAGTTGAAATAGGAAACCTGTTAGCAAACATTGCTTGGTTACACATCCAGCAGTTACAGAGCGACCATAACATTCATTTGGAGAGATGTTTGTGGCCACCTGGTGAATTTAAGTCAGATATTCCCTTTTTTCTGTGTCTACCAACTCCTGATGGAAATATCTGCCTCTTTAGCTGTGAAATGCTCCACTGTGTTCACCAACTAGTTGCTAACTCTGTCTGTCTGATGTTTTGTGCTGAGAAGAGATGGTACAGTGTGTTTCAGAGCTTTTTCACCAGAAACAGCAACCTGCTGCTACTGTGACAGCAATGTGAATGAACCAAAACAGTAAAACGAGTCAGACAGCTAAACTATGAACTGAAACTCACTATAAAACTGCATTAAGCCTTTCCCCAGCTATTCCTGAACAAATATTCAAAACATTATTGAAATTGTAATGCAGTCAGCTGGAATTTTCAAATCACAGGAGGCACAATATTTGTTTGCTTTTCAATAAAAATGAGACGAATGATGTGAAAATTCCCTCTAATATTGCAAATCAAATCACAATTGTAATATCGGTCAAAATAATTGCAATTAGATATTTTCTGAAAATTGTCCCAACAGTCCTGGAAGGTTTCATAGGGAAGCTGCTGTGCACTTTACTTTATCAGAGGTGGGAGGACTGACCTGACCTGCATTTGCAACACCAACCAGTTAGTCTTGATCCTAGAAGTCTTATCTTTTGTAAATTGAAAAAGAGTGTTTGCAAATACCCCTGAAAAGAATAAATGTCACCCAAATCTCTTAAAATAAGCTCAGTAAATCACCGTACTTGATGAAGAAAACTGTGAGGAAGAATTACAAGGAAATATGATATGATATTACACTGGCTTGTGGTGATAACTCCCACCTCAGCTTCTCAGCTCTATAATACCATCAGAAAGGCCACTTCCATCTTTGCTGACCCATCCCACCCCTGCAGCAGTTCCTCCTCCTCCCTCTGGGTGGAGGTATGGAGTCACCAGGCTCTGGAGCTCCAGACCTCAAGGCTTCTTTCAATTGCTGCCATAAACCATGAATCATCATCCACCTTTTAAGGTTTCACTTTGTACATTCTACTCCTCACACTTTTCTTTACTTTCAAGTTTATGCCCACATTATGTATGTTTGCCAGAGAACACTTTCCTTACACACTGTGCCACGGCAGAAGGCATTTTATCATGTTATCTACTGTTGGAACATCCAAGATTACACTGAGACTGAAATACCTGCATATTAACCACAAAGACCAAAATGAATCCAGTTTAGAATTTTTTTAATGTTTGCACCTAGAATTTAACTTCCCAAAAATTCAACAGTTAGTGTCCTCAGTTCCCAAATGTTTAAAAAGTGATGTTAAAAGAAAAGGTGATGTATTAACGCGGTCAACAACTTTTTTGGAACATGTTGCAGGCATCAAATTCAGAAAGAGCGTATGTATATTTACAAAAACAACAAAGGTGATCGGTATGTGCTCTCTGTAGTGTGTTTAACGCAGAACAGCATAATATAATAGCAATAATGAAATCAATGACAGCACAAAAAACCAATATGTATATTTTCTTCTCTTACGAGAGTACTCCTCCTGGAGTTTTCTGTGGCTTGTTTTCTCCTCCTCTAGGTTCTGTTTATCCTCCTGACGTATTTGTTTCCACATGTCCTTTCTTTCTTTATCCCAGGCGTCTCGATCTCTCTTATTGTCTTTTCTACACTTCTCCAGATTTCTCTCAGCCGCTTCCCTTTGCTCTTTTTCTGATTTAGCAATTTGCTCTGAAGCCTCCAGTTTTCTTCTAAAGTCCAGTCGCAGAGTTTCTTCCTGTTTTTTCCGTCTCCTTTCCTCTTCCTCGCGTTCTTTCTTTCTCTCCTGACGTTCCTTGTCTATGCATTCGTCTTTGTCCTTCAGCTGTTTTGCTCTCATTTTTTTCTCCTGTTCAATTTCTCCACGCTGTTCATTGAGTTTCCTTTGCAGTGTTTTCACTTCTTCAAGTTTCTTTCTTAGGTCCTCATCTTTCCTCTTTAACTCTTCTTCCTTCTCTTTCAAAATCTTCTCCCCCTGTATTTGTCTTGCATTCTGCAGCATGGCCGTCTCCATCTGACCCTTAATGAACACGTCCATTGTAAATCGGCTGGGTCCATCAGCTCTCCTATTTTCCACAGCATCCAACAGCTCAGGGATCTGCTGCTTGTCCTTGATGTTGAGGACAACGCTTCTTCCTCCACAGATTTGACAGAGCTTCTGAAGGTCCTTGTTTTTCTTTAGAAACTTAACATCTGTATGATCTGACTCCACAGTGAACAGAATCATGGTGAAGTCATTGATTCGAGAGCTGAATGTGTTCTGGATGATCTCCAACTCTCCCTTGTCTTCATCGGTGAGGGGACCCACAGGTAGGACCAGGACGAAGGCATGGACGCCCTCAGGATCACAGAGGGAGATACACCTGAATGATTCCTCCATCACTGCCTCCAGAGGTCTTCCATACAAGGCAGGCAGCTCCACCAGGGAGACCCGACGTCCACATGCCTCTCCTTGATTCCTAACACACTCTGATGAGTTAGAGACTAACTCTGTCGCACCTAAAATGGCCTTAGCTGCTGAAGTTTTCCCCGCTCCTTTCCTCCCACACAGAACCAGGTTTAAAGACAGTTTGATGTGTTCAGACACAGACTTTGGTGTCATGATTAAACCTGCATCTTTATCTTCAAATACATCACAGCTGACATGCTCTCCATCGTCCTCCTTCACAATTTGACCCAAGCGTGTTAACAGCTCTGAAACATCCAGGTTCTTCTGTGTCAGGTGCCTGTCTTTACACATTCTGATCGTGTCTTTTAAGGTTGGATGTTGCAGATAATTTTCCATGAAAGCTGAACTCTCCTCTCTGGGTGTGGACACCAGCACCAGTGAATGATCAAATGGTCGATCGCTGAGAAGTTCCAGGACTCTGCAGAGCTTCAGTTTGTGCTCCTCGGTGAAGTCGTCAGGCTGCAGAACCAGCAGGAACGCATGGGGTCCAGGATCAGAGAGTCTTGCACAGTTTCTCACATGTTCTGTCAGTTTGGGATGCAGCAGATCTGGGGTATTGGTGAGAATTATGTCTTTTTCTTTCAACCGTCCTGTGACAGTCAGACAGCAGTCTGGTTCTTCCTCAGGGTTGAATTTCGTCTCTCCCAGTAAGAAGTTCCCCACTGAACTCCTGTCAGACCAGCTGTTCCCCAGCAGGACAACCCTCAGCTCAGACACTGAAAATAAAAACACCAAATTAGAAAAATCTGCTCAGACTTTGGCCAAAAGGAATACAATAAAATTTCATTTATATCACTATTATATAGATAATTATAAACAGCTTTTTAAAGATAGAGGTCAGTGAATGTGTCAGCTGATATCATCATGAAACAAATTAAACTACAACACATCCTCAAATCTATATGTTAGAACAGGTCAATTGGCAATTACTCCCAAAACAACATATATTAATAGTGGAGGACACTGTTTGCAAAAGGCTTACCATACTACTTAAGTCACATGACAGAGGACACGTCACATTACACACATGGTTAACATAAAACAGTCGCAGTTTGGTTAGGTTTTGCCATAAAAATTACTTTTGTAGATTTAGAAAAAGATTGTGGTTGGGGTTTCAATAATAATGTTACATTATATGACATTATGCTATATCATGTGATGGAAGTGACACCAACAGAAGTCATGTACTGAATGAAACTGAAATGTTTAAATAACTTCACACTGACTTTTTGTTTCAAACTGGACTCAAAATCCAGAATCCTGGGTGAAAGGCCTGTCTTTGAATCATACATCCACCCCACCTCCTCTATGCGTGGACTTTGTCACTCTTTATATCTACTACACCCACCAGAGGTTGCTGCCTAACAAATGTGTAAACAGAAATTTATCTATAGCACATCATGGTGTAGACTAAAGATAGATATTATTTATAAGCCACATCGCCCAGCCCTAGTGAGGACAGGGTATCAAGTTCACTTGTGAGCTTGCAAATATTCAAATAAAATAAAATGTGAATTTGTAAACACAACTTCCAAACACTGTAATTGTAGATGTTAATATACAATAGTTTAACTCACTACGAGGTGGCAGAAGTCCATAGCTGCCACTCCGCTTCACAGGTTTCAGATCATCAGTCACTGCAAAAATACAGAACATTGATTCGTTCACACGTAATTTTTAAAGGGGCACTGTTTTTGAAAGAATCTACAGTCAAACTCAGATTAAAGCAACATACAGAGAGGATCGTTAAAAAAATATTTGAATGTTTTCTCCTAGAATTTAAGGGGATGAACAGAATTGATTATATACAGTGGTAGATTCAGTGAAATATGTAATACAGTAAGATTTACCCTGGACCGAAAAAAATCAAAAATACAATCTTTTGCACAATTTCAGGTGTAGTAAACTAGCTCTTGAATCTGACAGTGACAGAAAGGTCAGAAAGGTGTCAATAAGGATATTTAAAAAAGAAAAAAAAACAGGATGTTGAAATCAAATTTTGGGGTGTGATAATAAATTATAGAAACTTGAAAAGTCACATCAATTGTGAAATCAAAAATATCAAAATCACTACTAAACAAGGCTGAAGATCTGTTAAGTCAGCTTCCTCTGCATATTTATAAAATTACTCAAATGTAATGATCTGTTTGATTATAGTATTGCACAAAGCACATACAGTTTGCTGCCATCAATTACTTAGGAATGATAGTTTTAATAATGAACCCACAAAATACTTTTTTTTGTTTTGTTTTGTGTTTTTTAGCAGAAGTGGATATGGAGCTGTGGACACCAAATGACTTTTACTGCAGGATATAAAAGAGGACACAGTTCATTTATACAGATGGTGAGAGACTTTTTAAGTACGTTAACAAGACTCATAACTTTTGACAAAACTCACCTGCCGCAGTTGCCATGATGCCCCTCTTTTGGTAACATTAGAGATTAATTCAACTGGATACCAACTGCTGGGCTCAAGAACCTAAACAGAAGAGGATAAAATGTTAAATTGTCTTGTTTGGCAACTTTAACTTGTTGCACTTCATCTGCTGCTGTGTTCTGTCCTTAACTCTTTATCACTGAGGGCTTTTCTGTTGTAAAGTGTTTGAAAATAGTCGAATTGGACAAGGCCCTAAAGTGTGAGATTTATGCTAAATAAATATCATTAAACTGTCTCCATACATAGATAGATGGAAGACAGACAGGCAGGCAGACAGGTAGGCAGACAAAAAGACATACAGATACTTAATTCATTTCCTTGGGGAAATAACAATAATAAAAACAATAACAATAACAATAGGGATTAAGATTTTTTGTCAAATAGTAGTAGTAATAGTATGAAAGTTGTTTTTATCGTTGTTCTGGTCACAAGACAATGTAACTTCCTTGATCGCCTTCAGTCTGAACTTTGGACTCTGGTAACAGTCTTGTTTGTACATTTACAGACAAATAAAGGTATCAGTATGTTTCTCAGTATCAGCTTTAGGGTGGATTCTTTTTTTTTTTTTTTAATTCATAAAAATGTCAAAACAAAGATTCAAACAATTAATTTCCTTGTTATTACTTACCTGAGGTGGCTGTTGCTGTTGCTGAGAAGTACAACACCTGAGAAGTAGTAAAGATCAGTTTTTACTTGTCAGTCTGATAATATCGCCTCTCTTACAATTATCTTACATTAACTGATCTTACATTTGTTTGTTTGAATTTTAATTTCAGTTGTGTCTACTCACCAGACCAGATCCTCTTTGCTGCACATTTGAGAAAACTTCACAGAGAAGTTCTGGGACAACTTTCCTTTCCAGACTGGTAGGCGAGACCGGTCAGGTGACATTCCCTTAAGTTTTACACCACTGGGTAACCTGATACATGACCTCTATGATTGAGCACTTTATGCTCTTACTCAACAGACACTCAACAAAAACACTTTGCCTTGTCTCCAATAAATTGAAGTATACTATATAACTGGCACTACAGACCAAGGATAAATATGTCCCTTTAATGGTACTTTGCATTATGTTTGTATTTTCATATATATCAATGCACTATATATTTTTGTGCTGTACAAAACAAGAAAGGTTATAATGTAATTGTCTCTGTATTAAAAGATAGAGTCACAATTTGGGAAAGAGGTTAAAAATCATTTTTATTGTGCTGCAGACAGTGTATAAACATTACAAGTTGTGTAAAACATAAATAGAAACAGAATGCAATGATTTGCAAATCCTTTTTGACTTGTATTCAATTGAATACAGTACAAAGACAAGTTATTTCATGTTCAAATTGATAAACCTGATGTTTTTGTAAATATATACTCATTCTGAATTTGATGCCTGCAACGTCTTTGACAACAGTTGGGACAGGAGCGTGTTTACCACTGTGTTACATCACCTTTTCTTTTAGCAACACTCAACAGAGTTTGGGAACTGAACAGTTGCTTGATAGATGACATGAGGTGCTCAGGAGTGTTCTGGATTTTCAAGGTGTCATATTAATCTTTAACAGAGTCAAATGCATCCAAGATACAAGGTAAAAGATAGATTGGTTTATCATTATACATTTCAACACAGGGTTTTATAGCAAGACTGAGCTGTAGTTTCCCTTTTGCCACTCACAAAAAAAAAACAAAAAACAACAGAATCAGAAGAATTAGTAGACTGGTTGAATAAATAAAACTAATACAAACTATTTTGCGTGGTGGAGCGCTGAGGATGAACAGACTGAGGGAAGAGCTCTATGGCTGGAGTGTTGTCATACATGAGAGGAACAAACTGGGGCTACAATGACAAGAGGAGGTCAAACTTCTAGGCACAGATGGCAAAGCACCTACTGCAATGCTACCACAGCTGCCAGATGCAACTAGATTTAGAGAGTGTTTTTATATAATGTATTCAAAGTTTTCTTTAAGATGCACAGAATAGCATAATGGTAACTGAGCATTCTGGGTTCACCTAACTATTTAAACTTAATAGGGAAACAATAAACAGTGCAATAAGTAAGTATTTTTTATTTAATTAGAACTAGAATTAGAAAGATGAGTTTATAAGAAAAATGCAGACATTTCTAACTATTAATTGAAAAAAAGGATCAAAAATCAGTGAGAAAGGCTGCAAAAGCTGATGCAATTTTGTTCTCTTTTTTAAGACTTCTTTTGGACGCTATTTTTGATTTTCAGGTCAATGTTTGCAGTTTTGTTATTTGAGATTTAAATGCTGTGCTCTGATATTAAATAAATAAATGAAATAACCTTAATGTTACCAAGATAATTCAGGGCCCATTTTCACAGTGTAGGATAGACTGCAAAGCTGGCAATGCCACAGAGATTCTTCTTGTTTCTGGCAATTCGAATGAAGCCTTCTTCTCCCCACGCAGTTCCCCAACTGGAAACACAAAATCCTTCATGTTTAATATTCATTACCGGTCACGTGTGTAGTCATGCATTTCTGTCGATGTGAGGGGGACAGAGTCACCTGTTTTTCACGAGCCAGAAGTCTTGTCCTCCGTCTGTACCATAGCCCACAACCAGGACAGCGTGATTTGTGAACCTTGGGTTGCAGCTGGGTACATTGTATAAACCTGAATGGTGTAAGACAGTGGTTAATAACACGTAAAAGATAAGAGAATCTCTTATGAATCCACTGACAGTGGATTATTGCTGATATACGACACTTTATTAGAAATTATTAATGCATGGTTATTATTAAGTTGTCATTTATCTTGCAAAAAAAAAACAATAAAAAGAAGATCTAATCCAATTAGATTTAAAAGTGCAATCGAGAATGCATTCAATTGCGGTAACTCAAAGCAGAGGGGTGTGAGGCGTAAGTGTAATTTTTACACTTTCAAATAAATATAAATATCACAAATACATCCTCACAAGAGTTAAACCTTAAATCTGTTCAGATTTTAGAAAATTGTTGTCATTCTGTGGAGCATTGTAACATTAAAATTCAGTAAAAAAAAATATAGTTTCATGAACTATTCCGGTGCTGGAATATTTCAACAGAGCAACTCATGTTTAACTGCAGAGTGGGGCCCTTAAAGTGAGTTCTGAGGAAAACATCACTTTTAAAAAAAGAGAAATACTGATGCACAGGGAAGTCTACTATAAGCATGGTATGTCCCAGCTCAAGTATAGAATATAAGACACTGTACATGTCATCATATTTACACAGGAATCTCAACAACTACTTCACTACAACTGAAGTTTTTAGTTTTCACAGGTGAATCTCAAACTAAAACTGGATATTGCAGCTGCAGTATTAACCCGTCACTCATCAGCTGACGGTCTCAGATTCAGACGCCTCCAACCTCACCTCCTCTGTAGAGATGAAAAGACGGCAGCATGGCGTTCACGGCCACAGACACCGGTCCCACTGATGCCACCACAGCCTGCAGAGTCCCCTCATCTCCTCGTGGGAGGATGTGGAAGTTAGAGCAGTAGCCGGCCTTTCCTCTGACAGAGTACCGACATTTACCGTTCTGCAAAAAAAGAAACGAGATTTAGGTTCACTAGTTAATCAAACTGGTAAATATTATGCATGTGTTAAACAAAATAAGCAACAAACAAGAATAAACAACAAAGAATACAAATAAATAAAGAAAAATGAAGTAAAGAAACGAAACAAACAACAACAAAACAAACAAAAAGAATGAAACAAACAAAATAATTGAAAAAACAAATGCAAACAACCAACATCAACAACAAGCAAACATGAACAAACACACAAACAAATAAACAAAGAAAAAAAATGACAAACAACAAACAAACAAAGAAACATGAATTAAAGAAACAACAAACAATCAAGGACAAAACAAACAAAATTAATTAAAAATACAATAAAAAAAAACAAGTAAAATCAACAACAAGAAAACAACAAACAAACATGGAGGAAACAACAAACGAAGGAAAAATAACATCCAAGACACAAACAAAGAAACATGAAGTCAGTCTTTCTCTTATAACTCCGACAGTTAATTTAATGTCCTCAGTGGTGCTGAGGATGGCGACCTGGTGTTCGTAGGGGTAAAAGCTCTCTGAGTCGACGCCTCCGTTGCGGATGACGTAGCTGAAGGCTTTAGAGATGTATCCTCCTCTGCAGCCGAGGTTTCCGTCGACCGTGCTGCAGTCCACCAGGTTCTGCGGGCTCAGGGGAACCAGGACACCTGTTTGCTTCTTCATCTGACCCTCAAGAGCTCCCATAGAGCTGAAGGCCCAGCAGGACCCACACAGCCCCTTTTTTTAAAAAAAAAAAAAGGAAACAGACATGATCTTACGTGCCACTGATTTAGTCATTTCCTCATTTTAAAATCTCACATCATTCCTTACCTGGTTCTGGACCGGACTGACCAGGCCGGACTTCCTCCAGTCCACACTCTGAGGTAGTGATAAGCCGCTCACTTCTTTAAAAGTGCTGTTTGTGTAATAAACAGACTCCTCCAGCTTCAGACCGTTCAGCCGCTCATTGATTTCCTCAGCTGTCTTAATAGAAAATAAGGAGGGTAAATACAGTATATGATGGAAATATTACCGTGATGACTTCTTCACAGCAGTGTTCTTACTAACTTTGAACACATTTCACATCACAAATATTGTGTATTTACAGCAGTTAAAGGACAAAATAAAACATATAACAGCATTTCAGTGTCTAAGAATTTAAATAAATGACCAAGTTCAAAGTTCTTTGCAGTGAAATCTGAGCTTTAATCTGAGCTTTAATCTATGTAATACTGGTTCCTCCAGCCTTCCACACTCTTAAATGTAAGAGTTTGAAAATGGTTCTTCCTGAAGGACTGAGGTTCTACCCAGAACCATATGTTTCCACAGAACCATTTTCATCCAAAGAACACTTTTTGAAAAAAAAAAAAAAAGTTCTTCAAGGATTGTTGAAATTCTGGATGAAACCCTTGGAATATATAAAAGTTGGAAAGAAGGTGGAAGGATTTGGATAGAACCCTCAAGAGAGGGTTCTGGGTGGAACTACTATACCAAATAAAGGTTCTGCTTAAAACCTCTCATAGGCAGCTCTGGGTTGAACCTTTCATAGACGGTTCTGGATATAATCCTTAACGTTGGGTTCTAGGTAGAACTCTGAAAGGGTTCCAGGTGAAACCTTCATAAAAGGTTCTATCAGGATCCAAAAAGAGACAGAAATTGTTGAAATCCTTGAAGAACTTTTTCATCAAGGATTCTTTCTATCGTAATACAAAAGGGTTATTGTTAGAACCCCCTGTGTGGGTTCTAGACAAGACCTTGGAATATAAAAGGGTTGTCAGTAGAATCCTCCTTTTATGTTGGGTTCTCGGTAGAACTCTCTGAAAAGGTTCCAGATGGAGCCTTTATTAAAGATTACCTTTGGAATATAAAAGAGTTTTCTGTGGAACCCTTGGGTGGGTTTTAAATAAAACCTTTGGAACCTCAGCACCTTTACTTCTAACAGTCCCCTGTCATACTCTGGTCCTGTTCACAAATTAGTTTTAAAGTCACATCTTTGGAAGAAGTTTTATTTTGAATCAGCTAACAATCACAAACGGAACCTCAGGTTCCTCTGATTCTTATCAAGTTTAAACTTCTGCCTTCAGGAGAAAGAGAACAATGTTTTTATTATAATTATTACGGTACCACGCCAGCTCAATCTCACTTCTTCACCTTTTTACACACCAGTCTGCATGTAAACACACCTTTATGTAACTTTATTAGCCTTACCAGATCTACTGCACTATAAAACAGCCCTGATTGACCAGATTGGACCACACTGGATTAAATTAATCAGATTGTATAAAGGAAGATTAGAGCAGCTCTATAGGTTGGGGTTTAAATTAAGCCACAGAGGGTGCAGGTTTAAATGCAGATTAATGTTGGTGGTCAGTGACATCCGTCTTACACCAGCAGAGGTCATTAAGTGTGTACGCACTGTGCACAGAAATACATAATATCAAGCATGTGCACAGATCCCGGGAGGGAGAGGAACCAGTTTGGTGTCAAAATTAGGGACTGGTGTGCAGTGATAAAATGTTTGTCATCATGTCCACCAGAGGGCTCTCTGATATATTTTCTGGCATAAATACCATCTGAGCACTCCACTCTTTGACAGCAAATTCTTCATCTTTAGTATTTTCAAGAGGTGTAGTTTATTCTCATTTTTTCCATACAGTCTGGCACAATGCAACAGCTCATTAGTCATGTTTTAATCTGACAAGCAGCATTTATTCTGAGAATAGCTAAAGATGTAATTTAACTACTTCTTATTCTGAAGTGAAGTATATCTCCTAACACTGACCACTGCTCAATTCAACATCCAGCCAACAAATTATAATATAAATATAACTATAAATAAAAACTTGTACAAACAATAATCCAAACAGTTTTCTATAGTAAGCAAAAGATTCCACTCTCCACTTTGCCCTTTCCTCTCCCTGTGGCTCAGGGATGATGCAAGTACAAAGTGGTGTGAAAAAAACAACAACAAAACAAAACAAAACAGAATGTCTGATTGTAAAACATGCACGCTCCAGTCTGTCAGATGTTAATATGTCACCAGATCTGTGCAGGAATGCTCAGCAACAGCTCAAAAAGTAATTAACACATAACAAATAAGATTTTTTTTTTCACTAATGGATGCGAGTAACGTGAAGATGAGCTTAGTGTCAGCAGAGGTAGGAGTAGGGATCGCATTGTTTTGTGTGTCAGTACATATTGTAAATGCGAAGTAAATGTTTTGGAAGTATAATAATAAAATCAGTAGTTTCTTCAGGTCAGCAGGATTCGTAGGCTTTTATGACTGTTCATAGACATACTATATTTAGAGGCAATGCACTGGTCAAGACTGGCCTGTAAACACATACAACTAATTAGACAGTTACCTCATTTACATGTATTTGTTCATGGGCCAGTTTTGATTGGACCAATATGGAGGCAGCGTTAGCATCAACATACAGTATTTGTCTATGGAAGTGTTGGTCAGTTTGTCTGTTTAACAGTCTCATTTTACAGCAATAAAAAATGATTGAGGTGAAATAAACAGACAGAGTTTCAGACAGAGATAAAACAGATATTGACGGTTTTAATTTGGAGACACAATTTGAAAAAAGGTAATAAATAATAAAATATGTTATCTCAATATGCTCAACATATTGCAATATGGTTTAAATCATATAATAGAATCGTAATATTGGCTTGTGGCTTAAAGGGACAGTTCACCCCAAAATCAAAAATATATATTTTATCTCTTACCAGTAATGCTCTTTACCCATCTACATTTTTATGTGAGCTGCCAAGCTTGTTTCTTTATTTCTCTACATAAATTATATTCATTCAACCCCCAGTTTGGGAACCACTGTTTCAAGAAATAAAATGTCTTATAAATCAGACTATGAATTATATATGAACAAACGTCAATGGAATAAAATTCAGAATGTAGATAGAAATAAAACTGGAAAGTTTGATGTATGTGAGTGTTACTGAAGTCCAGATTTAGTAGCAAAATAAACACATAAATTAGTATTTTAGACGTTTCCTCTCCACTAGTCTGGAAGAGGACATGTTATGGAAACAAAATAGCCCAAAATCTCGGAATTGACCGGTGCATGAAAAAACAATATTTTTGCCAGCTGTGTCGGGACTAGAAGACATGTCAGTCTTGTTTTGAATCCGACACGAGAAAGTTCAGACAAGCTGTTTTCTGAGCAGGAGACTGAAAACACAAACTGTTTGATTCCTACCATGTCAGCCAGATGATTGAGTCCCATTGTGAAGCTGTGTTTTCCTGCTGAGGCCTCCTGGTTGTGTCTCAAGACCAACTGCAGGTTCTTCTCCCACACAGCTCTCCTGAAAACGATCTCAGTCTAAAACAAAACAAACACTGACTGAATCATCTGATGATATGTGACTTCATGTGCGCGCATGTTTTCACTTTCCTACCTGATTATCATAAACCTTGCGATGTTTGATTTTCCACTCTTCCCACACTTTATTTAAGACAGATGAGGAGCTGCAGATGGCCAGGGAGGACAAAAACAACACAGCACACAGAACATGCATCCTGCAAAGACAAAACAAAACGTCACATTATGAGCAGACATGACCCTGATGTAATTCTTGCTAGAACCGACACAATTAGTCGACTAATCAGTTAGTTGATGATGAGATGTTTAAGTCATTTTTAGTTCCACCTTTTCCCTTGTGAGGATTTGGTCACAATTTTATTAAGCATTAAATCTTTATTGCCTTTATACATACACAATTAAAAGAAAAACACAATATTGAAACATGCAACTGCAAAGAGAGTTACTAGCGAAGCTTATCGCACTATTTTCTTATTAAAATCTTTTATCAGTAATTTACATGTCAGTAAAATTTATACAGGGCTGATGTCTTTATTTCTAAACCCAATCATTTTTTTTCCCAGACTGATTTAATCTAAGATTAGTTCAAATCTGAGTTCGTACACCCTGTATTGTATCTAACCACGGTCTGTTTCTGCCGGTGCGTTTCAAGCCAGTCTCTTGTAACGATCTTCCTGCTAGCTGTGAGTTGTATTTTGACCATTTAATTATCTTTCTTCAGCAACACTTTAGGTATAAAATGGAAGACTTCTTGGAGATTACACCCCAATAACTCATTCAGTATCAAAATCGCTCCAAAAATGGCTCTATGACTGTCTTAAGGCTTTTTTCAGTTGGTTCAACAAAATGAGCAATTTGAAAATGTTTTTCAGCATTTTACAGACTACATGATCAGATAGCCTGATAAAACTGAGATTATTAGTCCCCCTTCTGACAGAATATTTTGATTGCGTGACTAAAATACAGTCTTAACTTTGCATTGAGTTTTTTGTTTCTTTTTTTAAAATTGTTTTCAGAGCCTTCAGGACGCACCAAACCAAAACCACCAAACACTTTGCCGGCTTCAAAGGACGTGTAGAGTTTAATAGCACCTGGAGAAGAGATAACAGATTATAACCAACTTGTTGGGGAAACTACTGAGGTAATGAATCTATCTACACTGAATGAAGTTTAAAGAGACTTCGCAGGTTCATTATTTCGCTATTTCAAGATAACAGAACTTGTTTTCTTGTGATAACAAATTAATTATTTTGTTGCCTTGAGATAACAAAGCTCATTTTCTCGTGATAACTGGTTCATTATAGCATTCCAAGTTCAGCTGATATTAGCTTTGATATATAAATTAATAATAAGCTTATATCACACTTTACAAGGTGCTTCATAAAGGGAAAGAAATAGCAGATAAAACAACACAGATAAAGAGCAGCAGACAAGGAAGAATTAAAATAACAGAGGCATCACAAAACATCAGTGGATAAAATAATAAATAATGTCACAGAGTCTGGGGGCTCTACCACCAAAGACCCGGTCACTTTGGTCAAAAGCCAGAATCTACAGTGGGAACATCCAGCAGTGCTGCATCCCCCGATGTCAGAGAACGTCCAGTCCCATAGGGAGTCAATAAATCTTTTATGTAATTTGGAGCGAAGCCCACACAAGTTCAAACCTATTTTACTGTAATCTCTGAGCTCCTCTTGCAGCAAATCTTTCCTACCTTCTTATAGCCTTTTAATCCACACCATATAGCCATTAGCTTTTAGAGAAATTTGATTTTGCCTCAGAATACCAGCCAAACGGTCTGAATGCATTACTACAATTAAAAAAAGAGGAGTTTGGATTTACCTTGGTGTAGACTAATCAGCAGAGTTATTTTGTCACGGCAAGAAAGTGCACCAGTTTGTAACGGACGAGACAACCTTCACACGTAAAGAGGAAGTGTAGTTTCCTCAAACACACGCTGCTCTTTTTTCTACTCTTGTTTTCAGTGCATCTGCTCTCTGGCTTATCATGTGAATCTAATTTACACAGCTGCAGTGGCCCAAAATACCCTTCCTGGACCAGGCGTGGAAATGACAAAAGTTACATGATAGAAATATGTGTAAAGAAGAAAACCTGTGGGTGGAAAAATTAAAAAATAAGCCATGAAATGATTTGTGATACATTGATAGACATGATGCTATTTTAGCCATTTCTACCCATTTTCAGTATTCGACAGTTAATTACGTTTGACATTGACACATGGGCTAAGTGCTTGTTATTTGGCAAAACTAGAAACCACATTTACTGCTAATGATGCTAATTTATAACAGTGTCAGACTGAGCTTGTGGTGAGAGTCTGAACTCTCTGAGAAAGAGAACCATCACACTATCAAGGCTCTTCTCATGCAGACATGCTGGATTGATAGACAGTTTTTTGTTTTTTTGTTTTTTTTTTCATGAGGTCGGTGGTTTTCTGTTGGCTAATGGGTGTTGCTGTATTATGTGGGTCCTTGTGAATTCTTGCTCAAAGGTTCCTGTTTGTCTTAGAGGTTATGGTGTGAAACTGTGAAAGTGTGAAAACGTCCCCTCCTTTAGTGTGGACCTCGTCCCCCGCGCCTCATGTTTACAGCTGTTTCAATGTGTCCAGTATATGTTTACACATACTGGAAAACAAACAAGTAAAACAACAAAAACACAACACAAGTTGCATTTTATTAGCATCAGAAAATAATCTGAAAACAACTGCAGTCCCATAGACCTTTTTCACAGCCGCCATTTTTGACATGAAACCGTAAACAGGTACACAGGTGTTACCAGTGATTCTAATTCAGGCTCTACACTAAATACATCACATGGAGCTGGACTTTAAATAATATCAGTGGTAACACCTGTGTTTACCCAACTGTTTCATATCAATATGGCTGCCGTGAGAAAGGTCTATAACATGCAAGTTGTTGGTGATGATGACTATACCATTGACGCAAAAATCATCAAAGAAAAGGTGTATTGTTCTATTGTCTTTGATTGAATTGTGAATAAGTCAGTTGAGGCCAAGTTGACCAAAGTATTGTGCAATAAAATAACAAAAGTTTAATAATAGTTGTCTTGGACACAGTGCTACATTCTGCTGATTCACAGTTAAAAAAAAAAAAGAAAAGAAAAAAAAACAACTATACATTTCAACTGACAATATGGCATCTTAAAAAAACAAACTATTATTATAATGCAGTAGTGCTTATATATACAGCATATATGGACATGGTGTGCCTTGAGATTTTGGCTTGCCCTTTGGTGTGCCTTGAGCACAAAAGGTTTGAAAACCACAGATTTTGATCATTTAAATCAAACGTTAGCTAGTAACATCTAATAGCCAATCTTAGCAAAATACCAGCTAATCTACATCAGTCTTTAGCTAGATTGCTATACCTGATAGCTCATGTTAGCGAAATGCTTGATAACTAGCTAGCTAATCTACATCAATCATTGGCTAGTTCATTAGCCAGCATTATGCTAATATTAGCTAACTAAAAATTGTTAAATATGTCATTTTAACTGTTCCCCTGCAATATGTTTTTCAACATAAACAAGTGTAACGCATATCTAAGTACAGGAAACAGAAAGTTGACTAGGTTTTTGTAAGGTAACAAGGATTGCTCAACTGTTAGCACTTAGGAAAGGTCAATATTTGCTGACCTCAATAAGTCGATAACGTAATTATCATGACAGGCCTACTGGTAGCTGAGGCTAATTGTATTAGGCTAGGTATTTTACCCTGTTTCCTGTCTTTATGTTAAGCTATCTGGCTGCTGGCTTCGTGGTTTGTTATCACTCTTCTGATGCTTCATTCATCAAGTAAGCCAGTAAGCGTATTACACTAAATGCATAATTATTATGTTAAGATGCTGACCATGTAATTGCAATGTTGGTTAAAATTGGGCTGAGGACATTTGTTGCAAATCATCCTCCATCTCCTCCTCAATTATTTTCCTTTATTCTATCTGATAAATAAAAAAAAAATGTGTCCCAAAAATACTTAAAAAGAGAGAATTACCCAGAAACCTCACAGCAGGCACCACTACAGGGAGCAGCAGTGACGAAACGGTATGATGGTGAAAAGACAGGAGGATGTTATGCAATTAGGATCTGGCCGAGGATGTAATTGGCGCTCATCGCTGATTTTCTCTCCTGAATCCGGGGTTGGACGGAGATTCGCTGATGAATGCAGGTTCCCTGAGGTACCAGATGGTAAGGTCCTGACTCAGCTCTTCTTCTGTGGTGATCACGCACCTTTTGTGTCAACACACCTCATAATGCTGCAGCTGAGCAGAGAGGAAGACAATTCTTCTCAAACACCTGACTGTTTATGTGTTTTTTTTTTAAATCTGATTGAATCTGGAGTGAGTGCTCACTAATTAAACAAGTTGTTTGAAAAATATAATTAACAAGGGGAGCAGTGTGAGTCTGGTGAGCTGCGTAATCACAAACTTATTTCTACATTTTTTGAAGCCCAAAGTCAATTATTCAAGTTTTTCAGAGACGTATGATGGCGCCACTTAAAAACACAAAGCTTCATATGTTTACATGTGCTGTGGTCTGGTTATCATTTATTGACAGCGAGTATGTGGAAGTATTACGATTAATGGACCTTATTAGTGACATCGGTTGTGATGAAATCTATGAAAGGCCACCCTGCAAGTGTAGTTAAAATAACTTTGATACTGTGATCCTGTGGAACCATGTCAGAGTTGCAGAAACATATAGTAGGTCCTTGTGTCCTCTGTATGGTCCCAGTTTCAGCTTACATACATAAAAGTATTACAATAAGTCTCTTTAAAGGGATAGTTTGGATTTTTTTTTAAGTGGGGTTGAATGAGGAACTTGTTCATACTCAGTGTTTTACCTACAGTCGATACGAGTGAGCATGCCCTTGTGTAGGAAGTGTAGGAATATAGGATATTTTAGACGCCTAAAAAACTATATCAGTTTAAGTACACACTATATTTAGATTCTTTTCACCAACCTTGCTGTCAGCCAGCACTTTCCAATTGGAAACTGCTGTTATAGAAGCCAAATATCACTCTCAAAAGCAACAGGCATGTGTATATTTATATTGCCTTGTGTTCCTTTTATTGTTTTAATCCACTTTTAGTGTCCTTGTTAGTTTTGAAAGGTACCTGCCACACAAATAAACTCACCTGGTACTTTATAAATATTTAAATGAAGTCCATAATTTTGTTTTGTATTGTTGCAGAGTTAAGTATTACTGATATTCCTATTGTTAATTGCTATTTCATTATCACTTACAGCAATATTAACATTATTATTGGTATGAGACATTCCAAATACCACCCTTGATTCAGGAAGTTTATATAAATGTAGTTTAAGACATGACAGAAATAGCACATTAGGGCTTTGTTTTGCACTAAAAGAATAGTTTTGATTGAGTTTTTGCAGCGTGCATATTAATTGTAAAAATCTAAGCACTAACAAGATGCAAACATCTTACAGGTTAATAGCTAATAACAGTTAATGTGTCTTCATCTTAAGAGAGCTGAGAGGATATTTCTTAATTTCTAAGTGTTGATGCTTCAATTCATTTCCATCTGGTGTTGCTCCTAAATCTCTGCATTTGGCTGACCTGTGCCTGCCTCCTGTCATCAAGTGCAGCGTGTTGGATGGAGTCCATGAGCTAGTGCATATAATCCCCCAGCATGCACCGAGCACCCGCGCGTCCAGAGCCAGGTTGTTGTTGCCATGAGGACAGCGAAGCAACAGGGGAAATGAGCCGCAGCAACAACGCGCTTCCTCTGGAGGTTGAATATTTGCGAACGGGAGGATGAAGCTCTCTTGTCTGTTTCTCTCACAGCGCAGGTTTCATTTGGATGTGTTTTTGAGGTGGACCTGACAGAACAAAAGATGTGCTCTGCTCTTTGAATTCTCTTTTCTTGTTACAACTATTAACCAGATACTATTTCAGAGAAAAGAAAACCCACTTGCAAATGCACTGTTGTTTTTTTCTTACAACAAAATTGTGAAAACGGAGCTATCACAATGACAAGCCCTCCAAACTGAAGAGACGGTGAGTTGCAATACTTTTTTTCCTCCACAAGATGACTATAATTCAGAGTCTGTTATAGTACAATCCTCTGTATGTGAGCTCTTGAAGTTGTCAGAACACAGTAAATAACTGTGATTTCACCTTTTGTACACTATTTTCACTCTCCAGCATGTGCGCTCCCAAAGGGGTTCAGGAAGATTCAGGCTCCATCATTCACTGCTCTGGGGAGCTGCTGTCATCACCAGCAGGCAGTGTTCCCCAGCTACACACCCATAACTGTCAAAATAAAATTACCTCTTTAAAAACATGATCTTAAACACTGTAAGATTTCAGCCTGAATCACTCTAACGTGGTTGTGTGCTGCTAAATGTTGAATATTAGACTTAATATGGGGAGTTTTCAAGTTTAGAAGATGCGGTGATTTAAGTTCAAAATCATTTAGGAACTCCTAGAGAAACAAGCAGAGGTTTAGGGAGCATGCTTACGTAACACAGTTCTTTCAGCAAAAAAAATGTCACAAATGTGAGAGAAATCGGTCCTAGTCTTCCTCTTCTCACATGCTCTATACTGTTGCATCCTTCGGCACAACAACATGTGAGGAGAGCTGCCAGAGCCGCGGGCGGCTTCACACTTGACAGTGTTTTTTCTTTTTCAGCACTCTCTCTGCAATTTAAATAGTGCATTTCAGCAAGTCACACATTTTTCTGATGAGCTGATCTCTTAGTCATTTTCACAGGCTTTACAGTTTGCTGCCTCATATTCCACATTAAAATGTCTGTTTACAAGTTCGTATGACCTGTCAGTTTAAATTGTTACATGTTCCAATTAATTTTGGAGGTAATAAGTGATGGCAATTTGACTTCATCTGAGCCATTTTTCCACAGTTGCAGTGTACAGTCTACAGTATAAATCCAGTGGTGGAGGACACACTGTACACAAATATATTGTCGCTTTTGCTACCCCCTTGTGGTGGACTTAGCAAAGGTTCAACTAAAGTGAGAGCTTTTGATGGTCTGTAGTGGAAAACCCCCCATTCACATGTAGGGTTTCCGTAACTCAGACTGCTTGAAATGCTCTAGTCGTTTTTGGGTATAAGAAACATATGTACACTAATTAATAATACAATCAATATATTCTCTCTGACAAGGACTGTAATATTAAATTTAATACAATAGGAGTGTCACAGTGTGATTGGTGGGGACAATTGTAACACACACCAAAAAAAGTCATATTTACCTGCTGTATCTTTTTTCCCTATATGGTTCAAATTCTTTTAGATGTCGGGCATCATATGTATTTAAAGCAAAAGTGTGTTTCTGCAGAAGACTAGGCAAATATTGACAGATAAAAGTATGTACTACATTGGGTCATGTGGCTTGGGGGACATTGTAGCATAGTGTTACAACTGCCCCTGATCTCACAGCCATGATAAAATATTGTATGCTAGTTAGCAACACCTATATCGGACTGATCAGAAAAGCCTTTGATGAAGCTATGTTGCAAAATTTGTCATGTTTTGTTGAATTGTCTTACTGTGTCAATGCTTCGCCATTACCCACTTGCTGCAAGTGGAGTAAACATGGTTGAATCTGTTCACGTCATGTCCAGACATACAAAAAAGCCTCTTGGAGACATACTCTAAACCCAATACAAAGGTGGAATTTTGAATTTACTGTGACATTTTAGCAAACTTTCAATTTAACAATTTCCTCCTAGAGAATCAAATCGACTCAAAATCGATGTGTGAAATCTAGAGACCTTTCTGATAAAAGGTTACGAAGAACTTCAGTTTTTGTGTCGGTGGTGTGGCTTCAAACTTTGATGTTTCGCCATGAAACACGAAGATGCTGTGTGCTTGAGTGTGAATGGCAAAATCTGCCCCAAACTTCATATATTTGATAAGAGTATCAGTCTGAAGACATGTACAGGCAATTACTCAGTCATACCGCCACCTACTGCTAACAGGAAATTACATGTTTTATACTTTGGTGAACTCCTCCCAGCAAGTTGACCAAATCCAGTTGAAATCTGGTCAGAAAAGACTTAAGACCTTTAATCAGTGGGTGTTCTCTAGCACCGCCTAGTGGCCAGGAGGTAACACTGAACTCCATCCTGCAGTGTCTAAAATACATCTCAATTCAGAGCCTTAATATAGTAATATTGAGCCTTAATGACACCAGACTCCTTTGCCAATATGTTGTTGCTACAGTTTTGCATTATTATTATCCTGTCAAATAGTTACTCCAAGTTGCAAAACATGCCCAAAATGTCAAAAAAAGCTCTTTTAAATCAGCCTGCAATCTGCTTTCACAACATTTACACTATCTAAGCAAACAAAATATAAAATATTGAATGTAATAAATGCCAAGGAATATGTTACTCTGACATTATAATTTGCCCAGAGAGAGATGATGTTTACAATAATTGAGGACCAACAGATAAGTGAGCGGTTAAGTCCACCATGTGATGCCCCAAGTTATGCAGGTTTACACTTTCTCCCCATTTCTGCTTTCAGACAGCATTAATACAACAAAGTTGGCAAACTTGTTCTTGTTTTTTTATATTTATTCATTCCTGGTTGAGTTGTCAAGCGTAAATAAAACCATCCACAGGACTGGAACCTCATGCAGGGATGGTGAAACTGCCTCCGTCTACAACAGCAGCCAGCCTTTCTGTGACCTCTAGACATCATACTTTTTGGACAAGTGAGACTAATCCACACAGGAAGCTTTGTTTCAGTCGAGTCAGTTTGTGCTGTGAAAATGAAAGTTTTTGTCAGTTTATGCTCAACAGTTAAAGGGATAGTTCGGATTGTTATCCCCACCAGTCGTGCCATGCTTGTTGAACACCATCTCTCAAGAACGCCTTGAGGGACTCTCTTCAAACTTGGCAAAAATGTTTACGTGGACTCAATGATGAACTGATGAAATTTTGGTGGTCAAAGGTCAAGGTCACTGTGATCTCATGAAGAAAGGGAGCTTAGGAGCTGCACTAGCAGGTTTTGGGAAATCTCTCTTGGGAAGCCAGCTCGCCGAGAGAGCGTTGCTGTTTTTGTTGTTGTTGGGTGTGTGTGTGTGTGGTTGAGTGAGAATGAAATTAACCTGTGCAGGTAACAAAGAAATGAGGTGAGACTGTGAATGCCTGTTAACATTGTGTGGCTGTGGGCATCACAGCATTTAGCACAGTTTTTAAAGACAGATACACCACTCGTACAGAGCGGCAAACCGACGCATTACACAAATATTCTTTGCATCGCCAACTGTGTACAGAAATGTACACCAAAATGGTAAAACTACAGATGTTTACAATATTTAAACATTCATCCCCAGATTCAAATACAAATGTTTCCTCAAATCTGTAGTTCTATTTATCTGTCAAGAAAGTTTTGGTGTGACCTGATGAGATTTTAAAATATTGTTCTTTTTCTGAATATAATGTAACTAAATGGCACTTGTGGTGCTCAACACCAGTGTCTCTTTCCAGAAATCACAACCCGGTTACTCAAGATAATCCACAGACCATGTTGTGAGCAGTTTCAAGTAGGAACTACTATATTTTCTTTCTGCAGTAGAATCTACCAGAACTACTTTCAGTTTACTAGAAATACAGTAGTTGCTACATGAAACTGCTCAGAACAAGGTCTGCGGACCATTATATTGGAGAGGAAACAAACATCTCCATGGCTGATATCTCAAACTCGGCATTTCACACCAAAACTACCTAGATGGATAAAAAGTGATACAGGAAAGAGGAAAAATATGAATTTGTGATTTGATAGTGAACTGTCCATTTAAGTACAAAATATTCTTCCCCCAATCTACTCTGAGTATTACTTACTTTTTAACAGTTGATGTTTAATACAATATCATTCAATCGAATGGGGATTTGGTTTCTCCAAATCTTCAGTCTAAATTAAACTCAAAATATTGCTCTCTCCAAAAGCACCAGACTCTACGGGCAAAAACATTTTACCTCACAGAACATGGGAGTTGCTGGCCTACCGCTGCCACGAGCAGTTAGTTAGTTTGTGTTATTGTGTGACTTCAATAACACAATGACTCGTATCTCATACAACTCGCACTTAAGAAGAAAAAAAAAAGAGAGAGAGACAGAAAACCCCAGAAAGATCCCTTTAAAGGATTGAGGGCTGATCTCCAAAGCTATAGGAGGAGCAAAGCTCTGCTGATTGAACTGGAATTTCTGTTGGTCTTATAGAGATCAGAGATTTAATTAATGCTGATTTAAAAGGTTCACGGTGCTTACATCAGGGCAAATCCCCTCCCCTTATAAGAACCCTTGCTAAATAGTCTCAAAAACGGTTTAGATACAACACCTTATCTTTATCTTTTTGAATATGCATGTGACTCCTGCAGAGTTTTTTTTTATACTCAAGATGTTTGGCCTTTTGTGGTAGCAAGAACGCCATTTCTGTGTCTGTTATGACAGCAGAATGGAAGTTCATTCTTGACCTTTGGGAACAGACTGTGTAACAATAATCTAAACCCACAGACCCACTTACTGGCTTTGGAGAGCTTTCACCGGCCTCTGAGGGTGGTCAGTGAATGGAGGTGGCTAAGATGTCTACAGTGTGTGTCAGGTGGATAGCAATAGTTTGATTCCCTGTGATTTCTTGCAGTTTTGAACTTCAAGAAACAGTTCAAGGGTGAACACCTGTTCAATAAGGATGAGGGAGACAGAGAGGAAACAAGCGATAATACCTTTTGAAAAAAGCTTTAAAAGAAGAATAGAGAATAAAGGGTAAGAGAGAAAGAGATTTTAAAAACGAGAAGACAATCTATTAAAAACAGGTAGAATTAATGTATGTATATATATATATATATATATATATATATATATATATATATATATATATATACATATATATATACATATATATATATATATATATATGTATATATTTGCATTGCAGCTGCAACCCATAATATAAAATGTATAAAATCAAGAGAAAGCCAGAGAAGACAACTGAACTTTTAACTGCTTCTTAAAGATGATTTGGCTCATCTGAGACTTTGCAGGGGCCTGTTCCGGGCTGGATGACGCAGCTGTTACCTCTGTATCTCTCATCTTGGATTACTGCAGTACTGTAAACAACATAAATATAAACTGAAATCATTGACATTCACAGTTTGACAAAGATGATTCAGCATCACCATCTGACAACATTTGGCCACATCTTCCTTTGCTTCCTGTCTCATTTTTTCTTCTTCTCTATTTGCAAGTCAGAGACAGTGCCCTCCATCAGCAGCTGTCTGGTTATGAAAGTCTATTTCTGCTCCCTTACAGTTTTAACACCTTTAAACCAGCGTTCTTTTTCTTCTTCTTCTTCTTCTTCTTCTTCTTCTTCTTCTTCTTTTTATTTGTGTTTTTCCCCCCATTTTGTACTGTACTGAAGAATCTACGATATGTTCTTTTAACAGGGGCGAAATCTCAATAGGAGGGTTAGGGTTCAGCAGCACAGATGCTACTGAATGATCATAGAAATATCATGGGGATATTATGGAACACTACAGGTGGCAATGTGTCTCTATGATTCTATCACTCTGGTAGGTGAGCTTGTCCCCAAAATTCAACCAGGTTGAACTTTCAGCCTGTGCTGAACCCAGTGGCAAGTGTAGCTCAAACCACGATGTGTGTGAAAGGGCCTGAGCCACATCCCATGTTGCCAGCAAAACCTTTGTCTCCCTATTGCACCACTTAAGTGTGACACTAAACTCAGGCAGCTGATCAAACTAAGCAAGAGGCCAGTTTTACTACATTACCACTTTCTTCCTGTTTTGATGCTGATACAGATGAGAGGTCGCTATAATCTCTCTCTTTCTCTTCCAGGCCACCAGATGTTTGAGGCGACTGCCATCCATCAATGGCTGTGCTGGGGAGCTCTCTACCTGTTGACAGCAGGGGTGGCATTGTCATCTGAAACACGCCGGCCGTGTCCACAGCGCTGCCGCTGCAACACTGTGCTGCTGGATGTGAACTGCTCTGATAGCCAGTTTACCACAGTTCCCAACGGTCTCCCACAAGACACTAAACTATTAAACTTAACACATAATAAGATCAAGGCTCTGGAGCATCAGCAGTTCCAGACTTTGACACAACTTTTAGACTTGGATTTGAGTGACAATATTATGGTGATAATTGAAGCAGAGGCCTTTCTCGGCTTGCAAAGTTTGATAACTCTGCGTCTTGCTCGCAACCACCTGAAGATTATTCCTGTAGGAGCATTTGCTGGTTTGCCAAAACTGAAGTTACTTGATATAAGCAGCAATGAGATCCTTGTTTTTCTAGATTTTATGTTCCGTGACTTGGCTGCCCTGCAGTTTATTAAAGCAGCAGGTAATGACTTAGTTTTCATCTCTCATCAAGCTTTCACTGGCTTAACCAGCCTGCAAGAGCTGCACATAGATGGCTGCAACCTCACTGCTGTGCCAACAGAGGCGTTCACACAGCTTAGTGGGCTGACAAGCCTTCATTTTCACAGACTGGGCTTCACCACACTGCCAAATTACTCTTTCCGTCACCAAGGGCGTCTCAAGGAACTTGTCATTTCTCATTGCCCCTGGCTGGAGACCCTGTCAGGAAACAGTCTCTTTGGCTTAAATCTTACATCCCTCGCCATTAGACACTCTAAACTCAGTGCTGTCCCATATGTCCCTCTGCATCATCTTGTGTATCTGGTATACCTTGACCTTTCTTTTAATCCAATCACCTCCATCCAAGGGAACCTGCTTGGAGACTTGCTCCGGCTCCAAGAGCTCCATCTGGTGGGGGGATCACTGCTGCGCATTGAAATCAGAGCATTCAGGGGTCTGACACATTTCAAATTGCTGAATGTGTCAAGAAACTTTCTCACAACACTTGAAGTGGGAGCTTTTCAGTCAGTGGACACCCTAAGAACTCTGGGACTTGATAACAACCCACTAGCATGCGACTGCCGTTTGCTGTGGGTGGTGCGAAGACGATTGTATCTGGACTTTGGTGGAAATCCACCGACTTGCACTACCTCGGCCCAGTTGGAGGGTTGGAATTTTCTAGACTTTACTGCAGCTGAAGTCCCGGGCCTGCTCACATGTAGGCCACCACGCATTCTGAACCACACGCCTCAAGAGGTGAGAGTCGATCAAGGACACACGGTGGTGTTTTTCTGTGATACAGAAGGTGACCCTACACCATCTGTCTCCTGGCTAAACCCACAGCTAAAACCTTTATCACCGATTGGTAGAATACGGGCTCTTTCTAATGGCTCGCTGGAGGTTCGCTATGCTCAACCTCAAGACAGTGGTACTTATCTCTGTGTGGCATCTAATGCAGCAGGAAATAACAGCCTGTCTGTCAGCCTGCATGTCCGAACCTTTACATCATCTTCTAAAAACCCCCTTCATCTAAAAGGTTGGTTTGCCTTTCCGTCTGCATCTCCAGATGTGGATGGAACTCAGACGCTCTCTTTTGATGTCAAGACATTACTGATAGCAGCAACTATTGGGTTCCTCTCATTTTTCAGCTCTGTGACCGTATGCTTCATTTTCATGGTCTTCTGGAGTAAAAGCAAAGGGCAAATAAAGCACACAGCCACAATAGCATATGTGCCACGGAGTGCCATGTCAAGTGGTAAAGGAGGGACAGGCAACTCTGTGGAGACAAGCAGGTTCACCATGAAACTAATATGACTCACTCTAAGTAAAAAGCCTATTTTCACCTGGTATACAAGGACTGGGCTTCGCCAACAATGAATAATTTAACCTCTGATTAGTTCTAATCAGAATTTAGTGAAATTGGGTTTAAAATGAGTAATTGCAGATTTAAAATTAAGTAAAGCTCAGTCACATAATTAAAAACTAATCTCTGTTTAGTAAATCCAAGATTAAAATGTTTACAAAATGTTACATTGCTCACTAGCTAGCTAGCTAAAACATTAAACCATTACATACTTTGGTTGCTAGCTAAAATGTTAGTTAACAGTAGCCAAGTTCCTACTCCTGATGGCTCAGCAGAGACACTCTAATTTCTTCTGCTTTTAACAGATCAACTAATGAAAGAAAACAGTGAGTTGGGTTGAGTTTGTTTCTTAACTTTCTTCATCAAACTTACTTTGCTCAATCCATCTCAAAAAGGCTGACAGTTCAGCTTTAGCGTAAAAACTAAAGTGAGGTTTAAAGAGAGACTTAAGTTGAATCTTTCTTCTTTTAAAATCAGTTTTAACATTTGGTGCAACAATATTTAAGCAATGATTTAATCTGGTTTAAAAAATTGTCTGTGGTTGTGCATCCCAGAAGTTCATAAATTGCAAAACTATCTCAACAGAAGAAATTAAATTTTATAGCATGTGAACTTACTAACTCATGTAAATGTGAGCATGTTAGCCATAGCCATGTTCTACAAATGTGAAAAGGTTAAGATTCATATATTAAATTGTGCTTGTAGAAGCCCTTCTGGACATTAAGAAGTTTTTAATTTACATTTTTGGAAAATCTAACCTAGATACCATTAATTAGCTTTATTTTTCATGACTGTCTCTTTAATGAGACAGAAGCTCTGCTATTACAAAGCATATAAAGCAACCAAAGTAAAAAAAAAATATTTAATGAGCATAATGCATGTAATATGTTGAGATGTAAATTATTCAGTTAACTGCTAGTTGATTATATTGCCCTTGTTG
Source organism: Lutjanus erythropterus (assembly GCF_056507025.1). Lineage (NCBI taxonomy): Eukaryota > Metazoa > Chordata > Actinopteri > Lutjaniformes > Lutjanidae > Lutjanus > Lutjanus erythropterus. The sequence goes on from NC_139332.1 coordinate 21,980,756, forward strand.
ATGTTTATATTTAAAAACACTTTAAGAACTCTGCAGAGACTGTAGAGGGAAATAGTTTATAGGCTTGCCTGGTTTGTTGATTTGGTTTGCAAAGAACAGATGAAATAGTCAAGTTATATAAATAAGTGAAATAATTATTAAGGACTTAAAATGGCAGCCATGAGATAACTACAATATAACAGCAGTTGGGATGTTAACCTTATATTAAGGTTAAAGTACACAACACTAGCATCAATATAGCATGTCTTACTTCATTTGCTTTGTTTGTACTCTTACTCTTTCAGTGATGTGTTGAATGTATTTTTTAAATTCCCCAATAAAGCACTTCCTAAGTTTTCTTTCAAGTAGCTTAAAATAAAATTGTATTTTGAAAATGTTGTTTTGTATTTTTGGTGTGCATATTCAGTGGTTCTTGGTCCAAATATTACATTTAGATGCAGTAAGCACCGTGTTTGCTTTATGGATGCTTCCACTGTGCAGAAATGTACTGTATATAATACTTAAAATACTGCATCAGCCAAGGGAGAGTCACACAAGTTTACAACAGCTGTAGGCTTAATCTGTTCATATGTGAACTACGACCACAACATGCATTGGCTTACGTAATCCTTTTTAGACAAAATTTAATTTAAACCATGGGTAAATCTGTACCAGGGATCCTAAGACCTCCACCAGAGTGGAGCTGGCTGCATTGGCTGAGACCATAAAACAGAAAATGATACTGCAAGTTTTGTAGATTAACAAATTACATAAATTATTTATTTGAACACTAATAACTGTTAGCCACTACCACAGACTGTGTGGTTAAAAGAACAGGGTCTCTGCAACGTTCACTTCCGCTGAAACATGACATGACCAAAATGAAAAATGTTCATCACAGCTGACACAAGGAGATTCAGCCAATTTATGCTGTTGCCATGGTAATACATTATTAGCTCTGTGAGTGCCAGGCACCAACGGCGCTGACCAGCTGGTTTCCAGGACAACAGTATCAAACATTGTGTAGCCGCCATTATAGTTTTATCTGCCAAATAATACGTTTATTAGATAGGAACATGAATGCTGTAAAGCCAAATCTAGCTATATCAAGTCAAATTATATAATTTTTAACTTAAAAGTAGTTTATTTAGACATTTAGACATAGGTCTATATCGTAACCAAGGAAACTAACCCGGAAGAACATGAACCGCTCCGGATATGTTGGTTAGCTACTAGACGGCAGCGGCTAACTTTAGCAGTTAGCTTGTGTTACTAATAGTGGACGATTTTTTAGCGTAGTAGTGGGAATTACAATGTATTCATAGCTTAAATAAATATGGATAAGAATAGATCATGTAAACGGCGCAGAGAGTAAGGACGACGTAAAAGAACCTCCCCAAAACAGTATATAACGATTAATTTTGCATAACATTAGCTAGACAAACGTTAGCTAGCTAGTATTGTTTGTAAAATACAGCCATGAGTCTGGTAGTTGGCCGCGAACCCAGAAAGACTGCGGGTAACCGCATGTCAAAATTACTGGATGCTGAAGAAGAGGACGAATTCTACAAGACCACTTATGGGGGCTTCAACGATGTGAGTAATCAACTGATAGAAAGAAAGATTGCGCTAATAAGTTAGCATTAGCTCCCAGCTAGGTTAACTAGCTGTTTGAAGTGTCTGATCAAATTAAACTATTTTTTTATTCTAAAAGGAACTGTCATACTGAATAATATAAAGCAATAGCGTTGATTAACTGTAACTGTATTAACCATTAATTGAAATGCCAGATGTAACGTTAGCAATGTATATTAGTCTAACACAAATTACTAACTTAGAGGCTACAAAAAAGTACTGCAGGACAAAATATTAATACCTACAGAGCTCTTTCACAACCGAAACACAGATACTTTTAATATTCTTATTTTAAGTACGTAAGGGACCCTTACGTACTTAACTAATTAGCATGACGATTCTAATCTGACAGGCAACCAAAAAAATCTGAATTGTTTAACTAGTGCAAATCCAGCAACTGAAATTATTTAAATGGTATCAATATTGGAAACAATATTGGTTTTCTGTTGATGGGTAGATTAATTAGTGTAGGGGTTCCAAACCCGTATTATGTTAAGATCCCCTTAAATAGATTAGACTATATATATATATATATATATATATATATATATTTTATTTTCAGGTTTGAAGATTAATAAAAGTTTTATAGTTAATCAGTGATCAAACTAGGGTTCCTGTGAGTTACCATTAATCAATATGGCCAACCATATTTATTTCCTTGTTGTTCCAACTTCCAAAATTAAATAGAGAAAATGTTAAATATACTATGATTCTTTTGCTGTGGACCCCCTACAACTCCTGTTGGTCCCCAGACCGCAGTTTGAAAATAACTGACATAATGGACAAACTGCCTGTGTGTGAGCCTGTACAGGTCAATGTGTTTCATGCATTATTTATTACTAAATATGTAATTGTAAAGTTAATCTGTTCCTCCCATATCTAAAAATAAAAAAAAAAAAAAAAAAAAAAATAGAATCACCTTAGTATAAAGAAGTTCACATTTGTAGTGCTGCTGATGCGACCATGAAGTTGAATCACAGCTTCTCTAAAACAGTTTAAACATTTTAACATTTCATCTGCATGGAGGTAGGATATATTGCAAGGCTGATGTATGATTTCTAACTAACGTACATAAACTGGTAACTGAGTGTATATTTATACACGTCTCAAAGTGTCTGCAGTTTTATGTAGAGACATTTAGATATGCTAGTTAGACTGTTCATGCCATCATCTCTGTAGTTAATGCAGCAGCTCTGGTCAACAGATCCACCATGCCAATATGATTCATCTGAAACTGTGACAAATGACTCTAAAATATCCTGTCCATCTCAACGGCTAACGAATTTGTGAAAGCCAGGTTTGAGTGCCAGCCTTTCCTGCGTCATGCTGAAAAAGAGAAGAAAGGCTTATAAAGGCTACAAACTATATTGTGTTTCAGGACATTACATGCTATTATTTGATATTGCAGCAAGTTAATTTAAGGCTTACCTTTCAAGATGCTAATTTGTATCCTTAATTTGCAGTCTAGCTAATTTTCTTCAAGCAGCTGCTGGTTCAAGGGTCCACTTGTGTAGGGGGATTTGGCAGTGGCTGCTCTGGCAGTTCTGATGATAGTCTCAGCTGAGTTTGACAAGAGTATCTAGATTTTAAAAAAGGCACAGAAAAACAAATCTTGTGACGCTTCAGTCATCTTTGCTGACATTTACAGTTTGACCATGAATGTGCACAGTTAAATCTGAGGGCTAGTTTGACCCATAATGTCTGTCAGGTATTTTCAACTTGTGACCACCACAGTTTGTTTATGTTTGCATATGCTGCCATGGATTGTAGCGATTAAATACCTTTGCAGGTAAAAAAAAAATCATAAAAAAATAAAATGTCTCCATACTGCTCGCCTGGTGTAATCTAAGTCTTAAAAAGACCTGACATGCCAAGTTGATGTGAAAGATGTCATTTGCACCATGTTTTTAGCCTCAATCTTAACTGTAGGTTCTTAGCTTGCAGACACATTCACGTGCATGTGTGTTGGTGTGTGTGGTGTGATGGTGTTGCATACGGAGAGGAATGGCATGTTTGGGCTGTATGAGACTTTAATAGTGTCAGATAAGCAGATGTTTTCTTTTCTTTTTTCATTTCCCCCATTTGAAAACTGGTCACTATTCACTGACATTGTTTGGGAGATTTTGTTTGTTGTAGATTTGGAATTGTGTGAGTCAAGTATCTGAATTAAATATAATTAATATGTACAGGAGAGACTCTTCCTCAATGAATATCAAAGCTTTGGAAACCCCGGAGGAGCCTCAAAACTTACTCCAGAGTGTACTCTGAAAGTTGAAATCTGTTTCATAATATTTCATATTGTTGGCTAAATTCTGCCCTTTTGTTTTCTTCCAGGAATCAGGAGATGATGAATATCACGGAGAACATTCAGATACAGAGGACGAGGTGGACAGCGACTTTGACATTGATGAGGGTGATGAGCCTGACAGCGACCAGGAGGAGGATGCACCTCGGAGGAAAGGCCGGGTTGTCACTAAAGCTTATAAGGTAAGTGACAATCAGGAGCTGTCAGACTTTTAATCGGGTTTGTGTGTTTATACGTGAATTTAATTATCTTCATACCTGAGAGACCCTTTTAAATGACAATGCAGCAGAAATGATGTTTTCTTGTGATGTGTGAGTTTTTTTTTGGTGACAGCATGAACATGGAAATGGTTATTTTTTTGTCTTGAAAATAATTTACTGCCATTTGGCTGCCTTTCTTTTTATCCTTGTATCATCCTGTGATGTATTTGCTAAGGCACAATATATAAGTCCTGTTTATTTTAATAAAAAAAAGCTGCTTTTTACTGTTTGTATTCTTCAGCTCCATTGGATCCACTGGTTGCCAAATGTTACTATCTCAACAGTATCTAAGGGAGCAGAAAGCATTACTCAGAATTACTCATTTTTATCTATGGCCGTGGAATTCGTTTGTTACATTGTGGACACAAGCAAGCATTTCAACTTTCATTGACAAAAGTCTAGACTTACTTTGCTTTCTCATCATACATGTATGAAATAGATTTGCTGTTAATGGGCTCTTTGTCTTTATTTAATCAAAGGAACCTATAAAGGTGGCAAAACCCAAACCCAAAAGACCCTCTGAGGAACAGAAGAAGATTGAGAAAACTAAAGTGGAGCTCAAAAGGAGGATTCCACAAGAATTCCAGGATTTTGGCGAGAGTAAGACTGCCACAAACCTTCCGCAAATGTTTACACGTTGTTTTTCATAAATTATGCCAAAACACTTCACTTAAATTGTTTAAAGGGACAGGGCACCCAAAAATGCAAATTATCTACTCACCCTTACACCTTATGTTTGAAGTTTGGTTTTAGTTTTTGTAGTCCCCAACCCACTGTTGGAGTTTCACAGGAAGATAGGGTTGCAGAGTGGCCCAGATAATGAAAGTGAATAGTGACCAGTTCTCAAACATAAAGAAACAACAGAATAAAGACATGAATGCCTCCATAGTGATCGTCTGGTCTAGTCCAAGTCTCCTAAAGTCCCAACATGCAAAGTTGCCTTAAAAAATATTAGCCTGAATCTTCAGCTACGTTCATGTGCAGATGCACACTGTTTGAACTGGCTATGTGTGGTGTGACCATGTGGAAACGACATGTCGGGACTTGCAGTATGGAGGCATTTTTTTGTTGTTTTTTTCAATTGTTTTTTACATATGAAAACTGGTCACCATTTGCTTACATTGTTTTTGAGATTCTGCACCACTGTTTTCCTCTGACACTCAAGAAGTGTTTTGCAGAGTAACAAAATAAACCTAACCCTCAATCAGCATCGGGTGAGTAGATAATAACTGAATTTTCATTTTTGGGTGAGCTATCCATTTAACACACTTTTAACATATTAATTAATTTTGAAAGGGACTCTTCACCCTAAGGGTTTTTTGATCCACATGTCTCAATCATCTTTTAGCTCGGAAGTCTGTGCGGCAGTCCACCAGTGAACATACCAGAAAGACCAACCTGCGTTTGCAAGAACGCCAGGATGCCCCTCGGAGACGAAGAGGTGCTCATCGTGACCGGCCCCTTACCCAGGAAGAACTGCTGGCCGAAGCTAAATTAACAGCTGAGATCAACATTCGATCTTTAGGTAAGAACATTTTGGTCAACAGAGCTTTGCTTCCAAAATATTTTGTCTTCAGTAGGATGTTCTATATTATTGCACAATGGATGACAATAGAAACAGTAAGTATAATATAAATTCAAATTTTTTAGGCCTAAGGATCCTTAAAATTACTGTACTTTAATATTTCCTCTGAACAGACTTCAGACCTCATGTAGTTGCTGTTTTTAGTTCATGAACTCTGCCCATCAAAAGGCATGATGATAATATAAGACTCAAATGGTGTGTTTGCTGGTGGGTACAGTATAAATAGAAATTTAGTTGATTTTGTGCTGGAACAGATGTCACAAGCTTTATTCAGAATGTATGTGAATCATGTAGCCATCTGTTTGGCAAAGAGACACACAAAATCACAGTAAATATTGTATAATGGTTAATTTTGCCAGTGATTGTTGTCACTAAATTAGTAATTAATATGGATTCACCAATATATTGTCTCAAGTTTCACTTAATGACAGTACAATTGAAATATGGACGCCCCCATTCATTTTACTTTCTGTGTGTAGAGAATTATGAACGTCTGGAGGCAGACAAGAAGAAACAAGTCCACAAGAAGCGACGTTTTGAAGGACCAACCATCCGTTACCACTCAGTCCTGATGCCACTTGTCTCTCACTCAGTCCTGAAGGAAGAAAATGTTGATGTTGAGGGGTATGTGTTATTGACTGCTAGACTTTATAGGCTCCACAAATAATTTGGCACATAGAATGCTGAACCATCTGCTTGTAATCTACTTGATTCTACACTGACCTGAAGTATTAAATCATTTTTAGACAGATCAGATACCAAAACATTATATGCTTATGATTAGTAGTTATGTGATTTGGCAACAATATGAAAAAAACAAAAGTTAAGATAAAAAGCAACCTTGATTAAAAAAAATCTTAAAACCAACAGCACGTAGTATGTTTATTTAAAAATAGCAACGTAATAAATTTTGATCATGTTATTTTCCAAAGGTTGGATCAGGATGTCCCTCAGACTGCACCACAGAATCCCACCACACCTTCCCAGCAGCCCGCTGGAGGCCTGTGCTCCCGTACTTACATCACATTCAGTGATGATGAAGCTTTCGAGGCGGCCTTTCCACACAGCGCCCAGTCCAGTCCTCAGCTGCCCATCCAGGAGGTTTGTCCCGTCACCCACAAGGCCGCACTGTACAGAGACCCAGTCACTGACATACCTTACGCTAACACACGAGCCTTCCGCATCATCCGAGAAGCATACCGTAAATACGTGGCTGCTCATGGATTTCCAAACACTTCGGGAGGGGTGACGGGACTTGACTCTTCAGGAGCAAAGGGTGCCCGCCAGAAAATGGTCGTCAAGCAGAGTGCTGTGGCAACATAGATTAGTTTTGTTTTGTGTTTTTTTTTTTCAGGAACTTCGTGTGTGCTTCTTTTTCAAAAGTATTAGTTCAGGTAGAGTGACTTGAGTGAGTTTTGTGATGAAAAAAAACACAACCATGGGGGAAATCAAACAAATGTCTGCATCTAGTTTCATAACCATCTGTACAAAATATCTTTGGCATCAGAAATTTGTTGTGAAAGTTGCAGATGTTTTGGGATTTAACAGTCACTGTGATAATTAGGTTACAATTTTTGTAAAAATCAAAGGCTAAGGCACATTTTCAGAGCTACATGCTCAAAATAAAGTTTAGATATGTTCTAATACCATTTTTTCCTTCCTGATACTGTTTCCGATACCTGACCTTTGCATATTGATCTGATACTAGTGCATTTAAAAAAACACATAACAACTGGATACTGATAACCCTACATAGATGTGACATGATTGCTATCATGGTTTCATCATGGCTCAGCTTAAAAAAAATATTGCCGTACAGGACACTTCTGGGAAATAGCAGGCTCCCGTTTCAGGGCTTACAAATGATTTGATATTGGATTGGTGCATAGACTTGCGTACTTGCCAATACCTGATCCAGCGTTTTAGACTGACATTTCCGAAACTGGTATTGGTATCGGAACAACCCTAAGAAAATTAAAAGTAGGAAAATAACTTAATAAAAAACAAACCTTACCACAACCAAATCAGTTGGTGCATTCCCATACACTGCAAAAAAAGTCTTACTTGTGATGTCATTGTGTGCAGAAATTCATTTTGTTCATCATTACTACAGATTGCCTTTGGAAACAAAGTAGCCCCCCCCCCCCCCTGCACATTGGCAGCTTCTGATTTTTTTTTCAATCGAAATGCCTTTTTTACTGTCAAAATATTTTGTTTCTACAAATGTACATATTTCTCAGCAAAAATAAACATTTCAACTGTGGAAAAATATTTCCTATTTCTATTAACTCTGGCTTATCGCACATTTCACAAACATCAAAACCCTGAAACATCAGCTACACTGAAAGGACTACTGTGATGCAGCATACAAAAAACATAATTAGCAGCGTATTTTTTGAGGGTTTTATTCATTTGATCTAACAGTTTTTAAAGGGATAATTTTGATTTTTTTTGAAGTGGGATTTTATGAGGCACTTCTTCATAGTCATGAATTAATTACAGTAGATGGCGGTCAGCAGTTCCCCATTTTGGTGAAGCAGCAGGAGTATAGGTGTATGAAGCAATGTACTGCTGTGGTGAGGGTCGGTAGAAAAATGTATTTTAGACACCTAGAAAAAAGCCTACCTAAATCCATTAATATCAGTTTTAGTGTACAATATATTTTTAACATTTTCACCATTTTACCTTCCTGTCAGACAGCCTTTTCTGACAGGAAACCGCATAAGCCAAATATTGCTCCCTCTGGCTATACCAGACCCGTCAGGTAAAAACAGCAATTTTACCTTGCAGAACGAGCCTCTGCCTCGATCTGTTAGTTTGTGGTGTTGTGTGACTTCTGTGAATCTAAATAAACACTGAAGTCACACAATAACATGAACAAACTAAAAGATCAAGGTAGCCGTAGACAAGCAACTTTCAAGTTCTGTGAGGTAAAATGTTTTTGCCAATGGATTAGAAAAGGCTGTCTGACAGCGTGGTGAAGTGGTGAAAAATATCCCAAATATAGTGTAGACTTAAACCAATATTTATGTTTTTTAGGTGGCTAAAATACATTTGGCTGTTGACCCTGTCCACAGCAGTGCATTTCTTAGCTTCACACTACACTGGTGCTCCAGCTGCTTCTCCAATCTACTGTAGGTAATAAACTGACTGTGGATAAGTACCTCATACAAGTACACTTCAAAAAATTGTATCCCCATAATTTGTAGTCATGACTTACTGCTTGTATCATCCTGCACTCAAATTAATTATTTAATCTGTTTTGACCTTCACAACTTCAAACCCACTCTGAATACATATACTATACTATATACAATACTATACAGTATGTAATTACAACTGGTTTAACCTTAGTTTACTCAGAAGACAACTGACTAAATTTCATATTTATTAAAAAAAAAAACAACAACTTGATTTCACATTCAGTCCAACCCCATCACTGAACCCAAATGAGATAGTTTTGGGCCCAGGAGTTTAATTTACTGCCTGTTATTTTGCAAAACATTGACAGTTTTAATTTATCAAAGCATTGAAAGCTATAATTTCTCCCTGCTAATGTCATTGCTGATTTCTAACAGAACAATAAGCATTAGCATATGAAAGACTTGGGTTTGTTATTGACAGAAAACATCTGTTTCTTCCGCTTTTAATATCCTTATTTCCTCTTTCTTAATGCTTAGTCTGATGCTTAAGATTTTAATTCAGATTTACAGACATCTGAGTAGCACCGGTCACATAAAGCACATAACAGTATCTAAATAAGCCAGAGAGCCCATTTACAAGCCCTGCGAATATGTCTGAGCCGGTCGTGAGGCTATTATAAAAGATGTTATTTCTGTTCATGGTTAATAAGAGAAAATTGTTTGAACTCCAGTCTCGAGTGTCACAGTGAACAATGCTGCTGTGTTGATCCCTCCAGGACCTATAATGAGGTTTTCTATATTTATTCTCCCAGGGCACAATAACAGAACAACAGAGTCACCCTGAGCACCACTGAGTGCTTGAGTAGCGTGGACACCTTTGACCCCTCACACATTGAACAAGAATCACTCTCCTGCACGGTGTCCTGTAACCTTTGGCCTCTGTTATATAAAAACCCTCTTGGCTAAAAAAAATAACATAAATGTTTAGTCACACAGATTTATTTGCCTGAAATAGTCAAGGTTATAATCATGCTTCTGAATTACAATGAGTCCCTTCACATTATTTCTATTTTTAGCAAAAGTGTGAGTTTGCTTTTCAACTGCACAATGGCAGTTTGACTTTCACGCTTCAGCCGGGAACACGATCGATGAGGATGATGGCGTCATGGCTGACTGGTGAAGCCGACCTTGAATTCCTTTGGAGTTTCAGGTGCAAATCCTGCTGAGTCTGTCTTCATGTCAGTTTAGCTCTCAGCAGATGGTTCAGGCAGAAATTTTTACCTTTTGCATGAAAGCCCCCAAATTTCTGTTTGGACATTGCTGCCAAAAGCATCATGTTGCACTCAAGCGGATTTTCTCCTGCTGTTCCTGTAATGTCCTGATGATGTTGAGCAGAGCATCTCGCTAAGCAGTCAACCACGTCTTTGTTCTGTGTCATAAATAATCAGGCCGCTGATGCAAAAAAGATCAAGGTTCAGTTATAATTCTGAACCTCTCATTTTGTCTTTGATTAAGGTGACAAAACATTAGCAGAGGCTGATTCCAGACCCCTGCCAATGTTCAAATACCCTGTAAACGCTGGCTGTTTATTGGTTGAAGAAAAAAACAATCCAGGATGAACTGACCAATACATCGTTAGATTTGGAGGCGAAACGATTCGTTGATTGATCCATTAGTCCAGTGGCAGGAATGTAACAGGCAACTATTTTGACAGTCTATTGTTTTGCTTTCTTAAATGTGACGATTTGCTCCTTTGCTATATTATCTTTCAGTCTTTTTTGACTCAAACTTTTTTTTGGACTCAAATCAAACTGATTAACTTTATTATTTTTAATGTTTTTAATATCATTTTTAATATACACTCATTCTGAATTTGATGTCTGCAAGATGTTCCAAAAAAAGTTGGGACAGGCGCACGTTTACCACTTTGATACATCATCTTTTCTCCACCAAACTTCAACTCCAATTGTTGAAGTTTTGAAAGTGACATTCTTTCCCATTCTTGCTTGATACACAATTTCAGGTACTCGACAGTTCAGTATTTTGTGCTTCATAATGACATTTTCAATGGTCGACAGGTCTGGACTGCAGGCAGGTCAGTACCCAAAGTCCTTTACTGCAAAGCCACGCTGTTGTAACACATGCTGAATGTGTCTTGGCCTTGTCTTGCTGAAATATGTAGGGACGTGTCTGGAAAAAGACGTCATCTGGATGACAGCATATGTCACTCCAAAACCTGTATGTACCTCTGAGCAATAATGGGGCCTTCACAGATGTGTCTCTGACTTTTTAAATGATTTTATGGATTGTAGATGATGAACTCCCTACATTTCTTGCTGTTTTGTGTTGAGAAATGTTGTCCCTAAGCTGTTGGACTATTTTCACACACAGTTTGTGGTGAACCTCACTCCATCCTTTTTTGCAGGCATCAAATTCAGAATGAGTGTGTATTTACAAAAAACAATAAAGATGATCAGTTTGAACATTCAATTGAATTTAACTCGAAAGTTTGCAAATCATCATATTCTGTTTTTATTAACACAACCTCCCAACTTTTGTATTTTGCACATATATTTATGCATTTAATGTCTGCGAGACCGATTCAGCAGAGTGGTCCTCATTGTAAAGACAAAAATGTCTTAAACTCGACTGTACCTTCCATGGTTAGGCCAAAGCTCCTGTTGCAAAGCAGGCTGCTCAATTGAAGCCCGAGGCAGAGATCAAATCTACTTCACTTGCCTAGGCAGTCAGATGGTCTCTGTCATGACACCAACTATGTTGCCGAAGTGACGAGCAGAGGCGGAGCAACCATCTGGAAGTTTTGCTGGTGGGCCGTCCGACGACCGCTCTTACTTGCTCTGTATTTGTCATATGCTGCGTTGACAGTGACAGACTGATTGTACTTTGTATTAATCATGACAGTCTGCCAAACAAATTGACATCAAATGACACAAGACAAGACAAAGAAAATCCCCTCAGACTGACGCTAACAAACATCACAAATTGATTTTTTTTTTTTTTTTTTTGGTATTAGTTGTCCTAACAGCAGCAGCAGCATAATGTGCTGCTTTGGCAGTTAAACAAGCAGTTTGGAGAAACGAGTCCAGAATAGGATGAAAGGCCTGTGGAAGGATGGCTAAAAAAAGGAGTGGTGGGTGTAGTAAAGACACATTGTCTCAAATAATTTGACTAGCCTTTTTTATGGTTAAGAGATATAATTTAGCGCATATTGTACACAGTAACGCCCCGAGTCAAACTGTATCTGCACACTGAGATCTTCACTGTTTGAGGACACAGATATTCAAAGAACATGTTGAACAAAACCATGTATAAACGTTTCGAGCTGTTACGGTGTCACTTTACATTCACGTCAGCAGCAGCAATAGCAGGAATGACAGTCTTAGAAATAAAGGATCCAGGGCTGAGGTTCTACCCAGAACCATTTGCTTCTACAGAACCCCTTTTCAACCAAATGGTTTGTCAAGTTTTTTTTTTTTTTTTTAAATAAGACTAGGGTCTGACTAAGGTTTTGTTAAGAACCCTTGTCATCCGAAGCACCTGCTTAGAAATAAAAGAGTTCTTCAAGGACTGTTGAAATACTGTATGTTCTAGATAACGCCCTTGGAATATAAAAAGGTTCTTGGCAGAACCTTCTGGGTGGGTTGTTGTTGTCTTTTTGGCACCCTTAGAAGGTGGAAAGGTTCTGGATACAACCTGCATCGAGCATTCTGGGTAGAACCATTACACCATAGAAGGGTTCTCTGTAGAACCTCTGATAGGAGGTTCTGGGTAGAACCTCTCACAGATGTTCTTGGTATAACCCTTTATTTCGGGTTCTAGGTAGAGCTCTCTGAAGGGCCTCCAAGAGGAACCTTTATAAAAGGTTCTACCACGAAGCAAAAAGGGTTCCTTTATGGTTCTTGTCAACAGCTTTATTTGTAAAAGTGTGCATTAAGAAAAAACAGTTTATTTTATTTTATCATGCCTTTTCAATTCTATCGTCCTCAGTACTTGTTCTTTGAAAGCCACTGCTGCCCACACAGTGTGCCACTTGCTTTGGCGAAGAAGAAAAAAAAACACACAACACATTAATTCAAAAATAACAAGTTATCCCTTAAAGCGATGATGATGAATTCAGTGTCAGGCTAAGCCAGCGTCTCTGGTGGATAGACGGACGTAACGTATGCAGTCATAATATTCTAGCCGGTAGTGTTCTTTAGAAGCATTACATTTCTCATATCATCTGCAACAACAGCACACTGCGAGCTTTGTCTCCCACATACTGCACAGTGCATATGGTACCAATTGAACAGTTTTCAGAATAGGAAGAGAGGGAACTGCATTATCACTCGTTCTAGTGTGGTAGTTGCCATGGAGACGAGTGTAGGTGGTGTACTGTGCTGTACTCTGTGCTGTACTCCTTCCCTTGTCCTCTCCCCTCTTCTGTTGCCCACCCTCTCTGTTCTGCTATCTGCAACATCCGCGTAACTTTCATTCCTTCATATCTGCTCGCATCTTTTCCACTCGTTTCTTTGAATATTCTGCTGGATTTGAGTCGTCACGCTGAGTTCAGTTTGAACCACACACTTGCATTACATTGATGGCCTGTAATTAAGCTTTAAAAAAAGCAACTAATGGGCAGAAAGTGAGATAAGGCTGAGAGCATTTTAGGCTCTTATTCTTTGTGATTTCAAAAGGTTTACATGAGTATCATATTCTTCAGGTTTATGTTTGACATTATGGGGAGATTAATTTATAATTTTGCTCATATTTAATATTTTTGTTCTGCTCGGATCCCTCAAATCCTCCTGGATTTTGCTTTATTCCATAAATTTGTTTCCTGCTGACCATCCAAGTTCTTGCACATGCTTTGTCAATCGCTTCTTTTTGCAGACCAGCTATTCTTTTATCAGTTTCCATGGAGATGTGTGTGTTTCTGTGTGTCTGTGCATGTGAGTGAGTGAGTGAGTGAGTGAGGGTTGAGAGTGAAAGAGTGGGGATGTGTCATTTCCAGTTTGTGTATTTTGGTGTATTTTTTAAGACAGTATGTGCCGTCCAGTGTCCCAAGTTACACTCTCTGACATTCAGTTGTTTGCTTCAGCCCAACCCTGGGTTTATCACATCTTTTCTTGCTTCCTGTACTCCGCTCTTTGCTCTTGTTTGATTCAGCTGGATTACACTTTAAATCCAAATAAGATGACCATAGTAAAACCTGAACAAACTCAAACAATTTATGCCAGGAAGATAAAAAGGAAATTCAAAAGGAAAAGACTGGTTTAACTAACATTTTAAGAGCAGTGTGAAGAGCAGCCATGATGCAGCCTAAATATAACTATGACAAACAAATATTAATCTGTTTTCTGTTTTAATGCAGTGGGTTTATCCTCTGTGTCAGTGTATTTTTAACAGATCCAACCTTTAATGATTCATTCAGAGGATTATTACCATTTAGGAAAAAGGTTATCATTACCCACGTTGCAGTTTGTTAATGAACCACAATTTTCCACCAGCATCATGTTTGTGACACAGAGACGGAGGATAAAAAAAAAAAAATAACCGGGTTACACCTTCTTTAACTGGGATTTATGTAAGGCTTTCTTTATATATGCCCACGAAATGATCTATGACACATTCAGGATTTAACAATTAGCAATACACATTTATGTAACATGTTTGCATAGCAGATATCTAAATAAAAATGCTTTGAAGCAGAGCAATAGCTGATGACTCCACATATCTGCACCTATATGGACAGTGTTTTTTGCACTGTCTGACTTTTTTTTTTCAGTGACCAGAATAAAACTGATTACAGGCTATTATAATACAAATGAGTCACCTCCTGTGTATGGGTTGTTGGGGTTCTTTTCAACACACACAAAAAATAATCACTGAGCACTTTAAATGATGGGTTCACGCTTTTTCCAAGTCTGTCTTAAAACACATACGAACATTGAAAAAGAAATTACTTTTTCATATTATTCCTCCTCCATACTTGATGTGAAATGATTCCAGTGTAAGAAATGATGGACAAAATCCACAGTCCTCATCCTGTGCAAAAATATGTTCTTAAATTCAGCCCAACTTATATGAGGATTTTAACACTTTGAGTTAAAATCAAGCATGTATCTTCTGAAATTAAGATCGTTTTAGCACAAAATTTGATTTTTTGGGTTACTGTAACTCAAATACAGCTCAGCAAGGCAACACTGTTCAAACACAAGGAGGGAGTTTCATGTTAAAAACTAACTTTAGAAAATACTCACTTCATTTAGCCACTAAGACTGCTGATCCCTCATATTACATTTGGTGTACTCCACTGCTTTTATCCATGGGCATCAGTTTACCTGCCATGTGGAGCACTACAGTTGCATAATATCTTCTGTGGCCCTTGTGGGAGTTTGAGAAACTAACCCTGTTGATGTCATAGTGATGTCATCAGGGTCATATCAATTTAAGCTTTGAGTTATTTTGTAACAGGAAACCGGCGTTGACATGAAGCTCTAAGGACACCAGCATTTACCAGATGGTGGAAATCTAAATCAAATTCCTAACTGAATGTGATGTGAGTTTGCATTAACAACAAAATCAGTTTGATAGAATGTCCTAACTGTCTGCTGCCAGCATGCATGGGTAACATTAATGATCAATTAATTGATTAATCGGAATAAAAAAAAAAAATTGTTTGCATATACCAAACCAAATACCAAATCTGTTTTTCCCCCTCAGTCAAATAAAGTAAATTGAATTTCTACAGCATGAATATGCATATGAAACATATAAAGACATATAGGCCTACATAATAAACATATATATTTGAATATCAGAAATCGATCTTTAACTGATCGATTAAAAGTTACTTCATTGGTCAAATTTTTAATGGACGATTAATCAGTCATTGATTAATTGTTATCATAGTTGATTCATTAATTTAAGTTATCTATATGATGTCTCCACATTTAACTAAAAATCCCTAAATATGATAGCAGCTGGTTGGAGGGAGATCATGGAGCTGCTTATCAAGGTAAATGACCACCGCTAATAACAGTTGCTGTTTGCTCTATTGTACCTGATTTCCAGTTAAGAAACATCTAAATTTCATAATTTAAAATGTGTGTTTTCTGTTTAAAAAGCACAAACAAATCAAGTACTTACCCACCTTTCACTTTTCTCCAGTCTGATCTTGAGTGCACACCTGATAGATACGTGGTTTGGTTATATGACAGGAGTGCATATTTGACGGATTCATTGCGGACAGACAGCGTGCAGTGTTACGTGATGTAATGTAGCAGTGGAGAGCTTGCATTCAGTTAGGACACGCTGTAAGGAAAGATGTTTAGTTGCATTAAGAGAAACACGGGATCCGGTGTTTTTTGGACCATGTTGTCTATTAGAGACTACAGCTGCAGCTTAAGCTATGCATGACAAAACAGCCTCCTCATTCATTTGCGAGTGCAGCTGTGCAACAGGCATACTAACACAGGGGACCTCAGCTAAAAAATCATAGGATTGTCCTGCAGAAAAGAAGTTTAACCAGGCTCCAGGTGGACAGTGACATGTTGCATCGTCATCCAGCGAGGTGCGGAGTTGACCAATTATGCTCAGTCTTGATAGATTGCCTGGTAATATGAACATTGAATTTTTCTTGCAATCGTTGCAACAAAAGAACAACTAGTTACCGCCATGATAACTTTCCAGAAATGGCAAATCCTGTCTCACTGTGCAATAAACTCAAACTGGTACTCAAACTGGACTTTATCTAATTTCATGTTTTACTGGTACTTGAACCAACATTCCCCTGGTGTTATTTATTGCAGGGCAGTCTGAACGGCCACTACAAGTCTGGGTATCTCTGCCCCTGCTGCTTCAATTTTGATCATTCTTCAGTTCTCCACCAGTGTAAAAAGGAGAAATGATTACGACCAATAACTCAATGTACATATGGGCAAGTGAGTATTGTATTAAGATAGACTTGAAAAAAGTTGAACCTGTCCTTTAATGTGTTTCTGTGGCTGGTTTGAATGAGCTTTATTGATCCCTGTGCAACATGTAAATTAGATCTATCCATGGCCGGATTAGTCTGATAGGGACATTACCCCAATGCAGAAATATTACAAATTAGTTTAGGAGTAGGCATTGTGTAATCACAGTACCTGCTGAAATTATAAAAAGATCCTAAACATAAATTTTGACACTCTTAGGGCCACAAGATTGAGTACTAAAGCAGGTTCCTTTATCATGTCCCTTCATGTCGTATCACAAAGTAGTGTTGTACATTTTATTCAAAAAAAAAAAAAAGTTACAGTTTTATTACCAAGAACCAGTTTCTGCACAGTGAATCTGAATCTGGGGCTTTTGGGAGCCTCTGGGGATCTTGTTACAGAAATCTGTAGTCCCGATGACCACCTGATACAGAATAAGCTGCTGTTGTCCTTCCTTTTCCCCCCATATGTTTCCAGCACACCTTGCAGCTGCTGGGAGTCTTATTAAAACTTTGTTTACATGAAATATTCCCTGGTGCATGTTCCCAAAACTATAAAAAGCACCACTTTCCCACTTAATGTCAGCTAAAAATAACTTTATGGAAATTTCTCAGGTGAGCCTTATTAAAATTGCAGCACCTGTGAGAGACATTAAGCCTCCTCTACATATTCAAGAAGCAACTTAAATGAACTTTACCTCATTCCCATCCTAATTACTGGAAACAGTGGGCGCCCGGGTCGTTTTATTTTCGGATGTTTCAAACTATCCAGAGCTGACGGTGGTTGATCAGCAGCAGCAGCGCGGGGCGGACCTGCCTGCCTTTGGAGGCGGTGGTTTCTGTTTCTGTCTATCTTACGCACTATCTCCGCCCTCAAGGGAGAGACTTCACCGTTTACCGAGCACCTTTTTTCACGCACTGCCGTTAAATCAAAATTAGGTGTGACGGACTGCAGGAGCGCAAAGGACACAGCAGCGTCAATTTGGCACCGGATTCCCCCTCCTCTCCTCTCATCTCCTCTCCTCTCCTCGCCTCTTCGGTTTGAATTTCTGGATTATGGGGACGTCGTTATACCACGCAGGGTGAACTACAGACGCTTTCCAAGATTGAATCAACCGAGAAAAAATGTGCACGAATCAGATATTGCTCAGATGCTTCTGCACATCTCCGGGATCTCGCCTGTAAATACGTTTGGGATGTTTATTTCTACGCGTTTGTGTTTTTAGTGCGCGCAGGGTGCATCGTCTTGATAATTATTCCAATTTTAATATCAGTAGATTAATGATCACTGCATTTGTAACCATCCGGGATTCACATTGTGTCGTCCATCTCTGCAGAGTGTTTTAAATGTAAATACAAGTGACAAATGATGAACTAATCGGCTCTGTGGATCGATACACCAAACGCGCTAACAGGAGTTCATTTTATCCACAGATCACAAAGCGGCTGCAGGGGCTGTTTGGAGTCACATGTGCTCAGAGCAAACAATTAAGATGACAAAACCCGTCCTCACAAGAGATTGTCTTTACTGCTGCATTGGGATCACATCTCAGTTCCTGGATTGCTACAGAGTTGGAGGACAGGGAGCAGAGGAAGACGAGAGGGAAGAGAAGCAGAGGAGAGCTGCTGCTGCTGAGCTGCACACCAGAGGAGACGCCGCCGCTGCTGACAGGAGAGCTCTGGCTTCAGTGATGGACTGAGCTGAAGGTGACGGGACCCCCGTGACATCCTGCTTCACACCTGACAGACAGAGGCATGTATGGACACACTTGCAGCTTAGGTGAGAACAGGAGGAGCTGCTGCCCACGCTGAACACAACAAATTGGCCCTAATGGTGAAAATACAACTGTGTCTCACAGAGGACAACGCTGGCCTTTTTTATCTGGAAACCGTCTCTCAGGTCTGCACAAACTGATTCTACCTTTGTCCCAAAAAGCAAGTACACCTGGAACCTCAGCACCTTCACAAGTGCCCTGGAAGCCCACCGGATTCAGTCTGCATCCTCAGATGTGACTTAGCTGTCAAGATTTCGTCCCCAGGAAGTCCTGTGTTTTTGGGTAAGTGTTGCACACGTGTGGGCGCAAAGTGAAGTGACAAAACTTGTTTTAAATGTGTACCCCATCACACAGTGAGGTGTTGATGGCAGCTGGCTCACTCATTGTCCACCTTACAGCCTGAATATTCTTCTACAATGCAGGCAGCAGGGACTATACAAGCTGCTAAAGGGACAGTTCGCTCCAAAATCAAAAACACATTTTTCCTGTAGTTAGGATTGGGCATCGATAACTGAAAATGATTATTTCCAAACAAATCATTAAGGAATTTTGATTTCCATTCTGCTTATGGATTCCTATACAAATTTCACCCATGGTAGTTTCAAATTAAACCGTGTACTGCAAACACCTACTGTATATCGTCCTGGCTGTCCGTCTGCACCTATAGACATGCAAGTTAAATGTATGCATGCCTTCCTGTCTCCTAATGCAGCCATCCTTAACCACTGGACTGTGGCCCACTGGTGGGCTTCAGAGCGCCATCTAATGGGCCCGCAGAGACAGTGGTACGGCCAACTGTTAAGATAAAATTGTTTACAAAACCGATTGTTATTTTAATATCCAAATCTTTTAATTTTATTCTTTGCAGGAAAGCATCAGTGATTATGAATATTTTGCAAAATGTGGAGCTATTAATTTAATATTGCTATAGTTCCAGCACTTCCCTTCAGTTTCCCTCTTTCTGGTCTTTGTGCTAAGCTAAGCTAACTGGCTGCTTGTGGTAGCTTTATAGCTTCATCACCAGATAGGCACAAGCATGCTAGCTAGCTAACATTCTCTCAGATGCAATGATATTCAATAGATTGTTTTTTTTGGAGAAGGTCCTTCAAAAAGTTTTTAACATCAGAAGTGGGCCTTAAGTTGCAAAAGACTGAGGACCCCTGTCCTAGCATTATCCTCAGTTAACCTACTCAGTGATTGCTAAGTTTTTTCACTAAAAGGTAAATAGCACTGTATGAGTCTCATGACAGTCACCTCAGTTTAGCCAATGCTATGCTACAAAAAGCTTTACAAGGAAGGAATAGCCTACTGCTTTATCGCTGCAGTAAAGTAGCCTGAGAAAACCCAAAATATTCAGGAAACAAGAAAAGAGACCACTGTCATTATGGTTATCTAGCTAAAGTTAACTTAGCTCAGTGTTTCTACTGGCAACATTTATATATGGCAATTAGCTTTTTACACAACTGTGCTGTGAATCAATAACCAGAATTGGAATCAGAATCGTCATGATTCAATCAATATCCGACTGGTACTCAAAGTGCCAGAAACTTAAATTTGAAAAACTGCAGAAATCAGCCTGGTTACTTCAGATGGCAGGTTCATGTTGGAGCTATTTTTGGTTTTACATAACTACACCTGCCAACTGTATCGCTGCGCAGAAGGAAGTGTACATCTACTCATGGACAAGCGGCTAGTTTGTCACAGAATGGGACTGAATATAAATGGTGTCCTCCTCTGCTGAACTGTAACATTAGCACCACTGAGCTAACTAGCACGGTGATATGATTCACTGTAGGGCTGGATGATGTGGCCTATATGTAATATCTCAATATTTGTAGGTTTTGCCATGATATACGATGTATTTCTCACATTTTCTCTAAAATAACACACTGTGAATTCTCAAATAGTGCAAAAATATGATGATCTTATAAAATATGGTTTGTTGCGGATTAAAACTACCCAGTAGTGTAGCTGGGTGATATGGACTATATCACAATGTTTTTGACCAAATACTTGTGACAGTTTTGCAGGGATGACTATTGGCACTTCCACAAAAAATGAACATAATGCGATTTTTGATAAATAATTATCAATAATGTGGATATAATGACTAAGTGGGTAAAGGAACTGCTTGAATAGTCTGTTAAATTTAGAAAATTACATCACTTTACTGTAATTCTGCCTTTAAAACCAGGAAAAGACAACACGTTCCATATCACTATATAAAAATATCCCAAAAAAGATTATATCTAGTCTTATTTCACAATATCGGTATAATATCAATATATTGCCCAGTCTTAGTCAGAGGGTGTAATTCAATAGAAACAACAAGGTTTGTGGGTTATCTTGAGTTATTGGGTTATGATTTCTGGATAAATAGCACTATGGGTGTGAAGAAAAATATTTATTTTTGATTTTGGGGTAAACTGTCACTTTAAAGCCGATTGCTTTAAATCTCACCGGCATTGCGCAGGTGTCCAGGCTCAGTGTCATGCTCAGTTTTTAGGGTGATGCATTGCTGGCCGAATGACCTCTGACACACAGTGATAAGTTCAGTGAAAGTGGGACATCAGCACACAGGTAGAAAATTTAAGATTTGCCTCAGGACGTCATTAAAATACCTGGTGCCTATGAAACACACCTTTCATGTGTTTTAGGAGTAATCTTAGTATTTTATTTTGGAGACATTCAAACACATACTAATGTGTAGGCTGTTTGGGGAATTTGGCACAAAATGAGGGAATGAGGGATTTGCTTGCTGTACCAGAAGGCTGCCCCCCCACCCCCTCCTCTAGCATTGGCTTGATGGATGTTTGATAATATGGAGGGTTTCCAAGCCTTAAAGGACCAGTGTGTAGGATTTACTGGCATCTTGCGGTGAGCCTGCAGATTTCAAACTCCTTGTGTCACCCTCCCCTTCCAAGCGTGTAGTAGAACTTCTTGCAAACCACAAAAGGCTGTATAGAGCCAGTGTTTGGTTTGTCTCTTGTGGGCAACTGTCATGGCGTCTCTCGCCCTCTGTTGATAAAAACAACTCATTTTAAGGTGATGAAAAGCAACTATTGTTATTTTCAGGTGATTATACACTAATGAAAACATACTTACTTATAAATCTTGCACACTGGACCTTAATGTTCTAATTATGCACCCTGTTATTTGCATGATATGAGGCCTTAAGTATCACATGCTAAATTAGTATAGTACTTTCTAATGCATTTTGTGCCTCTGAAATTATGTTTTAGTTTTGTACACATAAGATTAGATGTCATAATGACACTCGGTGCCCCACACTGAGTAGAATATTATTTATTCATATAGTTTATTTTAAAGAGAATTTTAAATTAGGTTTTCTGCAAAGCCCCCAACAGGTGAAGTTAGAGTAAGAACCCGGTTGATTGGCAGTCAGCTTCTGTTAAGTCGGCTAGACTTTCTTGCCATTCTGCACTGATTCGACTGATACCTGTAGTTTGCTAATTAGCTATCTCAGGGTGTTGCACATTGAACACCTGCACAGACTGCAGGGGGGTTGTGAGAACTGGAAAGAATATAATAACAGCTCCGTTTTTAATTTCATTTACCGAAACAGAATTACAAAGAGTAGATTTGTGTAATGCTTAAAATAACATTTGCAAAACGTGTCCCACTTTCACTAAACTTGGGGTCTGTGTGTGTATTTTGGATGAAGAGATGAACAATCCAAGATACGCTTGTGTGAATTTTTCTGCTGTGAGTTTTCCTCCATCTCAGCTGGGAAAAAAAAGAAGACATACTCAATCTTTGGTCATTCTGTAATGTATCACAGGTACTATCTTTACAGACCATTATATTGCACTGCAGCTCTTGCATACAGTTCCCCATCTTGACAAAAAAAAAATCCCATAATGCAGTGGAGAGAGAAGAGCGTCAGTTAATGAAATGTCTGAGGCTGCACACTTGATAGAACAAGATAAGTCCGCCTCTGACTCATTGGCCCTCGCAGGATTTCCTCATCCTCCTCCATATGAAATGCCTATAAAGATATGAATATCTCGTACATCTCGTCATGGAATTGCTTTGGTTCGGCTGAAATAAAGAGGCGAGAGTTGTGGACATCTATTAATCTTCTTGGTTCCTCGTGAACTGTTGACAATCTGGACTCCTTGCCACTCTGCCACAGTTGTCAGCCGGGAGCCTGACAGCCGGCAAAGAACTGATTCTACTCCAACACCAAGTTTCCGTCATGATTCTGCTGCTCTTCAGCCATCTTCAATACAACGCGTGGAGAGGGCTTTATCTCGCTGCCAAGGACAGAAAGGCTTTGACAGTCTGTTTGAATGTTCTCTAAAAAAAAAAAACAAAAATAAAAAAAAGCAGGAACTCCTGTCAGCGAGCTCCTGTCCTGCAATCTTCTCAAATTGTTTTCTTTTGCCTCGGGCCGTGAATTTCTTTGCCATCCTCATTTTTTATCAGCCGCCCAACAGAGAAAATAGAAGATATTTTTTTACCCTTCTGGTAATTCCTCTCCAACCCAAGCCTCTTCTCTCACTTAACAGTGTTCTACCTCTAATATTCATCTGTTTTCTCCTGCAGAAGGGCCTAAAAACTCTCCTTATATCCTCCTCCTCTTAATCGCCACACTACAGTCAACCACCTCAGATTTCTCACTGATGTGGGCAGCCTAACTAGTTAGCATCTCAAACAGCTGTGACCAAGAGTTATTTTTAAAATAAATGGATGTCACAACCTGGACAGGCTCAATTAATCAAATGTGTTGAATGTTTTTCATGTTTATTGGCTATTTTTCTCACCTGCTTTCTTGAAATTCCAATCAGACAACAAGGAAAAGAAAACATGTGGATTAAAGACTGATGTGTCAGTTGGAAAGCTTATCAATTAATCATAATAACAGCTTGTGGTTGAGCAGCACCATGACATTTAGGTTATAAAGGGCAACTGTGATAAGTTGAACGTTGCTCTTAATACAAATATATAATTAACTGTGCCCTGCCTTTTTTCAGTTTTTCCCTAAGGTGAGAGAAATTAAGAAAATAATAAAGCTGCGCCACTTTTTCTTTTTGGTAAAAATCTGATTGTTTCAACACACAGTCTACAGGTCGACTGATATGGTTTTGTTAAGGCTGATAGGTTACTGATTATTGGAATTGATATACTGTACATTTGCAGTAAAAATGAAAATCTTGGTGTCAAAATTCAGAATAACACTCCCTGAGATGGCTTTAAGCATATGTTTAATTAAAATCTAACTTTTCAACCTTATCGGAAAACAAAAAGTGCAGGGAGCTGACAGCGGCATTTCTTGAAGTTAACTG
This sequence comes from Lutjanus erythropterus, assembly GCF_056507025.1. Lineage (NCBI taxonomy): Eukaryota > Metazoa > Chordata > Actinopteri > Lutjaniformes > Lutjanidae > Lutjanus > Lutjanus erythropterus. The sequence continues at coordinate 22,004,725 of NC_139332.1, forward strand.
AAAAATTTAAATGAAGCACAGCAGCCTCCGGTGTTAATAGGCTGTTACTTGTGATGTTTAAGCAGTCAGCTTGTGCTGTAGGTGGGACATTAAGCGAGAGGCGAAGTCCTTTCACTTCTGGTGGACCACCGTCAGACCTTAAATTTTCCAACCAGCCACCATCAGCCCATCAGCCGGCAGTTAGTGATAAATTTACCCCCTCCTCACGTCCTCCCTAGTCTCGGCTGGGAGATGTGTGTGAGTGGCAAGTTCAGTAAGTTACATGTCCTGCAGACATTCACTGTGTTAAAATAACAAAATAAACTCACAGAGTATCAAGAAATGAAACGTTCTCACATCTGTTTTCCTCGTTAAAGAGAAAAATACAACTATTTCTCTTTTTTACCAAACTAAGACAGGCTTAAGTAGCCTGTTAACTCCTCATAAAACACTCTTAAGTCAAACTCGCTAGATAAAAATAATTTCTTGTTGTGCCATTAATTACACATATGATGTTTGTCTACTTAAACATGCAGGTCACTAAGTGGTTTCATGCAAAACTAAGTTACGACAAATCAGCGACAACCTGCGATTGTCTTGTCTTACAAAATTATCTTTCAAATTGACAAATGTGTAATTCATAACACAATTTTATATGGGATCAAAAAATGATTTTTTTCTTCGCTGTAAGAAGTGTTCATATTATTTTTAAGTTTGCCTTTCTATGGTGATTACAGATGCAGAGAGACAATTGCATCAGAGCCAAAGTAATTCAATCAGATTTAAAATATATATATATTTACAGATTCGATTATCATAATAAGGTTGAATATCAGAATCCGATAATTGGTCGGGCTGATAATCGGTCGACCGTAAACACAGACAAGTCTGTCAGTGTGTTTAGATGGTTTGCAAAAGATTGTGTCTCCCATGTATTGTAGTTGCATTTGAGTCAAACAGCCAAACATTTGTCTTTCTGAAAGATAAATCCCTGATAATCTTTGACAAAACTCAGAGGGTCACTTAACAGCACTTACTGCTCTTTTTTTTATGTATTTCCAGCACCCTCAAAGACTCTTCTAACCATTTAGATGAAAAAATATTCCACTGGCTGCCCAATTAAAAATTATTTTTAACATATTTCCCAAGTTGCATCTCATTTCTCTATTCCAAACCAAGACTGTAGCTGAATGTTACACTTCTCCTTGTTTGATTTGTGAACCAAATCAAATTATGATGTTTTGTTGTTGTCATCTTTGGTCATTTTTGTCCATATTAATGTCATTTTCCTTTATTTTTTTTATGTACATGAAAAATAACATTTCTTTTTCTTGTGTTGTACTCTTGTTGTAAGTGACTGTGGGTCCATCAATCTCAAAAACTAAAAAGAAAAACTTTACTTGTGTCTGTGCCATATAGCTGCATGGACACATCTTCAAAGACGTGGCTGCCGCATCAGAGTCAGTTTGGGTTGGTTGGTCAAGCGGAGGTTTGCTGTGGCGGACCTGGAGTTTTAACCCCAAGTGAGTCAGTTTAGTTTTACACTGGTGGAAGTCTGCTCTTCACTTCTGTCAACTGTGCTCCTCTGTGCAGCCTCTTCTCCAGTCTGTCGTGGTCCAGTAAGATTTCTCTCTGTTATATATATGTTTTTTATATGTTCCCCTGTAATCCGCTGTTTGCTCTGAAATCCATCGACACCACTGTTGCCAGTATAATGGGAGGTTTATCATACACTCCAGCCTCAGCTGTGCCATTCTGCTCTTTTTCCTCCGCCATGGCTTTCCAGTCCTTTTCAGCACTATGAGGCTTTACAAAAGTACCTCAATATATTGAGGGTTTTTTACCACTCAATCCTCCACCGGAGCATCACTCACCCTCTGAGCCCTGCTTTGTCACACTCCCAGAGTTTTATTTTGACATCCTCTAGGTTTGATAGCGCCATTTGCCTTTTACTCCGGCTTTGATACACTCCGAGTCTTCCTCCTCTGTGCTCTCTTTACTTCCCCAGATGAAAGCAGCCATTGCTGCTCCCTCCAGGGACAGCAAAAGAAATAATTTTCTGTTAGTTAGCACAGCGTGTAAAGCTGTTGTTTCATTCCAAGCAGGAAGTCCCGCAGAATAATGTTTTGAAGTGTAAGGAAGAAACAAACAATAAGGCAGTTCTTATTGTAGGGGAATTCTTAGTTGAGCTTCACCTTATTTTGAACTGTGTGAGATAATATAGAAGTATCTCAGTGTAGTCAGGGTTAAAGGGATTGTACAGTCATTTGATGTGAGGTAGTTTGAGGTACTTCTCCATAAGTCAGTGTCTCAGCTACAGCAGATGCAGGTCGGCATGACCCCAGTTTAGAGAAGCAGAGAGGTGCATTGGCATGGAAGCTAAGCAATGAACTGCTGCGAACTTGGTCAGCTCCGAAAGGTCACTTAAAAAAGTTCCACCTAAAAGAAAATCAATTTCCGATTAAGCATACTGTGTATTTCAAATGTTTTCAGTGCTTTACTTTTCTGACGGGAAATGGCATTATATGAGCCAAATATCGAACTTTCCAAACCAACCAAACTCCACTGGTGAAATCAGTAATTTTACCTTGATCTGTTAGTTAATTTGTTTTATTGTGTGACTTTGGTGTTTTAAATAGATAGTTTGGGTTTACCAAAGTCACACAATAAAGAAAACAAACTAAGATATCAAGCATTGGTAGACCAACAATTCATTTGTTCTCTTATATCCAGTTACTGATTTAGCCTCTGGAGTTTGGTTGGTTTGGACAGATTGATATTTGGCTAATATTACAGTGGTTTCCTGTTAGAGAAGGCCGTTTTGATGGAAAAGTGAAGCGGTGAAAACTACACACTACTGTAGAATACATACATATGAATATTATATTCTATTTTTGCCATATTCTGCCCATAAATCCTTAAATACCTTGTGTTGCTGACCCTGTCCGCAGCAGTTCGTGGCTAAACATCCATGCTGGTGCTCCTCCCTGCTTCGATAAGAACCTACTTCAAATAATCCAAACTGTTCCTTTAAGAGTTTCAAATTGCTGCTCGAGCTCAGGTTTCTTTTTTACTATTTCCAGCTGTTTAATTTGGGTCTGCTCAATTCCAAACGCAGCACATAATCATGGTTCTAAATACATTAGTAAAAATGAAGGTAGTTTGACAGAGAGCAGTGCACAGGCTGCGAACATGTTCCTATGGTAACTAGGCCACACTCCCCTTGGCTAGCTCACACACATGCAGGCAGAGGGACAGGCAGGAGAGAGACTGGGATGCTGGTAATCACACGTGATGGAGAGCAACTTCAGATTGTTTATTCAGGTTAATGTTCTCATGCCGTCCTCTACACATTCTATAAAACCCTGTCTCTTGGCCTTGAGAAATCGTGGTTACATTGCAGAACATTAGAAGTACCTTTCTCTCTGCTCCTCCAAAAATATCTGTCAGTTTTCAAGCCGATCTCAGGTTCTTTCCCGTGGCTCCCTCACGCCCACACTGCCCCTGCTTCCTCAACCCCTCCTCCCACCTCTGCTTTCAAATCCCGCAGCTCTACCTCTTCTGTGCATTTTACATTTACTTGATTACAGTGCTGTTTCTAAACATAGCACCAGAGTGGCTCTGAACACTGTCAGAGGTGTCACTTGTCCTTTTTTGCTCAACTTTTCTTAGCACAAACCCTACAGCCTAAGCTTTTTTCTTTTTAAAGGGATAGTTGGGATTATTTGATGATGAGTTACTCATCGATAGTCTGCGTATTACTCAGTAGATGGCAGTTGGCACGAATCTAGTTTGGAGAAGCAGAGAGGAATACTAACATGCAAGCAATGAACTGCTGTGGACAGCATCAAGAGCAAAAGGTATTTTAGCCACTTTAAAAAGGTCCACCTGAAAAATCAATATCAGTTGTGTGCTATATTTAGAAATATTTTTACCACCTTACCTTGCTGTCAGACAGCCTTTTCTGACAGGAAATCACTGTTATGTAAGCCAAATATTGCTCTCTGCAAGCCAACCAAGCTTCATAGGCAAAATCTGTGATTTTACCTCACAGAACATGAGAGCTGCTGGTCTACTGCTGCCTCTGTTGATTTGTTTGTGACTCTGGTGAGTTCAAACTATCCTTTTAAAACACCAAAGTAAAGCACACTCAAACAGTTTGCACACTTAAACAGTTTTTGTTGGACCTTTTTTGTGTAAATGCATTTATTGATTTTCACTGTTTTTATCCCACATGTGCACTCTACTTAAGTTCACTTACTCAACTCCTAAATACAAATAGACAGTATTCATCAAGTGTATTGCCAGCTGGAACTCCCCATACCCATCCCTAGCACCCTACTTACCCACCCAGTATTAATTACAAACAAAAACAACAATAACAGAGGGGAGGTGTGCTCGCTTGTGTGTTTTAAGCTTTGAGAGGATCCTTTGAGCGTGTACTTAATTTTTTCTAGCACTAAGAAATACATGAAGATTTTAAAAGGACATGTTGGATGTATTTTAAAGCAGTTAAAATGCCTTTTGTTGGTGACCCTGTCCAGCAGTACATCGCTTAGCTTCTGTGCTGGTGCTTCTCTCTGCTTCTCCAAACCACTGACATGCCGACCGCCATCTACTGCAGCAATACGCTGACTGTTAATAAGTACCTCATGCAACCCTTCTTCAAATAAACCAAACTATCCCTTTAAGTATCTTTTCAACGTTACTACCTTTTGAGTGGAAATGTAGGACTCAGAGTGAATTGAATTTAAATATACTGACTCTAAGTTTGTGTCCTCACTCAAAAGGGAGTCTAACTGTAATAAACAACAACCCTGGTGTTTATTCACCTTGCATTGAAAAGCATTGCAAGACGAGAGTTTATTCCATCAAGAAGCTGATTCTCTAAATGCCGGCAGAATGTGTCTCGGTGTGCTCGGCATCTCCAATGTCATTCTGCGTTTTGTAAATCGCTGCTCACACTTAAACCGTGTCAAACCTCCTGGGGCGGCGCTACCGGCTTGTCAAAAAGCGACGAGGTTGATCCGGTGAGGTTTTGCCTGTCAGTCATGCAGACTGATTGTTTGGACAGCTCGCTGTTAATGAACAGCCTCAACTCTCTGCACACATCTGCACTGTCAGTGGTTTTTCAACAGCTGTGATGCGGTGTTGAATTTATGATGGCAGATAAACCATCTTTGGCTCAGCGTACTTGGGAAGTTGGCGTTTATTTTCTTAGACAAGCGTTAGTTAAGTGTTGGCTCAAATAATCAATTCACCTAAATTAAAACATATTTTCTCACTTAGCCATAAAGTGCTATCCAAGTTCTTGGTGATTTAAAGAGCAGCTTAACACCCTGTTTTAGCTTGAATATGCCCCCTCCATGATATTAAAAAATGTATTCAAATCCAGTCTGCAGTGATAGCAGTGTACATCAATTTGTTTTGCAGTTTGCTGTGTATTTTTTTGGTCTAGAAGACAGAATGACAAGATTATTTCCTAGAAGAGCTGCCAGTACAAGCAGTAGGCGGTTTGAGGGGGATGAGTGGGAATGCCACCTCCCTTGTTTGCAAAATGACCAAAATACATCCCCCTTGTTACCCTGCCATCCCCCCTCTCCATATTCTAGTAGCAGAGAGAGTGCGGGGGCAGAGGGGTTGTTTAGTTGAATATGTTAGTCCAGACTAAATCCATGGCTATTCTGGTGGTAGACAGCAGTAGCAGACAGCCTTAAGGGCCATTAGGGGTAAAAAAAAAAAAAAAAAGAAAAGAAAAAAAGGCTGTCTCCATGTAATTTGGGTAAATTGAAGGTGCTGATAATATCACACTAGTGCTGTCTGTAGAAGATTTATCGCTGTCCATGAAAAAATAAAAGTATAAAAATGTTGTGTACAGCAGTAATTATAACACCACTGTTAATGGATTTTTGAGGCAGAAATCAGTGTTTGATTAACACAGTTTTACAGACTGATAGTGATGTAACAAACATGCAAACATTTGACAGTTGAAAAATAAACTTCACACGTTGTTGATGATGTCAAACATATCTTTGATATTTCTGTGCTCCAGTTCCTTGCTGATTATTGGTCATCATGCATGTTGTTAGATGTACCTGTGACAAGCTGTTGTTAGGTGTTCCAATTTATAGGTCTGGTTATAGGATGTATGGTAATATTGGCACGTTATTGGTACTGGCCAATAAAAGCTTTAAAATGAAACATCATATGAGCCAAAAATGAACTTCTCTGCTAATAAGACAGGCCAATAAGTTGAATCTTTAGTTTTGCGCAAGCCACCCAAGTCTTTCTGTGGTGTGGAGGATTTTATGTGTGATTTCTCAGTATTGGTCATGCAAGAAGGAGCCAAATCACATTCCTTCAACTCTACAAATTTAATTGCGCATGTTAAGAGCCTTCATCCTGATCACTACGACAAATATGTGAAGAACAAAGAGACGCAGACACTGTATCACATGTATCACATCAGCACCTTCTTGTCAATACACAGCTCTAAAATATATCGGCACTGGCAATCAGTGAAAATTAGTTGGAAAATATCAGCATATATTGGATGTGTGAAAAAAACAATATCATGCATCCCTTTTAGGGATTATGGGAACAATAGGGATCATGAGTTACTCGTACCTGAAGTTGCTTCTTGGTTAGTTGTGCATTATTATTATTATTGTATTAGAAATGGTGGCATTTTGGTTTATGTCAGATGCAGCATTAAATAGTCTGAGGTACAGAAAAAAATAAGCCTCAGCATTGTGTTACTGATTGCAGAAACTGTGCTGTCATATATGGATGTCATTTAATTGAATTAATTGTATTAATTCAATATTATTTTCCCCGGCATTCAACCACAGTTTTATAATGGGCAGTTTTTGCAGCAAGGTAAATAGTGCACATGATCAGAAGCGTTAAATTAGGATGTAATTAGTCTACCTTGACATATTGACTTACTCGGTGTTATGGACATGTTGGAGCTGTCGGAAAAGTAACAAATTCCCGGCCATAATTACCAGTTGGTTGTTGACATGAACGGTATTTACTAGTCGGAATGTGGCAATTACAGAGACTTCCATATGACATTAATGCGACATCTGCCCCAGCCGGCCTGTCTGTGACTCACCAGAGGCTCCTTGTTGTCAGATGCTCCAGACCAGACATAACGAGATCTTGTGTGTGCGCGTGTGTGTGCATGTGTGTGTGTGCGTGATCCGTTACTGGAAACACTGTCACTCCAAGGCAAACTGGACTGCACCATCACCACTGTGGACAGTTGCAATAAACTCATCCGTGCTCGATTTTCTCAGAAGGCTCAGCTCCCACCCTCAATGAATTGTGGGACATAAACTATGCAGCCTAACACCTCACACATGTGACATAAAACAAAGTGAATATGACATCTGACAGAGGGCTTGAAGAGGCTGCATACACCAAGCCGATTCCTCATCAGGAATGTAAATGTAGTTGATCCACCTAAAAAAACAAAAATACTATATCTAGAATATTTTCACCCCTTTACTTTGTCATCAAACAGCCTTTCCTGACAGGAAACCGCCATTATACAAGCTACGCATCTCTCTCTCTCCAAACCAAACAAACTCTGCAGGTGAAATCAGTCATTTTATCTCACAAAACACGCACCTTGCTGGTCCAGCAACATGAAAGTCACACAATAACACAAGCAAACTAACATATCAAGGCAGCAGTAGGCCAGCAACTCCTGTGTTCTGCGAGGTAAAATTACAGATTTTGCCTATAGACTTTGGTTGGTTTGGAGAGAGTGATATTTGGTGTCTATAACAGCAGTTTCCTGTCAGAAAAAGCTGTCTGACAGCAAAGGTAAGTGGTGAAGATATTCTATATATAGTGTACACTTAAACTGATATAGCCAATGCCAAAAAGTTATACATGTAGTGGCTTTACGGTAGGCATCCAAATACATTACACAATATAAGCATAATTACTTTCTGCATTATATTTATATCCAATGCATTTTGAAAGTCACTGTACTAAATAAACCACTTTACCGCCCTGACATCTATAGACTGTCCCAGCAGCTTTCTCTGTGGGAATTTGGGCCATACAGTCATAGCTGTGTCCTTCAGATCACACAGCCACCACTTGAAGAGGACACAGTCAAACTTTAAAATAACTTTCTGAACAAATGAAACTGTGTGGGGCTGTTAACAGTTTTTTGAAATGTGTGAAAACTTTTTCACATTGAATCTTAAGGCTTTCTTTTTGATAAAGTCCGTCTGCAAGCCAACAAACAGGCACAAGTTAGGACTGTATTCTAGATATTGATGCACAGGTCCAACTGTTCGTAGTTTAGATACAGATTCAGATACCTCAGCTCTGTAAACAGATCTGATTTCACCATTCTTTTGTCCCCAAACTTTACATCTGTGCACCTCACTGCAAATTACTGATTAGAATCATTTTTGGCCATGGATATGCTGGCACTGTAGCTCAGTGTTGGTTTGTCTGTTAGCATATATGGGGTGCCATAAAATTTTGTACAGATGTTCATGGTTCCCAGATGATGATTCCCATAACTTTTCTTATATAGTACTAGCATGAGGTTAATAACTGTGACTCTGACTGGAATGTCCATTGGATGAATTGCCATGAAATTTGCATGAATGTCCCCCTCAGGGTGAACTGTAATAATTTTGGGGATATATATAAAAATATATCTATACACACACTTTGGGTCAAGACCATGCTAACTCACTAAACTAAGATGGTACCCATGGTAAACCGTAAACCTGGAACAGAAGTACACTTTGCACATTTATTGCAGAGGTGTGTAGAAGAGAGACACATGGATCAAAAGTTGCAAATAAACTCCTGCACACTCTCTAACTTGCAAACTTGCAAGCAATTTTTAAACATCAGCATGTTAATTTCTGGTGTGTCCCAAATGGGAATGGGTAAAGGCAGAAAGGCCTGAAGGCAAACTTCTCCCAGGAAGTGACGCAATGTCAGATGTCCATCAAAGCGCAATTTTCTCTCTACCAGTGTAACTTCATAAATTTCATAAGATTTAATGTTTTTTTCAACAGCTATCTGGAGCTGTTTCACCACCACCCACAGTATATTTCTTTTTTTCCCAAGCTGCCAGCAGCTCCTCCGTTTCCTTTGTGCATTACATTGTGTCAGCATAGTATCCATCAACAGTACACTCAGAAATTGGTTGTATGCAGTCTGCATTCTGTCTGGTGACTGGTGTCTGGTTTGAGTTTGACTTCATTTTGTTGCTTTTCCTGTGTGAAAAAAAGTAGTGTTGACATGGGACACACAGGTCGTCATTGTTAACATCCTGATGTTAGCATTTAGCTCAGACCACTGTGGTGCCTAATCACAGCCTAACAGAGCTGCTAGTGTGGCTGAGGACTTTTTGACCAGAGAGTAGAGTTTTGTGAAGTGTGGTTACGTTGGATAAGACATCGCCATGGATAGCTATTGTGCTAAAACTGAATTAGCAGTTTGCTAGGATTGAATGAATGTTAATGATAGCAGAAAGGAGAAATATATCATATATTTTATGTACTAAAACATAAAATGACATGATATGTCATCAGACATTAAGGAAACATGCTAAGTTGTAATGCTGACCTCTTTGACAGCAACGCTACAGCTGCAGTGTCATCCTTTGAAATTTCCATTCCGGTCCAGAGCGTCTGTTTTGTATGCCACTTTCACGTTTATTCACGTTCAAATGAATGCCGAATGGCCGCCCTAACCCTCCCTAATGGTCACTTACAAACAGTACAAATCAACCCAGCTGTTCACTTTAGCTCACTTCAGTCACAGCTTTGACGGAAAAAAATACCATCCTGTCACCGTCCTCTGGCGGCTTAAACATGTCTCACGAAGCTGCCAGACAGAGCATCCATGTTTCAGCTTGACTTCAGGTCATAGTGGTGTTTGACACTGAGACAGTGGAGTGACACGCCCCCAGAGTATCACAGCACAGAAAACTGCTCACTTTTATATGATTTTGAGACATAATTTTATATACTTGGTGATTTTTATAGTAATTCAAATTAGATTTTGGCTGTTTCTGTGGTGTGTGAAACCAAGAACACATGTTTATTGTTGCTTTATACTGCCTTTAAATAGAGGTTCAACCTGATCACTAGGGTCTTACATATTTCACCTTTAATGGAACTATTAAATAGCCGATACCCTGTACACCTAATCGGATCAGTACATCCCTAATTGCAGTTTCAGTAATGATGGTTTGATGATTGTGTGCTGTTGGTTGAGATTAAAAGTTGAGGTTTCATTAAGTGCATCTTTTGGTAAATGAATAACTGCTGGAAGATTTCCTGGTTATTAAAAAACAGTTTGCACTTGGTCTGGCTGCTCCTTTCGTTATCACTTGGTTTGAGAGGTGGCACATTGTACAGTTATACAGCATCTGTTGTTTGTCTATACAGAAATCATGTGAGAAAGCTTAGTATTTAATTTAATTTATTAAAGTTACCAAATGTGTATTAATAGAGAGATATATGCTAAAGGTTGAGTATGTTTCTCCTACACCCACTCACAGTCTTCCTCTTTCTGTCTTTCTCTCCCTCTGTATCACAGTTAGCTAGAGGCTGTTGCCACCCACACACTCCATCCTGACAGCAATTTACATTCAGAATAGCCCATGTGAACACATCCATGTGTTTTAATATGTCACGTTTACTTAGAGCACTACATGTTGCAGGTGACTGTTTTAGTGGCAGTGGTGTCAAAAATTGGAAATATGCTAAATATTCCTCTGCGGGGTCATTCAATCAATTCGCTGTAGCTCGGCTCTGCCTCGGAGAAGTGTCAGGATTCAGGCCCACATGAGAGACACACAAAAGAAAAATTTCCTTCAGTTGAAGGAAGATTCCCCCCGTGGGCAGCCGATAGGTCTGATCAGTTCACTCACACGAGAGTGGTACCAGGAACACAGTGTTTTGCAGCATGTAACTTAGTGTTTTTCATCATCTTTATTGTGCAGTTGTGTGCCAATATCTTCTACAGTTCGAGTAGAAGCCCTTGGAGTTGTTTCCATGGATACCAAACAATTAGATGGGATTCAGAATAGAACCTGGAGAGTAGCCTATTTACAGGCTTTAGGAGGAAATCATAGGATGACAGTGTCTTGATCCTTTGGGTAATGGGTAATTTCTAAAAAAATAAAATAAATAAATAAATAAAAGCTCCCACAGATCAATCAGAGACAAAAATAGAGAAGCAGAACGAATATCAACATGAAACATAATCACGTGTCTGGGTTTAAGAGACAAGACCAACGTTTGGATGAATCAGTGATGTTTTATGCATACTTCAAAGGATCAAATGTATGATATGTGATTTTGATTACACAGCCTGCTTAAACAATGCATTGAAACATATGAATATAAAATAGAATATACCTTTATTTTACAGCTAATGCAAAAAATACCTTTGGTTTCAAGTAAGAGTTATATTTTACCTCTGGACATACTTCACTCCACAACCCTACACTCTGTTTTGGAATTTAGTGGCCTGATAATCTCCATAGACGGATATCTGCGTATGAATCTGTAGGCAAGGGACGGGGTTTTGGTTTTGGAAGCATTATGGTTTCTGATGTTAGTCCGAGTAGTATTGACCAGTCATGTTTGAGCAGGCTGTGATTGAATGCAGGTAAACAGCCCGTGTGGAAAGCAAAAGAGGCAGAACACATTGGCTACTAGAAATTCCATCAACGTGTTCTCGAGATATCACGTTTCCAAGAATGTGATGACCTGAAAACATAATCCTTCTGGCCACAGCTGTTGCCGGTGTGGAGCCATAAAAATAGTTTTTTCAAGGTTTTTCCAAAGTTGTGGATCACACATGTCCTTCAGGATACAGTCATTGTGGTGCACAAAAAATTGTGATCGGTCCAATAATATGCTAGAGTGGCTCCGGACAAGATGCAAGTGCAATGATCACACACACACACACACACACACACACACTCAATCACTCATGCACACACCATCAGCTAGAATTATGCTAATTCACTAAACTAAGCTGGTGACCCTAGAAAACAATAAATCTGAAACAGAGGAACACTTTGCACATCTATTTCATGAGACGATACTGTATAACTTGCAAAAAAAATTAAACCTGCTAAACATCAGCATGTTTACTTTATGGTGTGTCCCAAATCCATACTGCATACTAACTCTATACAGTGTATACTACATACTAATTGTCATAGTAAACTGTTTTAGCAGTCTCTTAATGCCTTTGTGGGAGGTTTGCTTTCCTGACATTCTGTCAGAAAGGTTGGCCTCAGAGAAAGGTCTAAGGCTTTTTGGCAGAAACATCTACTGTTTAACATCAGCCATCTTCGGACGATGAGTAAAGTTTTTATTAGCTTTTAAAAAAATAACTGCGTTCATATCTGTTTATAGAGATTAGCCTCCAACTCCATTTCCATGTCTTAAGTTACTAAATGATGAAGCATAAAAGAGGAAGTCTTGGCCTGGATATCTGTTATGCTACACTGAAAGTCCTGAAACATTTTCCGTTTACCCCAGAAGCTAAATCATCTTCAGATCAAAGCCAATGATTCAGAGACTGGTGGCCTGATAACTTTACTGAACTGTTTTTTTTGTTATCCCCGCTAGGTGGATCACATGTTCACGTGTGTGTGTGTGTGTGTGTGTGATCAATGAACAGGCAGCTAGTCTGCAGCTAATCTCACTTACTACTGGACCAATCAGCCTCATTTCTTTTGTGCACAATAATGACTGTATGCTGAAGGACCTCTGTGATTCAGAATTTTTGAAAAACCTTTTATATGACTCCACACTGACAGCAGCTGTGGCCAGAGACACAGAGGCATTAAGTTTTCAGGTCCTCCCATTCATGTGACAGTAATATCTCAAGAATGCCTTGAGGGAATTTCTTCAAACTCAGTTCAAGCGTCCACTTGGACTCAAGGATGATTAGACTTTGGTGGTCAAAGTTTAAGGTCAAAGTGATCTCACTTAACACATTTTTGGCCATAACTCAAGAATACATGACAAAACTTCACAAAAATATCTAAAAGGTGAAAAGGTCAAAGGTCAACTTTCCTTTGACATCATAATGTTCAGCTCTCTATTAGTCCTCTGTACTTCTCTGTAAGAATAGTCTCTATGTCGCAGCATGTTTTTCCTTGCAAATTACTCAAAGGAACTGTGCACATATAGTGAGAACTTCCATTTTGCCCAAAATGCACTTAATACCTTTTTATTAAATTCCTTCAAAGCTGCATATTGAATTCCCTCAAGTCTTCACTACACTGTAAATCTGGACAGGCCTGGATGTGAGCTGCAACTTGACTGGTTGGTGGAAACATACAACTGTAAGGTTGTAATTCTGTTTTTTGACTGCTCTATTTTATATGGCCATTGACAGCTGACTTCTCGCTCTTCTTAAACGGCTGCTCGGCACAGCAAGTGATCAGCAACTGTTTTAGTTTGAAATCTTGCTTCAGCTCAGGACAATGTATGTCGAGGTCATGTCGGTGTTGGTTGAACTTGACAAATCTCTGCTGGTTGCATGTGGCAGTCGTGGTGGCATTGCAGTAGGTGCTTCACCATCTGTTGCCTGATGGGGATCTGCACTCTAATTTACTCTTCTAGTTTAACTTTATTTTTCATTCACCGTGACATCATGCTCATGTTTTCTTATTTCTTGTGAATTATTATTTTATGTTTTTCCCTAATCTATCAGTAGCGAGTGTAGAAGCTGCAGTGGTGCTTCCCAAGAGTGTTAACTTAAAGTTTTTCAAATATGTCACATTAAGAGACTTGTAACTCAACTTACAACAACTTGTACAGCGACGTTAATCTCATCCACGCTTTTCACTGTTTTTCATGAATGAAGCTCAGAACCTAACCAGCAGTGTAGGAACACAACATCCCCTTTCTTTGTCCCTCCTACTAAACTTTGATTAGTCGATTGTTTCTCTAACAGAGGGAAACAACCATCAATGCGAACAATCAGACCCATTTGAATTGCTGAATAAATTGGACATGTGGGTGGTGATTCACTGGTCCGGAACCAGACTAGGAAATATGACAATTTTTCAAAAGAAAAGGAAAGATGGTGGGAAATTTACATATAAAGCTCTGTCTTCAGTGACACGGAGTGTATTTCCCTTCTTTCTGCTGCTTCAAAAAACTTGGATGTCTGTTGTTGTTTGTATGGAGAGAGGGAGGATTCTTGGAGTTATATGTGGAGTATTCTGCTCCTGTGCATTGGCCTCATCTTTTTTAGCCAGCACACGGTCGTGTTGAGAAATCATCAGATCTGATTCCCTAAAGATAGCTGTCTATACTTTTATAGATCCACCACCATGTTCCAGTGTTTGCACAAGTCAGACGAAGAATATAGGGTTCAACATGACTCATTGGAGCATGTTAGTTCTTTCCACCATATAGGAGTCCAATATATTCTCGCATCATCTCATTTTTCCAGCAACTGGAAAGCCAGTTCCACATTGACCTTCTAACTATGTAATTTAGGGTCTTATGTACATATCAGTAAGAACCTAATGATCAGTAATGAACCTAACATGATTAAAAATTAGTTTTAATCCAAATTCAAAATATTGTCATTTAAGTTTTTCTGCACTTTCCTGACATTGGGTTTGAATTGAGCTTGTTTATGCTTAGACATTTATAATGAAAAGTTTGTGATTAATTCTACAAACTAGTAAGAAATTCATGTCCGTGGTTTTATTCAAACAGGTGCTCCTAATATCAGTTGCGCTCGCCTGATACCTCGTCACCTTGCTCCATTCCTGTTTCTTGTAAATAGATAGATAATAAATAGATGTGCTAGGCTTGTCTATGTTGGTGAGAAAACCGAATATTGAGGATGGTTAAAAACTGTTGATGAGCAACCTGTAAAAGTGGCATATATTCACATTTTAATTTCTATATGCTTATACTTAATGCTTGCCACCAGGTCAAATTTCCCTTAAAACCAAATGAGACATGCCAGTGTTCACATGTTCCCAGGTAAGTTACAGAATGTTAGACAGTTAAATAGAAGTAGAAGATTTTTATTTAGAAAATTTTATTTTATTTTTTTAAATCTTGTGGTTATGGTGAAGGAAATGCTACCTCTTTTGTCAACAAAATATGAAAGTTCCTTGTAATAGCTTCAAGTAGCTAGGTAATATACATCAGTCGTAACTTGTGAGTTGGCTAATGTTTTGCTAACATCTATGTCACTTTTACAAGAAAGGAGAAAGTTGACTGATGTACCAAGTTTGTTTCACTGTTGGAGCACAGAGTAAAAACGGGCAGCTCTTTGGCGGAGTCAGTTTGCTAAATTTGTTAAATCTATACAAACTCAAAAGTGAACTGAAGCCATTAGATTGCTCCAGAGAGTTGTTTTACCTCATAAGACACAGGAGTGTCGCTGCCTCAATCCACAGCAACGTTAGCTTAGATCTGAACTCACACAATAACATAAACAAACCAACAGACATATGAGTTAAGATTACCGTTTTTCTCAAAGGAATCTTGGTGGAAGAAAGCACACATGGCAACTGCAGCAGAAACGCCTGTCAGATGGCCAAGTAATCGCTGAAAATATCTTCAAGCGTTCCTTCTTTTAGGTGCCTAAAATACGTTTTGCTGTTGACGTCGTCCACAGCGGCACAATGCTTAGCTTCTGTATTGGGTCAATCAAAACTTCATCTGCCAAAATGTGCCGTTTTTTGAACAAGGTTTTCTAATAGTTAGAAATGTTTATTTTCACTCAGGTTCTTGTGGATGTTTAATGAGACACTCAACTTTGATATCATATATGCATTTGTACTATTTTAAGCTAAATTTCCAGGAACTTTTCCAACGGACGGGGGATGAATACCCTCTGAGTATCTTTTTAACTGTCACAATGTTGTTCCTTGTGTTTCCTTTTGTTGTTGTTCTTTGAGGCTGTAGCTGGCATTTCTGTTGTTGTTGTTGTTGTTAGTATCGACAGATTAAGGCTTTGGAGTTTCATGTGGAGTATTCTGCTCGGGTACATTGGCCTCGTCTTTTTTAGCCAGCACACAGCGATGTAGAGAAAACACCAGATCTGATTCCCTGAAGACAGCTGTCTATACTTTTATAGATCCACCACCATCTTCCAGAGTTTGTACAAGACACACAAAGAATATAGGGTTCAAGAGGACTCATTGGAGAATATTACTGTTTTTTCCTCTATATAAGGGTCCGGTATATTCTTACATCAGGTTTTGCACCATTTTTCACTTGCCTTGGTTACAGAAAATTTTCCAATGGAAGGGCAATGAAAAGCATCTCTTTCAAACTGTCACAATGTTGTTTGTTGTGCTTTTTGGAGGCTGCATCCGTTTGTCCTGGTTGGTGAGCTTCACTTCCACTTATGCTGTTCTGCATTGTTGACGTGCTGATAACTTGTTTGTGATTATTGTGTGTTTGTCATGTTGAATGATATTACTATTTTTGTATGTGAAAACAGCTGCAAGGTAATAACACATGCTGTGAATAAGATAATGTAATAAAAAAAATCAATAAAATGTTCCTCTTAACTGATTGAAATGAAGGGTTTAACATATTGTACTTTTTAGTGATAACGTAACAATCAAATCAAGCAATATTATTTTCATAACTTTAAAAGAAAAACAATACAACAGTTTAAGTTATTAAATGATAATTCTACATCACAATTACATAATCTGCTGTTGTATTTTTTATGAGGTAATCATGCAATATTGTACAAATGTGTTTTATTCCTTTTGTGACCCATTTGAAAGGACATCCTGTCATTTTCTTATTAAATCATCAAGTCTGTAAAATTGTTCATGGCTTGTTCGTGGCTCTCAAGAGTGTCAGAGCACTTTGTACACCAGCGTTATTTTTCAGTCAAATTTAATATGATTCTGCTGCTTGTGAAACTGTTATTTAACATTTTATCCGTACATGCCACAACTTGTTTCTGCCTTGACACATTTTTATCAACACTCCTCATACATATTTCACCCATTGCAAAATTTGAATGGATGAGCTATTAAAGTTATTAATTTCCTTTCTGATTTAATGCCATTTTCTTATTATTGCCTGCCAAAGTTGGTGTAACCCGTTTGACATTAAATTGTCTTAATCGTCAAACGCATTGTGTAATTGCTACCTAGATGAGCACAGACACAGATAAACTCTGAGCAGTCTTTCAGGAATTGATGGAAATTTACTCAGCAACAGCGCTACAGCAACATGATAAATTTAAATGGCCATAACTCACCAGCCAATCAGTCTGACTCACCGAAGTTTGCAGAGTTCATTATTAAAATCCCAATATTAACAGCATTTTGTTGTAATTCAAAAATCAGCAGGATCTGTATCTGGGTTCAGGTGCAGGAAATAATTAAAAAGGACAAAACCATTTTATATTTTTTAGAATAATACATGTGGGAAATTTAACACCTGCATTTCTTGACTAATGATTGTTCGATGTTTACTGATAAAATGTCTGCACTCTTTTTTCGTAGACCAATCTCGCAGGGCAAGTTTTGCCTCTGTAAGACAGTCAAGCATGGAAACTCCTCCGAATGCCACCCCACAGCCCTTCAGACAGCCGGTGAGTACAGTCAGCACTGCCTTCCTCTCCTGATGCAAGTGTATGGCATATGCAGGGCTCAACACAAACTTTCCAAGAGGAAAAATCAGGTTTTTAACCTTGTTAACATGTTCATGTGGTGTTTTTAATTTGGTTTACAAGATATATCAGGAGTGAAATAAGCAGTAAACGCCATGTCTGAGTGTTTCTTACTTTGAAACTGCTGTGAGCAAAAAGAAAAAAATAACATGATGCAGTCAGGTTGAGTATATGACCTTATAACCCTAAGGAACCAATCACATTAATCGAGGGGGTCGCGAGGAGGTGGTGCTATACATATAATTCACAGCGATGCCCAGACCACAGGAGAAGCCGGATGTCGCTATTTACCGTGATTAGCTAACAAAACAGAGGAGAAGCTCGGTGCAGCTGCTCAGGGGTAGTGACGGGGGTTTGGGTGTGTGGAGTGGGCGGGTACTGTTTGCATATTCATGAATCTTTGAATACTAAATGAAGGCAAGGTGCAGAGCTGCATGTAAGTGATTTTAGCATTTTAACTTATTTTGCAAGAAAACCTATCAGACACGATTTATAACTTTTTGCAGAGCAGTTTGTATTTTTTAAAACATTACTTTTGATCACTGGACAAAGGTAAAGTGTTTTTTTTTTTATTAGACAAATGGTTTGGAGAATATTATGAAGGCGTGATATCAAACTGAGAGGATACTTGAATATGACAAGATCACTTTCTCTACAGCCAATATCTCCAGAACTCTGCAGCTCACACCAAGACAATCTGTATGGATAAATAGCATCACAGGCCAGAGGAAAAAAAATATGTATTTTTGATTTTGGCTTGAACTGTCCCTTTAAAATCAGCTCATAACTTTGTTCATTGACTTGTGTTGATCAAATATCAAACAATTTGTTTGTTTGTTGTTAGAGGTAAAAGCAGTTAAATATCACAAATATCTGCCTGCATAAAACTAAATCTTTGCCTGACTGGTTGTTCAGAACCAGATAGGCAATGAAAAAAATGTTCATCTGGTTCTGGTTCCAACCTGTAAAAACAATATTTAGATATCACTAATGCAACAAATATTATAAATATATTTATCTGAGAGTTTGTATTTTGCTGTTTGTTGTTCCTATATTTAATATGTTAAAGTGGTTGCCACTGATGAGAACCAAAGACCAAGAATTGGTTGCCAATGGCGACCTGGCAACGGTTACTGTTGAGCCCTGATATCTAAGCTCTCTGCTCAGTCCAATATTATAAATTCCCACCAGGGAATATGATGCTTGAAGGAGAGTTTGCACTTTTGTAGATACATTTTCATGCATAAGGTTTCTCATTAAGCCTGCTAGTAAATTATATTTTTTATTGCAAATGTTCCAAAAGTTGGGGGAGATGTTTTAAATCTCCTCATATTAACTTAATTTTTTCTATTTTCTCGTGATGAATCTTCAGAGTTTTCTCAATCGGCGGCTGAAGGGCTCCATCAAGAGGGCCAAAAGTCAGCCCAAACTGGACCGGACCAGCAGCTTCAGACAAATGATTTTGCCCCGGTTCCGTAGCGCTGACCAAGAGAGGTAAGTAATCTTTATTCTGTATAAAGCTTCATATAAACCTTCATATAATTCGAGGTAATACCAACCGTTTTCTAATTCAGTCTCACGTGGGGGTTGGAGCCTGTCCCAGCATGTGCTGGGCAGAAGCCAGGGAAACAACATGGACAGGTTGCCAGTTTATCACAGGTCTAACAAATATATCCCTAACTGAGTGTTTCCTTGTGATCAGAACATTTTAAATCAGTTTTTTCTTGTTATTATAAAAGACTTATCATCTCACTTCTACCCAGACTGTCTTGAGCAGTTTATGTTTCAGCTTATATTTCTAATGTGGTGATTATCTATAATCAGTAGACATAAGGCTTGCCTGTTACATGTATGATACAGTTTGTCCTGTGGCAAGATCATGCAGTAATTATGTGATCAGACAAAATAATAGATAAAAATAATTACAGTGAGGATTCTGTGTTCCTCTGGATCATGTTCTTGGACTGTGGGAGGAAGCTGCAGCACCCAGTAGAAACCCACACAATATCCAAGAAGAATACACGAACTCCACTCAGACAGAACCAGAGACCATAAACTGTTTTCCTTTAGATGTTTTGTTTTGACTTTTTTTTGCCTTTATTTGATATTTGACAATAGCTTTGTTTACATGGACCCGAATATTCCACAAAGGATCGGAGTAATAGTCCAGTTGTAATAAAAATGCTCAGTTGGAAGGGACTGGCCTGAAGGAATTTTCAGTCGGGTTGAGATTGTGTAAACTTTTGATAATCCAATCAGCAGGAAAATATTTGCACTGACCATGTAAAGGCTTAATCCAATTGTTTCTTTCTGGTTGGAATAAATATGCCAGTCCCACCAGGAAGTTGTGGTGTTACAAACGCAAAGGTTCGTGCAAATTCAACCAATCCCTGTGAATTCTGCACAACCTTGCAATTTGTGCATTCATGCCAACTTTTATGTAAATTTGACCAATGATTGTAGCTTTCCTGCAAGTTCCACCAGTCATAGCAGCCTCCCATGTAAACATCATACATGTGCATTTCACTGAACTGACTCAATGTTTTATTTTTTACAAACTTATTTATTTTATTTATTTTTAATGAATGGGTCACAAAGTCATTATTGACATTTATCAATGCTTGGTGCACTTTTACATTTGATCATTTTCTGCTTGCTGTTTTAACTCCAAAAAGATTTAGGTTTTTTTGTGGTGTAGCCTTTTTGGTAAGGTTATTGTACTTTAAATTAACTTAAATTGTACTTTTAATGAATTATGCAAAAAAAAAAAATAATAATAACAATAATTTTTTGCAATTATCACTTGCTCTGACAGTTTGATTCCAAAAACACTTACAAACATCACAATATGCATCACAGTCTTTTAGAAAAGCTGACATGAAATTTAGGCTGCAACAGTCCGAAAAAATGCCTTTGAAATCCTGGAGGGGCTGATATGTTTTTTCTGTGCATATTTGCTGGACATGGGGCTTAATGTTAGATTATGTCAACAAGTTTCCAGCAGAGACAGAAACATGGCGGCAGCAAAACAGAGCTGGCTGAGGCTGATGCAACATTTTTTGTTGGAGATCTTAAGAGATTTAAAGACTGTTGAACACCTCAGCAATTGAAAGGCTCGAAACAACTAGTTCTTCAAACAAGTGTTTGAAAAGATGCACAAAGCTTGAACCCACCAAACCATTGACCAACTCCATAACTGCTGGAAAAATTTTTGTTTTAGTTTTAACAGGTGAAACAGCTTCTTCTTTTGTTACGTTTATGGCAGATTAGACGGTTTGCAGCCAGCGAAATCGCTTTGCTCAAATCAAAAAAAGTTATATTTTGATTAAACACATTGATGCATGTAAATGCATCATTATATCACTTTATTTAGCACGTGTGTAAACAGTTAATATGGAATTAATAATTAGAATGATTTTAATCAGGTCAAAGAAATATTGTCCATGTAACTGCAGCTAGAATACAGGAAGAAAGAGTATGACGTCAGGTGCAAAATGAACTCTTGTCCACCTGCCAAATGGTTGATGAATGTTCAGACTTTACCAACCACTCAACAATGTACCACTCTTATTTTGGCTTGTGAGTGAAGAAAATCTTTTATCCCCTTTGATATTTTATCAACAATTGACTGGTGCCAATTTTGGTCCCTGTACTACATGAAACAAATGTTTCCAGCTGGAACTGAACCAGGGAAAGTTGTGGTTATATGGTGCTTTTACCACCAAGATGCCCCACAAGCATCACAAAGATGACATCCACAGTACACATAACTCAAACAAGTTTATTTATGCATTTAGTTTGGGAGCATCTTTAACCTGTGGCCACTACTCAGCCATCAACAATCAAATCAGTTCTTGCTTGCATGGCTGACATGACACTTTGTGTACTGGGTGTAACTTTAGTGGGTTTGCTGTGACTACCTTGGAAACTATTTCATTTTTGCTGCTGAGGGCTACATTTCTTTTTGAGCTGCTGTTAGTACAATGCTAACCTCAATACCTAGATTCAAGGTCGCCAAAAGCTATTTGTGTACTGTAATTTATAGTGTATAGTATGTCATGTCATGTGTAATTATTGTGCACTTCATTAAAGCAGCATGGTGCAGTTGTCGGTGAAGGTACTGATGATGTTTATGCCCTCTTTGTCTCATGTAATTTTTTGCCATAGGGAGGATAATTTCAGTCTGTCAGTCCAATACTTTAGTTCGTACTGATATATATGTATAAAGTCCAGATTATGGTGGCAAAATGCAAATGCTAGCAATCTTTATTCAGATATTGGTGTTCAACTGACATTACTGAGTCAGTTTGCTGTCTTTCTCAGTCAGGTCATCTAATTATGGTGTCTTTAAAGTCACAATGAAATGGAAGTCGGTCTTTATCTTTTCTGAGTGAAGCAGAATATGTGGGTGGGGTTTAGTTAGATCAGGAGTGGTAGGATAAGGGTTAGTTGTGTACATGTCACAGATTTTCTTCATATCCTACATGCCTAGTTTCATAAGATGAGTTTGGTTAGCTAGCATCCCAACTCACATTTGATTGGATGCATTTATGTAACAACAGATCAAGATGAGTCATCAAAGATATTTTTATGTTTTACAGCTAAATAAAAGAGAGGGGTTTTGATAAAATAAAAGACTCAGAAATGTAGCATCTTGGAATCTTGGGAAATGTAGTGAAATCCGATTTGCCCTTGTCCAAAACAGACATTTTGACTCATCATAGCAGAAAAAGCGCATGTGTAAATAATATCATTAATGTTGATTGAATTCCTTTTAAGACTTGACTTACCGGGCAATTGTTAATGTTTTAAGTTACATTTTCTTTTCCCGCTGTGACAAATGGAAGTCTCTGCTGTGAAAATTGCTACTTGTTGCTTCAGCAGCCACTCTTTGGAAAGAGTTACGTACAGCTGTCTCCAAGAGATTTGACTAGACTCACATGTTCAGAGTCCACAGATAACTTTGGTCCCCTTGACTTTTTATCCAACACTAGATCAAAATGTACACTAGTCCAGTGGATGTGGATGACATATCATTACTACATGAAAGAAAAATATCGGTTAGTTAATTTTATGTCTGCACAACAGAAAAACATGAGGAGGAGAAGAATGTTTTGTATCCACATCACTGATGCAAGGCTTTTGGGAATCAGCATGTTTGAAAAGTGTAATGCCTGAATGCTGTCTCCAGATCATACATATATTTAAATAAATACTTCTGCTAATTTATTTTTGAGTTTTCATCGTATACTACTTAGATTGTTAATTATTTACAACAGCTCTCAAATGCAAGAATAATCACAGATATACAACAGCTCTACATGTGCCAGTTATTAGTTATCAGTAATAAATAGTGTATTCTTTATTTATTTACTCATTTTTTTGGCTCTGGCAACACAGATCGTTCCGCAACAGGACTGAGATTGGACTGTTGCCAAGCAACACAACCATTTTACTGCACACTAATATGCTAGATATTTTGTGTTGACACGTTACCATAATAGTGAAGTACTGTGTACTCTGTCTGATAAAAAGTATGTGACGAGATATCCAGCGGTAATAAGCCCTGAATCATTACCGTCTTGTCTGTTGTCTCTACCTGTTGGTCATTTTAATGTTAATGTAACAATTATTAGAACA
The DNA here is from genome assembly GCF_056507025.1 of Lutjanus erythropterus. Taxonomy (NCBI): domain Eukaryota; kingdom Metazoa; phylum Chordata; class Actinopteri; order Lutjaniformes; family Lutjanidae; genus Lutjanus; species Lutjanus erythropterus. The sequence continues at coordinate 22,028,038 of NC_139332.1, forward strand.
CCTGATGAGCAGAGTGATACCTGTAGATAAAAGTCCCAGTGCTGTTGCACTCTGTATCAGCGTAGATAAATAATGTAGATAAATGAAAGTAAAGAGAATGAAGTAAAAGAAACACCAGGCGTTAAAATCATGTAAAAAACGATTGAATCTTAAGGGCATAATATGCAACATTTAAAAAAAAAAAAAAAAAAGATAGATTCATAAAAAATAATCCATCTCAATCATCTCTAGAAGTGTGTGATGGTGGCTGTATCTGCTTGTATTTACTTATTTTCTCATTACTTTGCTGCTCGGGACATTTTACCAACCCAAAATGTTGGTATTCGACATCCTGGTAATAGAACTCAGCAATCAAATATCTCTCTGGTGTATTTACAGAAATCAGACAACTCTACTCAACTAACACCACTCATAATTTGACCTGACGTAGATTAAACAGGGATTGAAATCTATGAATTTTATCTATTAGAATTTGTGGTTTTGAGTAGAAAACAGAATAACTTTTTCAGACTGTCATAATGTTCTTTTGGTCAGATTTCTATTGGACATCCTAGTAAAACTATGCCTACATTTTTCATGTCCATGTGATTTCTGTTATCCGATCGCGTCAGGGCGGGATAGCTTGCAGCTCCAGAGGCTAAAATCACGTTTTTTTTTTCTTGTTGTGGTATTCTGCCTTGAGGTCACATCCCAGAAGATTCCGTCTTGCGTTGTGATCAAAATTTTATGCAGTCCTCACACAATCCAGTCACGATGCACGTATGGGAAATGTAAAGATGCAGAGAGGGAGAGGCAGAAAGTAAAAATGTAATGCTGACGGTACACTTTCCTGCCGCCACAGGAGATGCATAATAGACATTTTTAGGGCAGGTGTGGATGTCCGACGTTCGGAGATGTGAAATGTGTCGTTTAGCAAGGGATGTAAAAATCCTTTTGTTCTAAAATGCAGGGAGAGCAGCAATGCAGAAAGCCAGTTCAAATGTTAAAATGAATTATATATTAGCCCAGGAGGTTCTGAGGAAGCAGCACTGAAGGAGGTGATGGGGGTAGCTTAATGGTGTTGGGGTTAAAGGGACTTTCTGCCTTTTTCCCTCTAAACACAGCCGTTCTCCAGCTCCCACCGCTGCCTCAGACAGCTGCCTTCACAGCCTGCTTTGAGTTCTGCCCACACACACTTAATTCACTCAGTAGTGCTAAGTTGACTTTGCTATAAACCCTCGGCGTCCAACTTCACACTCTAGCTTTCCAACGCAGCTGCTCTACCTCTCCTGCCAAGTCGGTTTACCAAAGCATTTTTCATGTACTTCATTCTGCGATGGCAGCTCCTCAAACCAGACGATTCACTGCACCTCTCATCGACATTAAATCTGGCCTTAAATTAGTGCTCTTCATTTGATGCATAATTATCAGGTGTTTCTTCAAAGCTGCTGCTTCTTTTCCCCTCATTTTCTGTCTTATGATCAAAGCTGGTGTTAATAATGCAACATGCTTGCTCCTTATCTTTTCAGTGCAGATGAACTGAAGTTTTTGTTCATTCTTCTTTAAAAGTAGCTTTTGAAATTCTTTAAGTAATAATTCAACGTATTGGGAAACAGGCTTATCCACTTTCTCGCTGGGCGTTAGATGATAAGATTGATACCACTGTCAGATATTTGCCTGTTAAAATATGAAGCTAGGACCAGCCAGTGGGTGGCTAACTTAGCATAAAGGCTGGAAACAAGGGAAACAGCTAGTCTGGCTCTGTTTTAAAGTTAAAAAAAAAAGTCTCCCTACTATCATTTCTACAGCTCAAAAAGTAGTCCAGCAGTAACTCCCCTGTGATATAACATATATTGTGCCGATTAGTAAGGCAGGTTTTTTTCCTACACTCCCACAAAACCAAGCTAGCCCATCTATTTTCCCGGACTTCCCTCTTAATGCTGAGTTAACCGTCTCCTGGCTGTACCTTCATATTTATCTTTTTTCATATATTTGACAGATACGAAACAGCATTTTGGTATCAATCTCCTCATCCATCTCTCCACCAGAAAGCAAAGCAACATTCCCAAATTCTTTGAAGCTTGTTTTAGAAAATGTTAAAGGAATAGTTCGACAATTTTGCAGAGAAGATTGATAGCACTATCATGTCTGTGCGTATGAAGCCATAGCCGGCAGCTGGCTAGTTTAGTTTAGCAGACAGATTAGAAACTGGTGCCTGCTAACCAGTGTTGTGGTCATCTCCACCAAACCAAGACCAAGTCATGAACAAGACTAGAGTGTATCGAGACTGAGACAAGACCAAGACTTTGTGAGGTTGAGACCAAGTTGAGACCAAATACTGTGACATCATTAAGAGAGGGGCCTGAACTGTAGCTCACTGTGTATTATCCTGCTAATTACATGGCTACTCATTTAAAAAATCACTAATTTGACACAAAATATTGGTTAAAAACATTTTTTAATTTAAAAAATGTTTCATTGCTTCCACCAAGTCCTCCAGAATCTATGATCAGCCCAAGTCCATGGCAATAGTCTGCAATTCATAGCAACGGTCTGCTGACCATAGAGTGAATGACTAATTATAATTGAGTATTCAACAAAGCCGCGTAATAAGCATAGCTAATAACCTGCTGGCTTTAGCTTCACACTTAGCTCTAGCATACTGACATGATAGGGGTATCTAATCCTCTCATCCAACTCTTGTTTTCCTCACTGTATTTTTTTCAATTGGCCCGCTGACCTTACTTCACCTGAGAGACGCCCTCAGCTCACCTTTTTGCTCCCTCTCCCACCTCCCCTTTTCTTCTTCTTGATAGAGCTGCCCTCTTCTAAAGGCTACCCTATGATCAGACATAATCCTCTGTACCTTTTTATAATTTAATGTTTCTACAGACCATTCCCATTGAACCTCTTCTCTTCATTTACATTTTTTTTCCCATTTACACAGGAGGCAATCACAACACCACGTTTACATTTAAATTCTTGTGCAGTTATATGAAATTAAAGAATTGCATTTCCAGACGACACGACACGACACGACACACCGAGACACTGTGGGCCATTTCCTAACATGCAGCATGAGTCACATGTGTCGAGTCAACAGAGCAAACTGCAAACACCAGAACTGAAAATCTGGTAGTCTTAACTTTTCCTTAAACTCATTATAAAAGGATCAAATCTCAAAAATCATGCTGAAATTGCAGGAGTGACTCATTTTTTTTGTTTTATGAAAACCTTCCAGGATTGTTTATCTAAAGGACAATATAATCAATATGTAAAGACCAACTGAATTCTGAAAGTAAACACATCCTCTCTTCTTCTTCTCCTCTCTCCAGGACTCGATTGATGCAGAGCTTCAAAGAATCACACTCCCATGAATCCCTGCTCTCTCCAAGCAGTGCTGCGGAGGCTTTGGACCTAGTTTTGGATGAGGAGGCCATAATCAAACCTGTCCATTCAAGCATTTTAGGGCAAGAGTACTGCTTTGAGGTCTATAACCTTTTCATTCTCTCTGGTTTCACCTGTCTGCTAATGGACTTGATTTGAATTTTTAATTGATTTTTATTAAAATGTTCTTAGTAAAGACATCAAATCAGCAGCCACCTCTCACCTCTCTCTGATTTAGATAAATGAAGCCACCTAGTGGTTTAAGGAATTTCCGCTAAAATGACAAATGACAGAAAACAGTGTTGAATCTGTTTATATATCAAAAGATTCTCTGCTACCAGTTTATTAATTGTGAGATTTTGCTGTTATTCCCTGTTTCATATGACTGTGTTTTGAATTACGGACAGAAAAAGCAATTAGAAGAGGTTACCTCGGGCTTTGAACTAAACGATTCATCAGGAAAAACAATCTACAGATAAATCAGCAGTGAGTTGCAGCCATATCAGAATATTTTATCAAGATTCTATTAAGATTATTACAATAGATTTGGCTGGTGTGCTCTTATATAACACCAGCTAGATTATAGAGGTGCACAGAGACGCCATTATTTGCAATATCAATATCAGTTTTTGCGTGACATTTCATGAATAATTCACTAAATGCTAGATGTAAAGCTACCTCGTGATTCTAAAATGTTAATTTTGGGGTTGTTTCCTCACATATCAAGAAATTTCTCTTTTCTTTTACTCAGAGTGAGGCTTCGATCGCCTTATAATAAGAGAAGAATATCCAGAGGTCACAGCTGGGCCAATGGCTTAAAGAAATTAGTAATTGTTATTCTGTGGAGAAGATAGCTTTTATATCTTGAAGAGGAAAAGTGAAACCTTTGATAGGATTTGGGGCTCTTTTCCCAAAAAACTGCTGGGGAATTTTAATGTGTGTCGGATATGTTACGTGATGACAGTGGGATTCAATAAAGGATCTGGTTAACAGTTAGGAATTAAATTATTAATTAAATAAATCACCAACTGTTTTGATAATCGATTGATTGATTTGAGTAATTTTCTAAGAGAGAGATTCTAGCTTTTTAAATATGAGTATTTCCTGGTTTCTTTACTCCTCTGTGACAGTGAACTGAATATCTTTGTGGACAAAACTTTTGAGGATGTCATCTTGGGCTTTGTGAAACACTGATCAACATTTTTCAATATTTTCTAACCAAATAACTAATCAGTTAATTGAGAAAATAATCAACAGAATCAACAAAAATGATTGTTAGTGGCAGCCCTGCTGTTATTTATACTTATACATTGGTTAAATGTATCTAACGTTTGTCTTGTCTTAGAACTATGTTGTGAAAAGAAAATAAAGATACTGTTTTTTTTTTTGTTTTTTGTTTTTTAAAAAGACTATTTTATAATAATGACTATGCTAAAATTTTTATTTTTGTCTGCAGGTGACCACCAGTTCAGGGACAAAATGTTTTGCCTGCCGATCAGCATCGGAGAGAGACAAGTGGATTGAAAATCTGCAACGAGCTGTCAAACCGAACAAGGTAGATATAATAGATGTTTTCCATTTTGAAGTACAATAACTCTGACACCTGGTGACCTGTTATTACATCACTAGATTCAGAGTGTAACATTAAGATCCGATGTGAATAAGGACTGTTATTATGCAGTAATAGAACTCCTCGTTTCACTTCAAGGACAACAGCAGACGGGTGGACAATGTGCTCAAGTTGTGGATCATTGAAGCTCGAGACCTTCCAGCTAAGAAACGCTACTATTGTGAGCTGTGTCTGGATGACATGCTGTACGCACGCACCACCAGCAAACCCCGGACCGACACCGTCTTCTGGGGCGAGCATTTTGAATTTAACAATTTGCCTACCATTCGTAGCCTTCGTTTGCACCTCTACAAGGAAACTGACAAAAAAAGACGCAAGGTAATGTGTTCTTTGTTAATTTACAAACCCCAATTTGTGACACTGTGTAAAACGTTAATAAAAACAGAATGCAATGATTTGGAAATGCTTGTGTTTACCACTGCATTAATTCCCCCTTTTCTTTTAACAACACTTAGTAATGGTTTGGGAACTGAGGACACTGATTGTTGAAGTTTTGAAAGTGAAACTCTTCATTCTTCTTTGATATACAAATTCAGGAGCTCAACAGTCCACCACACATTTTCAGTGGGAGACAGGTCTGGACTGCAAGCCGGTCTAGTATTTGCATATTCTTTTACTACAAAGCCACGTTGATATAACAGAAGAATGCAGAATGTGTCTTGGCATTGTCTTGCTGAAATAAGCAGGGACGTCCCTGAAAAAGACTGGATGGCAGCATATGTTGCTCCAAAACCTGTATGTACCTCCCAGCATTAATAATACCCTCACAGCTGTGACAGGTAACCGTGATGCCATGGGCACTAACGCAACCCAATACCACGCTGGAAACAATCTCAATGGTCCTTCTCCTCTTTAGCCCAGAGGACACAACGTCCAGGGTTTCCAAAAGCAATTTGACACGTGGACTCGTCACACCACAGCACACTTTTACACTTTGTGTCAGTCCGTCTCAGATGAGCTCAGGGCCTAGAGCTGAGTCTGAATGTCATTTCTGGATGTTGTTGATATATGGCTTTTGCTTTGCATAGTAGAGTCTTAACTTGCATTTGTAGATTCAGCAACAAACTGTTTACTGACAACAGTTTTCTGAAGTGTCCTTGAGCCCATGTAGTATCCTTTATACAGTTATTTGGGTTTTTAATGCAGCGCCACCTGAAGGGTCAATGATCATGAGAATTCAGTGTTGGTTTCCTGCATCTTTTCATGATATTATGGACTGTGGACGAGGAAACGCCTAAATTCCTTAAAATTGTGTGTAGAGAAACGTTGCTCTTGAACTGTTGGACTATTTGCCCACACAGGTTTTCACAAAGTGATGAACTTCTCCCCATCCATAATAGCCAATCATGATGCTGTCACCTGTTACCAATAAACCTGTTTACCTGTCAAAATATTCCAAACAGGTGTTTTTAAGCAGGTCATAACTTTGTCAGTCTCTTGTTGCAGCTGTACCAACGTTTTTGAAATGTGTTGTGACTTAAAATTCAGAATGAGTTTATATTTACAAAAAAGTCTGGACATTAAATATCTTGTCTTTGTACTGTTATCATCATAAAAGTTTTTTCAAAATAATTGCATTCTGATTTTATTTGCATTTTACAGAGCGGCCTAACTCCTTTAGATTTGGGGTTTGTGAAAAAAAAAAATAGTTCTGGGTCGAAAAACCTTTTACTATGCTACAAATATTAAAACTAAAATGCTGTTTTTCTTTTTCAGGAGAAAAGCACATATCTTGGCCTTGTCAGCATCCCCATCTCCAGCATCACAGGCCGGCAGTTTGTCGAGCAGTGGTACCCGGTGATACAGTCCAGTGTCTTGGCCAAAAGCGGCGGTGTTGGAAGTGCCAAAGTGATCAACGCCTCCCTACGTGTCAAGTCTCGCTACCAGACAATGAACATCCTCCCAATGGAGCTGTACAAGGAGTTTGCGGAGTACATTACTAACAACTACCGAACACTGTGTGCAGTTCTGGAGCCGCTGTTGAGTGTGAAAAGCAAAGAGGAGGTGGCGTTCGCTCTGGTGCACATCCTCCAAAGCACAGGGAAGACAAAGGTGAACAAATGTAATCTGATTTATTTTTCCATAAATCAGTGCCGTTCACGCCTCTCAGCTCTCTGTATGATCTGTTGGATTACTTCATCGCTTTAAGTACTCTTCCTTCATCTATGTGTATGTTTTACTGAACTGAAAATATGATCTCTTCTCAGGAGTTCCTGTCTGACATGGCGATGTGTGAGGTGGATCGATTCATGGACCGCGAGCACTTGATCTTTCGTGAGAACACGCTAGCTACGAAGGCTGTGGAAGAGTACCTCAAACTGATAGGTCACAGATACCTCAAGGAAGCTATAGGTAAGGATGCTGTACTGTAGATGAACCCCACCGCACATCACTGTGTAATCTGTGCACGTAATCTCCAGCTGCCTGAATAAAAAGCTAAAAAAAACTATTTCTTTCGAAGCTCAAGAGAAATCAAATATTGTGATGAAGTGTCAGGCGGGGCTAAATTCCAGCACTGTTTAATCTTGAGATGGTTTGATCTACATCTGTGATATATTTGACATTTTCCCAAATTACTCTTTAGTGGCAGCAGCATTTTTAGAAATACTCATCTAAGAAGAAGTGTCTAAATGTCACATCAACAAACAGGGACTGTGCTTTAATAACATTTCTGTGTCGAAAAATAAAATGCAAATTTATTCTTTTTTTCCTCCTCATACAGTGAAAGAATAATAATTATTGCTGATTTAAGGTTTTTCTTGATGTACAATATCCAGTATACTGTATTTATTACAAAGGAGGACACCGTCTGCAGCTTCTTCTTCTGCTTCTTCCTCTCCTTCTTCCCCTTCCTCTTCCTCTTCCTCCTACTCCTCCTCCTGAGTAGAAACATGCCCATGCCTGAAAATAAACCAAGCTTTGTATATAAGTTTAGTCCTATGTCAGACTTCCTCAACTGGAATTGTGGGTTAATATTGCTGATGGTGGCAATGCAGAAAATGTCTAAAGGTTAAAACTTTGAAAATTAATTCAAAAAATTCCGACACGTAACACTTATAAATCTTCATTAAATTTTCTCCACATTTATTTTGCTGAATTGACACCAAACTGGCTACACTAGACTTTAGACTGTCCTTAAATGATCCAGCCAGAGTTTTTTTTTTTCCAGCTACTGCTATATATCTCCAGTGTTCATGAAAATAGATGGCTAAATTTTGAAGTTATGGTAGATGTGGTGTGGCTTATATGAGAGTCTTATTTCAAAAACTGAATTTATTCAAATATTTTGAATTCTATCCCTGTGCACTATTGAAATCATTAGAAACAGAAACATCTTTAAACATCACTTTGTCACTTACGGAGCAATCAGTTTATATTACAAACTGATTGCTCGCTATGATGTCTAGATGAACTCCACAAATTTTCAGAATTTCGTCTTGACAACTAATTTTTGCATCCAACTTTGGTGATGTCCTCAGTCATAGTGTGAGGCCATCTGTGGTTTCTCGCTTGGCAGGTAGCTCAACGAGATCATGACTTTCCCTCGGTGTTTAGGGTTGCGAGTTTCAGCCCTCAGTGGTGCAGAATAAACTGATCATGCCTACTCGGGCATTGCGCTGTGTGGATTAGAGACACGTGATTTCAAAGATATTTAGAATTTTAAAAAAGTTTTACATAATTATGGTCTGGACAGACCCTCAGTTCCTTCTCATTTGTGTTCTTCCGCTTCCTTTTTTCATCTTCATCCTCGTCCTCCTCCTTCTTCCTCCTCAAAATGCCGGACTCACTGCTGCGCAGCACTTATAATTTTAAGTTTTGATATTCACTTCTTCAAACAGCCACTGTTAAACAACTTGGTAATTCACATTTTAGCTCATCTTAAAGTTTTTACATGCTGTCATAATCATCTTTCATCACACCCTTGTGAAGCAATTTTCTTTTTCTATTAGTTTTAAGAGATAATAAGGCATCCTCCTAATCCATCCATTTAGATGGATTAAAGTAGTTTAGGTATGAACTTTTTGTATATTGATGTATTTTGGGAAACATAACGTGTGCTCTGCACCCTGCAGGGGACTTCATTCGAGCCTTATATGAGTCTGAGGAGAACTGTGAGGTGGATCCCATGCGTGTCCCGCCATCAGTCCTCGCTGACCATCAAGCCAACCTTCGGATGTGTTGCGAGCTGTTACTCTGCAAGATTATCAACTCTCTCTGGTCAGTTTTCAGCGTTTATACCAAACTGAAAACTACATGCATGTGTCCGTTCTGTATCAATATTGATTGATGCCATTTGGGGTCTAATCCCGCCTCTCTGTTTATCGTCCATTTTGGTCCAAGCCAATCACTTATCTCACCTCACTTTTCCCAGTTCCCACAAAAACAAGCAAAGACAAGTCAAAGTTTATTATGGCCTGATATCACAAAGCATATCTCAAAGGGCTTTACATAAAATAAAACTATAATGAAGAACATAAGCAAAAAGATACAAAGCTACAAAACAGTGAGATAAACTACATATGAAACATTCAGACAAACTATTTAAAAACAAAAATATACAGAAATGTAGCTAAATCACCATGATAGACAAGATGCACATTAAGCTCCTGGACATTTAAACCTGGATGCAGATCAATAGACACACATAATAAATATAAATATATGGTATATATGACCATGCACACATCAAACCAAGGTTAAGCTGGATAATTGTAGTTTAATTCATCTGTTGAAGGCTGGTGTGAATATATGTAATAATAATAGTGTTTTGAGTTTATTTTTGAATGAGTCAACCGAGCCATCCTCTCGAATTTGGATAGTAAGACAAGAGTAAACCAGAGAATACGTGTTGAATGAACAAGTGTGTCAACATCAGCCATGGAAAGAATAGGACATCAGAGATATTTTGTAAATGGAAATATGCAGTCTTTGTAATGTTGTTGATTTTTTTTTTTTTTTTCAAAAGAGAGGTTTGGATCAAATATAACAAAGATTTCTAGTAGCAAAGGTCTCAGCTGTTTTTGTAATGTAGTAATTCACAGTTGTCAATACTTAACTCTTCTCTGTTGATCTCGCTCCTCCACGCAAGCAGAGAAACAAAAGCCAGCTTAAAAATATGATTTGAAATTGAAAACCGAAAAATATGAAACTGAAAAAAAAATGAGATTTAAATATCAGGGAGGATGAAAAGCATTTTCATTAGAAAGAAAGGTAAATGAAAAAAGAAACTAATTATTCAAAGAAATCCCAGATGTTAATCAAAAATACATTTAAATTGAAACACATTAAAATACATTTATATTAATAGATTTAAAAGTCACACCCATATAAAATCTGTCTTTTAGCAAACTCTGATATTTATAGTTGTAATATGTCATATTTCTGCATTAAAACGTCTGAAAACACCAGACCTATGGTATGTATTGTTAACCATGGTGAAACCCAGGGAACTCCTTCCTATGACTTATGGAAAAAGACAGGATACAGCAGATATGTCAGAGGGTGAGGAAGGACATTGCAAATGTGAATTTAATGTAACGTGAATAATTACCTCTTCCTTGATCATGTTAGAGGAATTTTCATCAGCAATGGTCCCATGAGCCCACACTACTTCACACAGGGATCAAACTATGTCTTTTTTTCCGGCATTAATGAGACCCCTTGCAGCCTAACTTACATATTGTGCTTTTAAACAGAAATGACTTAATTAAAACATAATTATTGACTATTTAGATGTTTTTGTCCCAGTGATATAATCAGTAAAAAGAGTAAGAAACTTTCAAAACTGGTTTCCTAAACAGTTTTCTCCATCCTGAGGAGAGTATGGTCCAGTAATTTTCCATCCTGACCTTGCAGATTCCTGCTGGCTGCTGGGTTTCATCTTGCTGTTCTCCTTGACAATGGGTAATAAAATCATGTTCTTGTTTCAGCATATTTCCCCGGGAGCTGAAGGAAGTTTTCGCTTCATGGAGAGCCAGATGTGCTGAGCGTGGAAGAGAGGATCTCGCCGACAGCCTCATCAGCTCCTCCTTGTTCCTTCGCTTCATGTGCCCAGCCATCATGTCCCCCTCCCTCTTCAACCTAATGCAGGAGTACCCCGCCGAACGCACGTCCCGCACGCTCACGCTCATCGCCAAGGTGATGCAGAACCTGGCCAGCTTCAGCAAGTGAGTCTCTGTCATCGCCTGTCCTCTTACAGCAGCTACAACATCACATTCATCTGGTTAATTTTTAGATTTGTAGGCGTTGATGCTTGTGAGAGGTGGGCTGCATGTCACAGAGTAACATCATGGAAATACAGGCTTGCAGTTTTTACTGCAAGGGCATAAACTGTTACTCACCCATAGTGAGGCTTTCAGCTGCGACACATTTGTTCCTACTTTCACTCTCTGCTCTTTACTGACATTTGTTGGAATATTAAAATTTTATAGATTTCAATGGCACCAATAATTCAATTAAGATATCAGACGTTTGGTGGCAATTTAATACACTCTACATTTTTGGACATCAGATTAAATACTCTATATATATCATAAATAAAAAATTATATCATATGTTATCAGTTAAAAATGAACTGATGGTGATTTTTAAGGTGAGCTTCATGCTTTATACTATCTTGGGCATGTGTTGTATTTCAGTATGATAATATTAAAGGACCAGTGTGTAGGATTTAGTGGTATCTAGTGGTGAGGTTGCAGATTGCAAACACTGTGTCTCTCCTTTCCATTTCAAGTGTGTAAGAGAACCTGCAGGGTGTGAAAAATGTTAAGGATTGTATTAAAAGTCAGTGTCTGGTTTGTCCAGTCTGGGCTACTGTAGAAACATGCTGATGCAATATAGCTGCCTCTATGGAAGAGGACCCACACCCTCTGTAGCTATAAACAGTTTATTCTAAGGTAAATAAAACACGATTGTTATTTTCAGATGATTATACACTAATGAAAACACAAACATGAATATTAGCAGTCATTTGACCTTTCACTTCCAAATGTCATTATCTCTCAGGATACAGTAAATACCAGATGCAGAGATTAATGCATTTATTCTGTTAGTTTGTCTGTTTAAAAATGAGATAACACCAAAAATGTAAATTTTGCATTGGCATAATTTATGTATGATTGCATGCATTCACAGCAGTATTTTCCAAAGGGTATAATAAGGCTCTGTGCGCATTCACATAAAAAAGAGCTTTTGTTGCATAATTTGACTCTTCTTCAAAAAATGGACAGATCACTTGCCACCTAATCTTCAGATTGTTAGAATGGAGAGCAATGAAGAATATAAAGACATATTATGGCAAAAAAAACAAACTGTTGCTGCAAAGAAGACAAAAGAGTAATACTGGCAGAAAAAAATGCAATACATATAAATTGTGAGTTAATATATTTTTTTGCCTATACAATGCACTCTCAAGACCTTACAGTTATTTCTAACTGACGGCTGCACAATGTAGAGCTCTTAAACTTTAAACTGAACACAGCATTTTTAAACATGATACTCAAGAACTGTGTTCCAGTCAGACACTGTCCCATAATAAAAGACACACGGAAATACATTTTGTTTTTGGACAAATCAAAATGAAATTGTTTTAGAAATGGAATGTTATCTGTGATAAAAACTAATAGACTAATCATTTTTCTTAGGGATGCACCGATCTGAAAATTCTGACCGATACCCAATATTAATATTGCTGTTATAGACGATATCGATATATATATATTTTTTAAAAGTTTCTGAGATGATAAAATTTTGTACAGACTGAAAATCATGCAAACTGAATTTTTGAATGTCTCCCTTTATTTTCAAAACGTGTTTTACTTCCAAATAAGAATGTCACAAGGCCAAAAAACACAAGTAACCAACAATGTTACTTTTTTAACAACCTTTACAACTTGTACCAAGTGTGTAACTAAATTAAAGTACAGTTTAACTCCCTAAGGATCATAAATCAAAAATAATATCCTGACATACATGTGACCATACATACATACATATAAGCATACATACATACATATATGACCATACATACATACATACATACATACATACATACATACATACATACACATGAGCATACATACATATGACCATACATACATACATACATACATACATACATACATACATACATACTTATGACTATACATACATACATATGACCATACATACATGCATTCATACATACATATGACCATACATACATACAAACATACTTATGACCATACATACATACATATGAACATACATACATACATATGAACATACATATGCCCATACATATAGACATACTTATTGTAGACAACAGTGTGGGTGAATGTAGTCTGGCTGTGCACAACTGGCCTAATTTTCCGGTCAGAGAAAACGCAGCAACTTCTCTCCTTCAGATGAAGGTTTATTCCAAACAGGCAGGTAATTCCAACAGTGAGGGGGTTGCAATTATAATAAAGTAACTTGAAGCATTTGCATAGGTATGTGTGGTTTGTGATATCTGCAACAGAACAATGATAATAATAATTACTATCCAGCAGCATCAATTTATAACTTGCATGGTATCAATTACATACAAGAAATGTCATGTCACTAAATAACCACAAGGAGTCAGAGCATGCACATAAATAAACTAACATGACACTGGCTTCGACAAGTTGTAGGTCACGTGACCGGGTAGTTACTTCAGCCCGCTACGGAGTTGAGATGCTAACGCTATTTATAGCAACATAACAGTGATGCCGACTACATCAAACTGGGAAGTACACAACATTAAATAATCAGGCCATAACTTAAAGATAACAACTAGCAGCACACAAACAGGACTCAACTCTGCTCGTTTCCCCAGAGGAGCTACCGACAAGGTAAGCTAACAGCCTGCTAAATATTGTGAATCTACACACAACAGTATTAGCTCCAATAACTTAGTGCCGTGAATTATATCATCTGCGATAACTTACGTTGTCACCAACGCACACTGTTGCAACAAAGAACAAAGATGGCAGAACTGAGAAGCCGAGTGAGGGTAATGAACTGTTCACTCTGTTGAAATGTCTAATTGCACGAGTTGTGTGCAGGCGCACAGAGTCTCTCAGGCAAAGTAGGAGTGGCGTGCCATGACGTCAGTCGTCCTCTAGCAGGGGATTTTATACACTTATGACCATACATACATACATACATACATACATACATACATACATACATACATACATACATACATACATGCATGCATACATACATATGACCAGACATACATACATACATACATACTTATGAACATACATACATACATACATGTGAAACATACATGCATAGATACATGTGACAATACATACATACTTATGACCATACATACATACATACATACTTATGACCATACATACATACATACATACATACATACATACATACATACATACTTATGACCATACATACATAGTTACATATGACCATACATACATACATAGATACATATGACCATACATACATACTTATTACCATACATACAAACATACTTATGACCATACATACATTGATACATGTGACCATACTTACGTAGATACATACATATGACCATACATGCATACATACATGTGACCATACATACATACTTATGACCATAGATACATATAAACATACTTATGACCACACATACATCCATCCATACATACATAGATACATATGACCATACATACATACATACTTATGACCATACATACATACATACATACATACATACATACATACATACATACTTACTTATGACCATACATACATAGTTACATATGACCATACATACATACATAGATACATATGACCATACATACATACATACATACATACATACATACATACATACATACATACATGCATACATACATATGACCATACATACATACATACATACATACTTACATACATACTTATGACCATACATACATATAAACATACTTATGACCACACATCCATCCATCCATCCATACATACATATTTATGACCATACATACATAGATACATATGACCATACATACATACATACTTACATACATACATACTTATGACCATACATACATACATAGATACATATGACCATACATACATACATACACACATACATACATATGAACATACATATGACCATACATATAGACATACTTATGACCATACATACATACATACATACATACATACATACATACATACATACATACATACATGTGAAACATACATGCATACATACATGTGACCATACATACATACATACATACATACTTATGACCATACATACATACATACATACATACATACTTATGACCATACATACATACATACATACATACATACATACATACATGCATACATACATACTTATGACCATACATACATAGTTACAAATGACCATACATACATAGATACATATGACCATACATACATACTTATTACCATACATACAAACATACTTATGACCATACATACATCGATACATGTGACCATACTTACGTAGATACATACTTATGACCATACATGCATACATACATGTGACCATACATACATACTTATGACCATACATACATATAAACATACTTATGACCACACATACATCCATCCATACATACATACATGTTTATGACCATACATACATACATATGACCATACATACATAGATACATATGACCATACATACATACATACTTATGACCATACATACATACATACATACATACATACATACATACATACTTATGACCATACATACATAGTTACATATGAACATACATACATACATAGATACATATGACCATACATACATACATACATACATACGTGCATACATACATATGACCATACATACATACATACATACATACTTACATACATAATTATGACCATACATACATATAAACATACTTATGACCACACATACATCCATCCATACATACATACATATTTATGACCATACATACATACATACATATAACCATACATACATAGATACATATGACCATACATACATACATACTTATGACCATACATACATACATACATACATACATACATACATACATACATACTTATGACCATACATACATAGTTACATATGACCATACATACATACATAGATACATATGACCATACATACATACATACATACATACATACATACATACATACATACATACATGCATGCATACATGCATGCATACATACATTCTTATGACCATACATACATACATACATACATACTTATGACCTTACATACATAGATACATGTGACCATACTTTCGTGGATACATACTTATGACCATACATGCATACATACATGTGACCATACATACATACTTATGACCATACATACATACATACATACATACATACTTATGACCATACATACATAGTTACATATGACCATACATACATACATAGATACATATGACCATACATACATACATACATACATACATACATACATACATACATACATACATACATGCATGCATACATACATACTTATGACCATACATACATACATACATGCATACTTATGACCATACATACATAGATACATGTGACCATACTTACGTGGATACATACTTATGACCATACATGCATACATACATGTGACCATACATACATACTTATGACCATACATACATAGATACATATGACGATACATACATACATACTTATTACCATACATACATAGATACATATGACCATACATACATACATACTTATGACCATACATACATACATACATACATACATACTTATGACCATACATACATAGATACATGTGACCATACTTACCTAGATATATACTTATGACCATACATACATGCATATATACATACATACATACATACGTACATACATACATATGACCATACATACATATATACATATGAACATACATATGACCATACATACATATATACATATGAACATACATATGCCCATACATACATACATACATACATACATACATACATACATACATACTTATTACCATACATACATAGATCCATAAGACCATATATACATACATACTTATGACCATACATACATACATACATACATACTTATGACCATACATACATAGATACATGTGACCATACTTACGTGGATACATACTTATGACCATACATGCATACATACATGTGAACATACATACATACTTATGACCATACATACATAGATACATATGACGATACATACATACATACTTATTACCATACATACATAGATACATATGACCATACATACATACATACTTATGACCATACATACATACATACATACATACATACATACATACATACATACTTATGACCATACATACATGCATATATACATACATACATACAAACATACATACATACATACATACATATGTACATACATACATATGACCATACATACATATATACATATGAACATACATATGACCATACATATATACATACTTATGACCATACATACATACATACATACATACATACATACATACTTATGACCATACATACATAGTTACATATGACCATACATACATACATAGATACATATGACCATACATACATACTTATTACCATACATACATAGATCCATAAGACCATACATACATACATACTTATGACCATACATACATACATACATACATACATACTTATGACCATACATACATAGATACATGTGACCATACTTACGTGGATACATACTTATGACCATACATGCATACATACATGTGAACATACATACATACTTATGACCATACATACATAGATACATATGACGATACATACATACATACTTATTACCATACATACATAGATACATATGACCATACATACATACATACTTATGACCATACATACATACATACATACATACATACATACATACATACTTATGACCATACATACATAGATACATGTGACCATACTTACCTAGATACATACTTATGACCATACATGCATGCATATATACATACATACATACAAACATACATACATACATACATACATACGTACATACATACATATGACCATACATACATATATACATATGAACATACATATGACCATACATATATACATACTTATGACCATACATACATACTTATGACCATACATACATACATACATACATACATACATACATACTTATGACCATACATACATAGTTACATATGACCATACATACATACATAGATACATATGACCATACATACATACTTATTACCATACATACATAGATCCATAAGACCATACATACATACATACTTATGACCATACATACATACATACATACATACATACATACATACTTATGACCATACATACATAGATACATGTGACCATACTTACGTGGATACATACTTATGACCATACATGCATACATACATGTGACCATACATACATACTTATGACCATACATACATAGATACATATGACGATACATACATACATACTTATTACCATACATACATAGATACATATGACCATACATACATACATACTTATGACCATACATACATACATACATACATACATACATACATACTTATGACCATACATACATAGATACATGTGACCATACTTACCTAGATACATACTTATGACCATACATACATGCATATATACATACATACATACAAACATACATACATACATACATACATACGTACATACATACATATGACCATACATACATATATACATATGAACATACATATGACCATACATATATACATACTTATGACCATACATACATACTTATGACCATACATACATACTTCTGACCATATATATGACCATACATACATACATACATACATACATACATACGTACATATGACCATACATACATACATACATATGACCATACGTACATACATACATACATACATATGAACAAACATATAACCATACATACATACGACCATACATACATACATATGACCATACATACATACATATTAATGACGTACATACATACATACATACTTCTGTCATACATATACATATTGTCATATGTATGTATGTATGTATGTATGTATGTATGTATGTATGTATATATGTATGTATGTATGGTCATAAGTATGTTGTATGTATGTATGTATGGTCATAAGTATGTATGTATGTATGTATGTATGTATGTAAGGTCATAAGTATGTATGTATGTATGTATGTATGTATGTATGTATGCATGCATGTCATAAGTATGTATGTATGGTCATATGTATGTATGTATGTATGGTCATATGTATGTATGTATGTATGGTCATAAGTATTTATGTATGTATGTATGTATGTATGTATGTATGGTCATATGTATGTATGTATATATGTATGGTCATATGTATGTATATATGGTCATAAGTATGTATGTATTTATGTATTTATGTATGTATGTATGTAAGTATGGACATATGTATGTATGTTTAGTCAGAAGTATGTATGTATGGTCATATGTATGTATGTATGGTTATAAGTATGTATGTATGCATGCATGTATGTATGCATGTACGGTCATAAGTATGTATGTATTTATGTATGTATGTTCATATGTATGTATAGTCAGAAGTATGTATGTGTGGTCATATGTATGTATGTATGTATGGTCATAAGTATGTATGTATGTATGTATGTATGTACTTATGACCACACATACATACATACATACATACTTATGACCATACATACATACATATGACCATACATACATACTTATGACCATACATACATAGATACACATGACCATACATACATACATACTTATGACCATACATACATACATACATACATACATACATACATACATATAAACATACTTATGACCACACATACATACATACATACATACTTATGACCATACATACATACATACATACATACATACATACATACATACTTATGACCATACATACATAGATACATGTGACCATAGTTACGTAGATACATACTTATGACCATACATACATGCATACATATATACATACATACAAACATACATACATACATATGTACATACATATGACCATACATACATATATACATATGAACATACATATGACCATACATATATACATACTTATGACCATACATACATACATACATATGACCATACGTACATACATACATACATACATACATATGAACATACATATATACATACTTATGACCATACATACATACATACATACATACATACATACATATTTATGACATACATACATACATACATACATACATACATACATACATACATACTTCTGGCCATACATACATATTGTCATATGTATGTATGTATGTATGTATGTATGTATGTATGTATGGTCAGAAGTATGTATGTTTGGTAATATGTATGTATGTATGTATGTATGGTCAAAAGTATGTATGTATGTATGTATGTATATATGTATGTATGTATGTATGTATGTATGTATGTACTTATGACCACACATACATACATACATACATACTTATGACCATACATACATACATATGACCATACATACATACTTATGACCATACATACATAGATACATATGACCATACATACATACATACTTATGACCATACATACATACATACATACATACATATAAACATACTTATGACCACACATACATACATACATACATACATACATACATACATACATACTTATGACCATACATACATACATACATACATACATACATACATACATACTTATGACCATACATACATAGATACATGTGACCATACTTACGTAGATACATACTTATGACCATACATACATGCATACATATATACAAACATACATACATACATATGTACATACATATGACCATACATACATATATACATATGAACATACATATGACCATACATATATACATACTTATGACCATACATACATACATACATACATACATACATATTTATGACATACATACATACATACATACATACATACATACATACATACATACATACTTACTTCTGACCATACATACATATTGTCATATGTATGTATGTATGTATTAATGTATGTATGTATGTATAGTCAGAAGTATGTATGTGTGGTCATATGTATGCATGTATGTATGTATGGTCATAAGTATGTATGTATGTATGTATGTATGTATGTATGTATGTATGTACTTATGACCACACATACATACATACATACATACTTATGACCATACATACATACATATGACCATACATACATACTTATGACCATACATACATAGATACATATGACCATACATACATACATACTTATGACCATACATACATACATGCATCCATAAATACATATAAACATACTTATGACCACACATACATACATACATACATACATACATACATACATACATACTTATGACCATACATACATACATATGACCATACATACATACTTATTACCATACATACATGGATACATATGACCATACATACATACATACTTATGACCATACATACATACTTATGACCATAAATACATAGATACATGTGACCATACTTACGTAGATACATACTTATGACCATACATACATGCATACATACATACATACATACATACATACATACGTACATACATACATACGACCATACATACATACATGCATACATATGAACATACATATGACCATACATATATACATACTTATGACCATACATATTTACTTATGACCATACATACATTCATATGAACATATATATGACCATACATACATACGACCATACATACATACATACATATGACCATACATACATACATACTTATGACCATACATACATACATACTTCTGACTATACATACATAAATACATATGACCATACATACATACTTATGACCATACATACATACATACTTCTGACTATACATACATAGATACATATGACCATACATACATACGACCATACATACATACATACATATGACCATACATACATACATACATACGAACATACATATATACATACATACATACATACATACATATATACATACATATGACCATACGCACATACTTATGACCATAAATACATATAAACATACTTATGACCACACATACATACATACATACATACATACATACATATGACCATACATACATACTTATTACCATACATACATGGATACACATGACAATACATACATACATACATACTTATGACCATACATACATGCATACATACATACATACATACATACATACATACATACATACATACATACGACCATACATACATATATACATATGACCATACATATGACCATACATATATACATACTTATGACCATACATACATACTTATGACCATACATAAATACATACATACATACATACATACATGCATACATACATACATATGACCACATGTACATACATACATACATACATACATACATACATACATACATATGAACATACATATGACCATACATACATACGACAATACATAGATATGTATGTATATATGTATGTATGGTCGTATGTATGTATGTATGGTCATATGTATGTATGTATGGTCATAAGTGTGTATGTATGTATATATGGTCAGAAGTATGTATGTATGTATGTATGGTCATAAGTATGTATGTATGTATGTATCTATGTATGTATGTCATAAGTATGTATGTATGTGTGTATGGTCATATGTATGTATGTATGTATGCATGGTCATATGTATGTACATATGTATGGTCATATGTATGTATGTATATATGTATGGTCATAAGTACCTATGTATTTATGTATGTATGTATGTATGTAAGTATGGTCATATGTATGTATAGTCAGAAGTATGTATGTATGGTCATATGTATGTATGTATGTATGTATGTATGTATGTATGGTCATATGTATGTATGTATGTAAGTATGTTCATATGTATGTATGTATGTATGGATAGATGTATAGTCAGAAGTATGTATGTATGGTCATATGTATGTATATATGGTCATAAGTATGTATGTATTTATGTATGTATGTATGTAAGTATGGTCATATGTATGTATGTATGTATAGTCATAAGTATGTATGTATGATCATAAGTATGTATGTATGAATGTATGTATGTATGTATGTATGTATGTATGTATGGTCATATGTATGTTCATATGTATGTATGTATATGTGTATGGTCATATGTATTTATGTATGTATGTATGTATGTATGGTCATAAGTATGTATGTATGTATGTATGTATGTATGTATCTAAGTATGGTCATATGTATGTATGTATGTATGTATGTATGTATAGTCAGAAGTATGAATGTATGGTCATATGTATGTATGTATGTATGGTCATAAGTATGTATGTATGTATGTATGTATGTATGTATGTATGTATGCATGTATGTATGTATGTATGGTCATATGTTTGTATGTATGTATGGTCATAAGTATGTATGTATGTATGTATGTATGTATCTATGGTCATAAGTATGTATTTATGTATGTATGTATAGTCATAAGTATGTATGAATGTATGTATGTATGTATGTATGTATGTATGAATGTATGTTCATATGTATGTATGTATGTATGTATGGTCATAAGTATGTATGTATGTATGGTCACATGTATGTTCATATGTATGTATGTATGGTCATAAGTATGTATGTATGGTCATATGTATGTATGTAAGTATGGTCATAAGTATGTATGTATGGTCATAAGTATGTATGTATGTATGTGTGGTCATATGTATGTATGTATGTATGTATGTATGTATGTATGTATATACATGTCTGTATGTATGTATGTATGTATTTATGTATGGTCATATGTATGTATGTATGTATGTATGGTCATAAGTATGTATGTATGTATGTTTGTATGTATGGTCATAAGTATGTATGTATGTATGTGTGGTCATATGTATGTATGTATGTATGTATGTATGTATGTATGTATGTATATATGTACGGTCATATGTATGTTTATGCATGTCTGTATGTATGTACGTATGTTTGTATGTATTTATGTATGGTCATATGTATGTATGTATGTATGGTCATAAGTATGTATGTATGTATGTATGTTTGTATGTAAGGTCATATGTATGTATGTATGTATGTATGTATGGTCATATGTATGTATTTATGTATGTGTGTATGTTTGGAATGACCTGCCCGAGGAGATAAGGCTTGCAGATTCAGTGACATCTTTTAAATCACTTCTTAAAACCCATTTTTATAGACTTGCTTTCATGTGATGTTGATGTTGCCTTATTCCATTCCTTTATTGTTTATATTGACTTGACAACATCATGTTATGTCTCTGTAATCTCTGCCCTCTTCATTTTAACTTATTCTTAGTGTCATGTTTTTCTAGTTTTACTGTTCTTATTTCTTTTACTATGTCTTTTTGCTTTTTCTGTTTCAGTGTCTTTGCTTGTGTCTTGTTTTACTTCAGTCTTCGTTAACTCCTGTTTGGCTTTCTGTTGTTATTTTTCCATGGTATCCTGCTCTTGTGCTCTTTTACTTTGTCTGTCAAAGCACTTTGTAAACTCTGTTTTTAAAGGTGCTATATAAATAAAGTTATTATTATTAATATAATTATTATTAATTTATTATCATTATATGACCATGCATACATACATACATACATATGACCACGCATACATACATACATACATACATATGACCATACGTACGTACATACATACATACATACATACGACCATACATACATACCTCTGACTATACATACATACATACATACATACATACATACATACTTATGACCATACATACATACTTATGACCATACATACATACATATGACCATACATACATATGGCCATACACACATACATACATACGAACATACATACATATGACCATACTTACATACATACATAAATACATACATACTTATGACCATATCTACATACATACATATGACCATAAATACATACATATATACATACATACTTATGACCATACATACATACATACATATGAGCATGCATACATACATACATACATACATACATACATACATACATACATATGAGCATGCATACATACATACATACATACATACATACATACATACATACATACATACGTATGACAATACATACATACATACATACTTATGACCATACATACATGTGAGCATGCATACAGACATACATACTTATGACCATATATACATACATACATACATACATACATACATACATACATACATAAATACATATGAGCATACTTGCATACATACATACATACATACATACATACATACATACATATGACCATACATACATACATATGACCACACTTACATACATACATACATACATATGAGCATACATACATACATACATACATATGACCATACATACATACATACATACATACATACATACATACATACTTATGACAATACATACATACATACATACATACTTATGACCATACATACATATGAGCATGCATACAGAAATACATACTTATGACCATATATACATACATACATTCATACATACATACATATAACCATACATACATACATACATATGAGCATACTTACATACATACATACATACATACATACATACATACATACATATGACCATACATACATACATATGACCATACTTACATACATACATACATAAATACATACATACCTATGACCATAAATACATACATACATACATATGAGCATACTTACATACATACATACATACATACATATGACCATACATACATACATAAATACATGTGACCATACATACTTATGACCATATGTACATACATATGACCATACTTACATACATACATACATTCATACATACATACATACATATAACCATACATACATACATACATACATACATACATACATATGAGCATACTTACATACATACATACATACATACATACATACATACATACATACATACATACATACACATGACCATACATACATACATACATACATACATACATACATACATACTTATGACCATACATAGATATGAGCATGCATACAGACATACATACTTATGACCATACATACATACACACATACATACATACATACATACATATATACATACATACATCCATATGAGCATACTTACATACATACATACATACATACATACATACATACATATGACCATACATACATACATATGACCATACTTACATACATACATACATACATACATACATATGACCATACATACTTATGACCATACATACATACATATGACCATACAAACATACATACATACATACTTATGACCATACATACATATGCACGTACAAATGACCATACATACATACATACATACATACATATGACCATACATACTTACATACATACATACATACATACTTATGACCATACATACATATGCACATACAAATAACCATACATACATACATACATACATACATACATACATACATACATATGACCATACATACATACATACATACATACATCCATACATACATATGACCATACATACATACATACATACTTATGACCATACATGCATAATTATGACCATACATACATACTTATGAACATACATACATACATACATACATACATACATACATATGACCATACATACATACTTATGACCATACATACATACATCTGACCATACATACATACATACTTATGACCATACATACATAAGTACATACATACTTTTGACCATACATACGTACATACGTACATACATACATACATACATACATACATATGGACATACATACATGCATACATACATGCATGCATGCATGCATACATACATACATACATACATACATACATACATGCATACATACATATGACCATACATACATACATACATACATACATGCATACATGCATACATACATATGACCATACATACATACATACACACATACATACATACATACATACATATGACCATACATACTTACATATGAGCATACTTACATACATACATACATACATAC